>NC_134253.1:26739911-27039911 GCF_965152275.1 Natator depressus
ACCTGGTGGAGCTGTGCAGGCAGAGGGGGCTGCGCATTGGAGGTCCACCAAGGAACAGCTGATTGCCCAGTTGGAGGAGGGGGATTGCTGATCCCTGTCCCGGAGGGAAGCCGACCGGTGGACGCAGCGTGGGCCCTGGGGCCTGACCGGGCTGGGAGGGGTCAGACTGCTGCCCAGGACATCCCGAGACCCTTCCTACCTAGGCCTGGGGGAGGGGTTGGGGAAGCCCGGCGAATACCGAGGGCACCCTGACCCCGGCAGCCAGCAGGGGATCCTCCCGGCGGAGCTCCCCCTCCCTGGAGTGGAGGCAGCTGGAATGGGAGAAGGAGATGAAAATGAGGGAGCTGGAGGATCCTGAAAAGCAGCGTCAGCATGAGTGGGAAGAGAAGGAGAGGCAACGCCAGCATGAGCAGGAGGAGAAGGAGAAACAGAGGCAGCATGAAGAGAAGCAGAGACAGCATGAACTGGAGCTGGCCAGGCTGAGGAGCAGTGCGGCCCCGGCCGCGGTGAGTGAGGGGGGACCCAAGACTGCAAGGAGCTCTGATAAGTGCTTCCTGGCCCAGCGGAAGGAGGGGGAGGACATAGATAGCTTCCTGACGGCCTTTGAGAATGCCTGCGAGATGCACAGGGTTGACCCTGCCGACAGGCTCCAGTTTCTCACCCCCTTACTGGACCCCAAAGCCGTGGAGGTGTACAGCCGGATGACAGGGCCGGAGGCAGGGGACTATGAACTGTTCAAACAGGCCCTGCTCCGTGAGTTTGGGCTGACCCCCGAGATGTACCGGAGAAGGTTCCGGAGTCAGCGTAAAACACCTGAGGTCACCTACCTACAACTGGCCAACCGGATGCAGGGATATGCCCGCAAGTGGACAGCTGGGGCCCAAGCTAAAGAGGACCTGCTTGACCTGTTTGTACTGGAGCACCTGTATGAACAGTGCCCTTCCGACCTGAGGCTGTGGCTGGTGGGACAAAAAGCTCGAGACCCCCCAGCACGCAGGGCAGCTGGCCGACGAGTTTGGGAACAGTCAGTCAGGGGGTAGCAGGGAGGAGTCCCAAAAGAACAGCTCGCCCCTCCCCCCGATGCAGAGAGAGAGTCACCATGGGACCTCCCAGCTGGGAAATAGGGAGAACCCCTTCCCAAGGGGAACGCCTGGCGTCGGGCCCCTCCGACCCGCTCGAGGGGACCAACGTGACCTGAGCTGCTATCACTGTGGCCAGAGAGGCCACGTACGGACCCAGTGCTCCAGGCTCAGGGACAGACTGGGCAGAGCCAACCTACCCAGGAACCCAGCTGGACGAGGGGCAGATGGCCCAGGCAAGGGGGGCTGCCAGCTTACCACCTGACGGGGGTGGGTGGGACGCCTTTTAAGGTGCCAGTGGCAAGGGTACACCTGAAATGGGGGGCCAAGGAGGGCCCCAAGGACGTGGGGGTGCACCACCATTTGCCCACTGAGGTTTTGATGGGGAGAGACCTAGAGGACTGGCCAAGCAACCCCCAGACCGCCCTGGTTGTGACCCGTAGCCAGAGCCGGCGAGGGGCACTGCACCCTGACCTTGGGGAGGGTACCACACCGGAGGCGCAAGACCCTACCCTGGTGGGGAGGGAGCGCCGAGGGGCACGGCTCAGAGAGGCTGTGGCCTCAGACCTGGCCACTGAGGGGGAACCGGGCCCCATCTCTTCCCCAACCGCTGAGTTCCAGGCCGAGTTGAGGAAAGATCCCTCCTTGCGGAAGCTCAGGGACCTGGCCGACCTCAGGGTGGGACGGACCATGAGGAGAGGCTGCCAGGAGAGGTTCCTGTGGGAGAAGGGGTTCCTGTACCGAGAATGGGCTCCCACAAGGGAAGTGGAGTCCTGTGGGATCAGGAGGCAGCTGGTGGTTCCCCAGAAGTACCGCCGCAAGCTCCTGTCCCTGGCCCATGACATCCCCCTCGCAGGGCACCAGGGAATCCGGCGCACCCGGCAGAGGTTGCTACAGAACTTTTACTGGCCCGGGGTCTTTACCACAGTCTGGCAGTATTGCCGATCCTGTGACCCCTGTCAGAGGGTGGGGAGAAATGTGGGGTCCGGCACGACTGGGCCTCAGCGTATCACCCCCAGTCCAATGGGCTGGTGGAGAGGTTTAATGGGACGCTAAAGATGATGCTGAAAACCTTTATGAACCAGCACCCGCAGGATTGGGACAAGTACTTACCTCACCTGCTGTTCGCGTACAGGGAGGTGCCCCAGGAGTCTACTGGATTTTCGCCGTTCGAACTGTTATATGGAAGGAGGGTAAGGGGCCCCCTGGACCTGATGAGAGACGAGTGGGAGGGGAAGGCCACTCCCGATGGAGAGTCAGTGGTGGAGTATGTCTGATCTTCCGGGAGAGACTGGCTGAACTCATGGGCCTGGCCAGGGAGAATCTGGCCAGAGCCCAGAGGAAGCAGAAGGTCTGGTATGACCGCACGGCGCGGGCCCGTGCCTACGCCACCGGGGATCAGGTGATGGTTCTCATCCCTGTGAGAAAGAACAAACTACAGGCCGCCTGGGAGGGCCCTTTCAAGGATGTCAAGCAGCTCAATGAGGTAAACTATGTGGTGGAGCTGTCGAACCGGGCGCACCACCGCCGGGTGTACCATGTGAATATGATGAAGCCATATTATGCCAGGGGGAATGTGGTGTTGGCCGTGTGTGGACAGTGGGAGGAGCAGGGAGATGACCCTTTAGTAGATCTATTCCCTGGGACCAGAGCTGGTTCCCCCCGGAAACAATTCCCCTCTCGGATCAGCTCACCCCTGCCCAGCAAGCTGAGGTCAGGGGGGTGCTGCTTCCGTCCCGACAGCTGTTTTCCAACCAGCCTGGACGCACTAATCTGACTGTCCACCGGGTGCAGACAGGGTCGCACCCGCCGATAAGATGCTCCCCCTTCCGAGTCACAGGGAAAACTGCTCAGGACCTGGAAAGAGAGGTCCGGGACATGCTGGCTTTGGGGGTGATCCAGCCATCGGCCAGCCCTTGGGCCTCGCTGGTGGTGCTGGTCCCCAAAAAGGATGGGTCGGTCCGGTTCTGTGTGGACTATCGGAAGCTCCATGCCATCACTATATCTGATGCCTACCCCATGCCCAGGCCGGACGAGCTCCTAGACAAGCTGGGAGGAGCTCGGTACCTTACCACCATGGACCTTACAAAGGGCTACTGGCAAGTGCCGCTGGATGCAGATGCCCGGCTGAAATCGGCCTTTATCTCCCCTCTGGGGCTCTATGAGTTCCTGACCCTGCCTTTCGGCCTCAAGGGAGCGCCAGCCACCTTCCAGCGCCTGGTGGACCAGCTCCTGAGGGGGGTGGAGAGTTTTGCCGTGGCGTATATTGACGACATCTGTGTCTTTAGCCAGACCTGGGAGGACCACGTGTCCCAGGTTAGACAAGTGCTGGACCGACTCCAGGGGGCTGGGCTGACTGTAAAAGCAGAGAAGTGCAAGGTGGGGATGGCTGAAGTATCTTACTTGGGCCATCGGGTGGGGAGCAGCTGCCTAAAGCCGGAACCAACCAAGGTGGAGGTGATCAGAGACTGGCCCGCTCCCCACACCAAAAAGCAGGTCCAAGCCTTTATTGGGATGGCAGGGTACTACCGAAGGTTTGTGCCTCACTTTAGCGCCATCGCCACCCCCATCACTGAGCTATGCAAGAAGGGGAAGCCAGACAAGGTGGTCTGGACCGGGCAGTGCCAGGAGGCTTTTCAGGCGCTGAAGGAGGCTCTGGTCAGTGGCCCAGTTCTGGCAAACCCAGACTTTGACAAGCCCTTTGTGGTGTTCACCGACGCCTCCGACACAGGACTGGGGGCGGTGTTAATGCAGGAGGATGAAAAGGGGGAGAGACACCCCATCGTGTACCTGAGCAAGAAGTTGCTACCCCGGGAGCGACACTACGCGGCCATCGAGAAGGAGTGCCTGGCCATGGTGTGGGCCCTCAAGAAACTAGAGCCCTATCTCTTCGGGCGACACTTCACCGTGTACACCGACCACTCTCCCCTGACCTGGCTGCACCAGATGAAAGGAGCCAACGCCAAGCTCCTGAGGTGGAGCCTGCTCCTGCAGGATTACGACATGGACGTGGTCCACGTGAAGGGAAGTGCCAACCTGATAGCGGATGCGCTGTCCCGGAGAGGGGGCCCCGAACTTCCCCAGGTCACTGGTCACAGTGACCCCGCTCAGTTCAGTCTCGAAGGGGGGAGAGATGTGAGGATGTGACGCAGCAGGGAGGGGGGAGTGTTGACCTGGGAATGTGCCCTGGGGAGGGGAGACCTGAGAGCCTGTCACCTGAGCCTGGAGGGGGCAGGGGAAGGTAACACCTCTGCCCAGGAATGTGATCAGAGGCTGCAGAAGGGAGCCTGCTGGGGGGGTTTAGTTTTCAGTTTGGGGCTGGGTGGAGGAACGCAGGGAACCCCAGGGCTGGGGTCTGAGCTCCCTGCTCCCCCAGAAGGACTTGACTGAGGGGTCCTGGTTGTACCCACAAGCTCTGTGTTGGACTGTGTTCCCGTTGTCCAATAAACCTTCTGTTTTACTGGCTGGCTGAGAGTCTCAGTGAATCCCAGGAAGAGGGGTGCAGGGCCTGGACTCCCCCACACTCCATGACAGTGCCTCACTCCCTCAGCACCCCGTTACTGACCCCGCCCTGGACAGCTTCAGGCGTGTTTCTATATGCAGTGCCAGGCGCTGCGCAGACCCCGACCGAGATCAGGGCCCCATCATGCCAGGCACTGCACAGACAGACAGTCCCTGCCCAAAGAGCTCACAGTCAAACTAGATGGGAGGGGAAACATGCCCAGGGAGGGGAAGGGACTCAACACAACACGCTAGGAGGGCCCCAGGCCTCACTCTGAAGGGCCCCACTGCCCTGTCCAGCAGTGTGAGAGAACATAAGAGGGGCCATACTGGGTCAGACCAAAGGTTCATCCAGCCCAGTATCCTGTCTACCGACAGTGGCCAATGCCAGGTGCCCCAGAGGGAGTGAACTTAACAGGTAATGATCAGTGATCTCTCTCCTGCCATCCATCTCCACCCTCTGACAAACAGGGGCTAGGGACACCCTTCCTTACCCATCCTGGCTAATAGCCATTAATGGACTTAACCTCCATGAATTTATCCAGTTCTCTTTTAAACCCTGTTATAGTCCTAGCCTTCACAACCTCCTCAGGCAAGGAGTTCCATGGGTTGACCGTGCACTGAGCGAAGAGGAACTTTAAACCTGCTACCCATTAATTTCATTTGGTGGCCCCTAGTTCTTATATTATGGGAACAAGTAAATAACTTTTCCTTATTCACTTTCTCCAACCACTCATGATTTTATAGACCTGTATCATATCCCTCCTTAGTCTTCTCTTTTCCAAGCTGAAAAGTCCTGGCCTCTTTAATCTCTCCTCATATGGGACCCGTTCCAACCCCCGAATCATTTTAGTTGCCCTTTTCTGAACCTTTTCTAATGCCAGTCTATCTTTTCTGAGATGAGGGGACCACATCTGTACGCAGTATTCAAGATGTGGGCGTACCATGGATTTATATAAGGGCAATAAGATATTCTCTGTCTTATTCTCTACCCCTTTTTTAATGATTCCTAACATCCCGTTTGCTTTTTTGACGGCTGCTGCACACTGCATGGACGTCTTCAGAGAACTATCCACGATGACTCCAAGATCTTTCTCCTGATTAGTTGGAGCTAAATTAGCCCCCATCATATTGTATGTATAGTTGGGGTTATTTTTTCCAATGTGCATTACTTGACATTTATCCACATTAAATGGAGACAGCGCAGTGGGAGAATCTTTCTCTGCACCCAGAGCAGCTGTGGCTGAAGCGGAGCCTGGTGCCCTGTGCAGGGTCCAGGGGGCAGCTCTCCGTCCGGTGCTAGGCAGGGGGTCGACTGGGTGACCCTAACCATCCCTTTGTCATGGCGTCCCGAGCGATGCTCTGGAACTGCTCCATCTGAAGCCAGGCAGGACTCTGGGGAAGTCTCCTTTCCGGGAGCAGCCTGTCTTCAGGACACAAAGCTCACACAGGTTTCAGAGTAACAGCCGTGTTAGTCTGTATTCGCAAAAAGAAAAGGAGTACTTGTGACACCTTAGAGACTAACCAATTTATTTGAGCATAAGCTTTCGTGAGCTACAGCTCACTTCATCAGATGCATGATGATTTTTTCATGCTTTGTGTGTATAAAAAGATCTTCTACACTTTCCACAGTGTGCATCCGATGAAGTGAGCTGTAGCTCACGAAAGCTTATGCTCAAATAAATTGGTTAGTCTCTAAGGTGCCACAAAAGCTCACACAGCTTCCACCTTCCTGGGTCTGACCTCGGAGCATTCAACATCCTCTGCCCCTCCGTGCGCTTCCCACAGTGAGTCCGCTCAGGCGGGGTCCTGGGGCAGCCAGAGGGTCCTGGCCCCCAACTCCGCAGTCAGACGTGACTCTCAGCCAGCCAGTAAAACAGAAGATTTATTAGACGACAGGAACATGGTCTAACACAGAGCTTGTAGGTGCAGAGAACAGGACCCCTCAGTCAGGTCCATCTTGGGGGCTAGGGAGGCCAAAGCCCCATCTGGGCCTCCCTCCATTTCCCCAGCCAGCTCCAAATTGAAACTCTCCCGCCCCTCCTCTGGCCTTTGTCTCTTTCCTGGGTCAGGAGGCCACCTGATCTCTTTGTTCTCAGTTGGCACCTTTGCAGAGGAGGGGCGCAGGCCATGAGTTGCCAGGAGACAGGGTGGTGTTCATTCTCTGTGCAGACACCATCACACTGTCCCTCTGCTCTGCAACAATCACAGAGCTTATCCCACCACCTAGAGACTTAAGAAATGCCTAGGGGAAACTGAGGCACCCACACAGTATTCAGAGAAAACATTAAGAACAGTCCCACTTCGTCACAACCTTCTGGCTGGGCAGGGCCCGGATCTCAGTGGAAAGCCCAGCAGCTGGAGATGGAAAGGCCCGGGCAGGTCTCTGCGGCGGGGGTTCTCTGGGGCCCTGCAGCGGGGTGGTCACCCGCTCTGGCCTTAAAAGGCTTAGAACAGCCCAGGAGACGGCTGTGGCTGGCAGCCAGCAGTTCCCGGGCTGATGGGGGAAGCAGGCTCAGCTGGCCCCTGTAAGAGGGCCGTGGGCCAGGAGCAGAGAGTCTCATCTAGCTGCTGAGAGACGGGCCTGGCTGCTGGGGAGCAGACCAGGGTACCTGAGGTGAAGCAGGGCTGGGGAAGGCCAGGGGAGCTGGGAGGCTCCGCACTGGAAAAGCCCCAGGCTGCAGGCCTGACAGACGGCCTAAGACTGGGGTTGCAACAGGGCAGCCCAAGGGTAGGCAGAGGCAGCAGATGCTCTGGATCTGCTCCCCACGAAGCCAGGCAGGACTCTGGGGGAGTCTCCTCTCGGGGAGCAGCCTGTCTGCAGGACACACAGCTCACCCGGCTCCACCTTCCTGGCTCTGACCTCGGAGCATTCAGCATCCTCTGTCCCTCCGTGCGCTTCCCACAGCGAGTCCGCCCAGGCGGGGTCCTGGGGGAGCCAGAGGGTCCTGCCCCCCAACTCCGCAGTCAGACGGGACTCTCAGCCAGCCAGTAAAACAGAAGATTTATTAGACGACAGGGACATGGTCTAACACAGAGCTTGTAGGTGCAGAGAACAGGACCCCTCAGCCGGGTCCATTTTGGGGGGCAGTGAGCCAGACAACCACGTCTGCCCTTCACTCCATGTCCCCAGCCAGCCCCAAACTGAAACTCCCTCCAGCCCCTCCTCCTCTGGGCTTTGTCCCTTTCCCGGGCCAGGAGGTCACCTGATTCCTTTGTTCTCCAACCCTTTAGCTCTCAGGGGGAAGGGCCCAGGCCATCAGTGGCCTGAAAACAGGGTGTCGGCCATTCTATGTGTCCACCTGCCCTCTAGGGCTCTGCAATGACCATACACCCTTATCCCACCCCCTAAATACTTAAGAACTGCATAGGGGAAACTGAGGCACCCCCACACTATTCAGAGGAAACATTAAGAACAGTCCCACTTCGTCACACCCCCTTTGCCTATGATGACTGGCTTATACACTGCAGCAGCGGGTCCAAGCTTCCTGCCTGCAACCACACAGGTGAGGAGAGTCCAGGGGTGGGGGCACCATGGCAGAGGGAATGGGGGGGGGTCCTGCAGGAACAGTGGGGGCAGGGGGAAGAGCCCTGCAGGGTGTGTGGCAGCAGCTGTGGGGATGGGGGTGGTGGTCCTGCAGGGACCGTGGGGGTGGGGGTGGGGGTCCTGCAGGATCTAGGTGTCACAGCCCTCAAAGTTGGCGAAGTTTCCCAGGGTTTGCAGGAACCTTCTCATTCTCCTGTCGGTTCCGGCTTCCTCCGGGCTCAGCCAGGGCACGATGAAGCTCGTCTTGCCCAGGACGTAGGTGTAGCTGGTTACAAGGACGGGAGAAGGTGCCTGTCAGTGCCGGGGGCGCAGAACACGGGAACGGGCCCATATGCCTCTGTCCTGGCCGGGTGCCCCCCTAGCTGGCCACGTACCAGCCAAGAGACCAGGGAGCCTCAGCCGGGGGCGGGGGCTGGGGCTGCTTTGAGCCCATTCTGGCCGAGGGCGCAGGGACAGCTGGGCCCAGCACCAAGCGGGCAGAGCTCTCTGCTCCCCATCAGCCCTGCTGGAAGTGTGTGACCCCCAGGCGCGCAGAGCTGGGCACGTGCCAGGGGCTCCAGCAGCTTCGTGCGGCCAGTCGCCCCCAGCGGATCAGCCCCTTACGGCTGCCTAGGGGCTCCTTGGCTCTGGCCAGGGCTGCCCCTGGCGCTGCAAACGGCCTCCTGCTTGGTCGGGCACACCAGGGAGCTCCCAGCTGCCGAGACCCCCTGTGGCGCCACCCCCCAGCTGGGCTCATGCTGAGCCAAGCCACAGCCCCCGGCTTCGGTACGCGCCAGCCACAGGGGAGGGGACACGCACCTGTCTTTGGACAGCCAGAGATCCCTCGTCCGGCCCATGACCAGGTACTGACTCTGCTCTCGCAGGCCCAGGGCGGCCTCGCAGGTCGCATGGGAGACAAATCTCCTCACTTTCCCGTTCACCTCCGCGTCTGTCCCTGGGGGAAGGGATCATGGGTCAGGCTAACAGTGGGGGGCACCTCCCTGCCGGCGGGGCGCTGCCCACAGCAAGGCAAGGGCACCCCTTTCCCCCAGGGCATCCGCTTCCCAGCTGGAAACGGCTCAGGACAGTGGCAAGAGCTCCTGGCATCCCTGAGGGGCCTATGCCCCCAAGTGATCCCCCCCCCAGCTCCCTACAGGGCAGAGGGGGGCGGGACCCCTGCCCAGGCTGCTCGTCAGCTCCCACTCCATAGGGCAGGAGAGGAATTGGCAAAATGAAACCCATTGACCCTGCCGGGAAGTGTCGGGGGGGGGGTGGTGGAGTGTAACTACCCTGGGGGGTCTGGCCAGGCCGGGGGACCCCACTAGTCCTGCAAAGACCCACAGCAGGTTTCCATGGGTGCCAGGGGGCAGGGCCCCACGCCCCCTAGCGCCGCACTGGGCCCAGCACTGACTGAGGGGAGCCTGCCCCCCACTGAGCCCCTGCCCCGCTCCCTCCAGCGCCCCCTGCCGAGCCCCCCATTCCCTGCAGCCCAGGCCCCAGCACCGCACTGGGGCAGTGGGGCCAGCACCGACAGAGGGAAAAGCCCCCTGCTGTGCCCTCCCCCGTGGACCCTCGGGGGTCTCCGCTCGCAGCCCAGCCTGCCCGCGGCGCTCACCAGACTTGATGACGGCCAGGACCCTCATGCTGTAAGAGACGGTGCTGTTGAGCGGCTCCCGCTGCTCCAGCTGCACCTTGTAGACTGAGGCAGAGGAGAGGAGCCAGCGGTGAGCCGTGGCCCAGGGACCCCGCGTGCCGCGCAGGCCCGGACCTTTCAGCCAAGGGGGCGAGGGCAGAGCCAGAACCCCCCGCTCCAGGGGCCCCCTGCTCGTCTCCAGGGTCTGTTACGTCCATGCATTGCCCTGGCCCCGGAACCGCCTGCCGCGTTTACACCTCACACTGCAGGGCTGAGCGGGGAAGGAGCAGGGTGGCCCCAGGTCGGCAGAGAGGGGACGTTCAGCCGGGCTATGAGGGGGCCGAAGGCAAGGGGGGGATCTGGGAGACTGCAAGGGGTGGGAGCCAGCAGATGGGTTCTGACCTGAGCCCCATCCAGCCTGGTGTCCCGGGCCCAGCAGCAGCTGCTTCAGGAAGGGGCAAAACACCCGCAGGGCAGGAGGACGAGCTGCCCCCAGGATGGTCTTGTCCTGACCCCGAGTAGTCAGAGGTTGGTTTAAGGCAGAAGCAGGTTTTCTCCACCTCCCAAACTCTGTTCACTGTAACTGCCTGCTCCTGCTCTCCACTGAACATCCGGTCACCCTGTGCCCCTTCGTGAGCCCTTGGGCCCATCCCATCCTGTGGCAGTGGGTTCCACAGGCTAACGACACCGCATGTCACTGGCTGGTTTGGAATCGCTGCCTTTCAACGTCATTGGCTGACGCCTTGTCAGGTGTGAGGAACTGGGGGATTTTCTTAGAGTTTTGCAAGAACACTGTGTGTGCCTCAGTTTCCCTGTGTGCTGCATGGGTAATGAGGGGGTGGGAGGAGTTTGTTGGTGCAGGGCACCAGGTGTGACCTCACCTAGCAGCCAGGACCCCGGATAGCTGCCTGGAGATGGGGGACCCTAGCGAGCGGTGACCTGGTGTCACGGAGTGTGGGGGAGTCCAGGCCCTGCACCCCTCTTCCTGGGATTCACTGAGACTCTCAGCCAGCCAGTAACACAGAAGGTTTATTGGACAGCAGGAACACAGTCCAAAACAGAGCTTGTGGGTACACCCAGGACCCCTCAGTCAAGTCCTTCTGGGGGAGCAGGGAGCTTAGACCCCAGCCCTGGGATTCCCTGCATCCACCACCCAGCCCCAAACTGAAACTAAACCCCCCCAGCAGGCTCCCTCCTGCAGCCTGTCTCCACATTCCCGGGCAGAGGTGTCACCCCCCCTCCCCCTCCAGGCTCAGGTGACAGGCTCTCAGGTCTCCCGTCCCCAGGGCACATTCCCAGGTCAACACTCCCCCCTCCCTGCTGCGTCACATCCTCACACCTGGTGACCAGGAGGCCCACCCCAGCTGGGGAGTCTCAGCTGGGTCTGGCCCGTGGGAGGACAAAGGGCTGAGGAGGGAGGACCCCGGTGACCTGACCAGCCGGTCCCAGCCAGAGGGGCCAGAGGACAGAGGCGAGGGGGCCCAGGCGGCCTGTTTACCTGGGAGGGAGGACAAAGGACAGGGGAGGAGCTGGTGGGGGAGGTGATATAGGATGATCGGCTGGAAGTGGGGGCTCGGGGCTGGAGGGAGGGGGCAGGCAGAGCCCCCCTGGGTGCAGGGGAGACTGGGGTGTGCTGTGTTGAGGGTTGCCAGGCCTGAGGCCGGAGAGTTTCCTGTGCTGGGTTCAGATGCTCAGTAAACCCTCCTGTGTTACGCTGGCCGAGAGTTGCTCCGGTCTAGAGAACAGGGGGCATCATCCCCTTTGGGGGGTGGAGGCCCCGGGGACCCAGAGCGAGGGGACTCCCTGAGGGGCCCACGGCAGAGACAGGCGGGCTGAGGCTCCGCGAGGTGCGGCTCCAGGAGGTGGAGGGGCTGAACCCCCGAGAGGGGGATCCCCCAAGAAGGGCTGTCACCCTGGAGGGGGTCCCGCCCAGGGGCCGGAGAGCCGGAGCCTGTGACAACTGGGACACATGCCGCAAGGTAATGCCCTCGATGGCAGCAGAGCAGCGCCGAGCGCTCTCAGCCCCCTCGTGAGCCCACCCGGGGCTTACCGTAGTCCACGCCAGTGTCGCAGGCTTTCTCGTAGAGATTGTCCTCCGTCAGGCCGTGGGGAGGGGTCAGCTGAAGGCAGTTGTCTAAGTGCATGGAAAGGGGAGAGGTCTGAGGGGGTCCCGGCCTGCCCAGTAGCCCACAGGGACGTGGTGAGAGCCTCCCACGGCACATGGGGGCTCACGGTCTTGGTCCGAAGCCCAACAGACACTGAGGGGACGTGGGGCTCAGGGTCCGGCTCAGCCGGTGTGTTTCCGGGCACCGCTCAGCGAGCGCTAGCCCCGATGAGTTCTCGGCCCCGCAGGTGGCCCGGGCAGCGGGGAATGAGCCTCAGCACAGAGCCCGGCCGCGGGTGACTCCGCGGGGCAGTGCGAGGCCAGCGCGTGCTGGCAGGTGACTGTCACGCCGAGCCGGCCGCTGTGGCCCGTCCCTGACGTCCAGCACCAGCGTCCCCCTCCCCGGGCGGCTGCGCCGTGAGCAGCGGGGCAGCGAGAGGGGCCGGCGACGCCATGGACCGGGCGGGGCGCGGCTTTACCTTGGGCGCATTTGCACACCTCCTCCTGGCAGATCTTCCGCAGCAGCGCGCTCTGCGAGGGCATGTTGTAGAAGCGGCTGCATCGCCGGGCTGCGGAGGGGACGAGACCCGGAGGCCATGTTCTCCCCAGGCCGGCTGCTGAGGGGCAGCTCCTGCCACTGGAGACCCCCCCCCGCCCGCCCCCGGGTCCCCGGCTGCTCCACGTCCGTCCATCCGTTCCTCATGGCGCAGGGCACCCGGACACCCACCGAGCGCCCCTCCCCCGGGTGCCGCTCCGGCCCCTCAGCCAAGCCAGCGGGGTGGGCGCAGCTCTCTGGGGGGCTGAGGCCTGGGGAGACTCCATTCTCTCTCTTTCGCTCCGGCCTGGAGCCAGACCCCCACCCTGTGCCTGCGGGTAACCCTCCCCTCACACCCTGCCCTGCAGCCACGGGCCCCCCACCGCCCAGCCTCTGCGCAGCTGCTGCCCTGGCTCCAGGGCAGGGCATGGCGCTGGCCCTGTGCCCCTCGACCACTGCTCTCACCCGCCCTCTGCCCCCTTGGGCTCCCCCTGAGCAGGGAGCAGCCGGAGCGCCCCCCGACCCCCCACGCCGAGGCAGGGCCCTTCCGTCCGCCCCGCGCCAGCCTGGGTGAGCAGGGAGGGGATGCTTGAGGAGGTGCAGCCTGGGCGTCACGGCAAATCTGGCCCATCAATCTCAGCCCTCCCGCGCTCGGGCCCACGATCGGGGACGGCTCTACCCTGGGGGGCACCCGAATGAGGGGCAGGTTTGCAAAGCTGCCCTGCAGCCCCTCGGGCGCCTCCGTAGGGGCAGATTCCTAGGCCAGTGACCGGCCCCGAGCCCGTGTCCCCTCCCTCCCCCCGGAGCTTCCCACCAGCAGCCACCTGGCCTCCGAGTGGCACTGGTCCCCCACGTGCCCGTCAGCCTATGGGCAGCTCTGCCATGGGGCCCAGTTCACCCCGACGCCCACCCGCCTGTGAGCTGTGCTCTGGGGGCACCGAGCAGTGCAGGGCCCCTGGCCCGCACTTGGCCCCGTGCCCTGGTATCGGCTCTTCCCCTTGCCAGGCATCGGGGCAAGCCCCTTTGCAGCGGGGGCTCTGCGTCCACACAAGTGGGGCAGCACCGCGCAGGCTGCGGTGGGAGAAAGCCCCCAGAGGCTGCGCGGAGAGGCCCAGGCACCCCTGCCCCGGCTGAACCCCCCCCCACCCTGGCCCTCTCCCTCTCCCCCCGTGGGGAACTCCCAGACGTGGAAACGGGGCTCCAGTGCCGACGCTGATGCAGGGGCCTTCCCGGCAGTGTCGGTCGCCCCCGCGCCCTGCCCGCCGGAGAGGCAGGGCCGGTGCCCGCGGCGCCTCTGCACGGACCTCTAAGGCAGCCGCTCACCAGGCTCGTAATACTCATAGATGGTGACCACGGCTGGCTGCAGCATCCCCAGCTCCAGGCGCTGGTGAATCCGGAACCCGACTTCCGTGGCCGTCTGATTGGAAATCTGCAGAGCACGGGGAGAGACCGGCCGGCTCAGCTCTGGGCCCGTCCAGCCTGGCCTCCCGGCAGGCCACACAGGACCGGCAGCAGCTGCTGGGGGATAACCTGCCCCCTTGTGCCCCACGCTGGCTGCAGCCCGGGACGGTCCTGCCCCAGCGTGCGGCGGTGTCACCGGCAGACCTCTGCATGTGCCCCCCCATGGACAGACCCAGGTCCCTTTGAATCGCTGCAGCCCTGCTGAACCCCAGTGCCAGGCCAGACCCGCTCTGTCTGTGCCTCGCTGCCCAGCACGTGGAGAACCCCCTCCCGGACCCGAGAAATCCCTGCGGGAAGCGCTGCCAGGGCTCAGGGATGGGCGCCGCGGAAAAGCCCATGGGCCCAGCGGGGCTGCGGTGAGGGCAGGACACAGCCAGGGGCCAGCCTCTGACCAACCCCCTCGGGGCAGCTCCGGGGGCCCCTGCTCTGGGCACCGCTCAGCCCAACTGGGCACGTGCTGGCTTGAGCCGTCTCAGCTGACCCCTGCGTGTGGGGCTGAGCCTGGCCCCGGTGAGAGGCCAGCAGGAAGCACCGGGCACTCGCCCAGGGGGCCGGGTGGTGGGCGCTCAGGCAGCCCCGATCCTGGCATTGGCTCCCGCACTCTTACCACAGGGCCCTTCCCGTGCGTCTCCGAGGTCAGCACGGGCGCTGCCGGCATGGGGTGAACAGCCCCGGGTCTGCGCTGCACCCCCCGGGCAGGCTGCGCCATCCCCTCCTGGCTGCCTCCCCGGACTGCCAGGTAGCCGTGACCTCAGACGCCCTCGTGGGAACCCCATTCTCTGTCACGCTGGGGGGCCAACACCCCTCAGTACAGCCCGCAGGGTCCCCAGAGCCCCCAGTCACCCGGGGCTGCACCGTGAGAGGCCTTGGTTGGAGCATCTCTGGGGGAAGCAGACTTGTGGGGTAGGGGTACTGTGGTGAGGGACAGGGTCCCCGGGTTGGGGAGGGGCAGGGTCCGACACAGGGAGGGAGGGGCAAGGTCGGACATGGGGGGAGGAAGGGGAGGGTCCCACGTTGTGGGGGAGGGACAAGAGGCAGGGTCCCGGGGGGGATGAGGGGCAGGGTCCCACGTTGGGGGGGAGGGACGAGGGGCAGGGTCCCGGGGCGGGGGGGGAGGAGCAGGGTCCCACAAGGGGAGGGTCCCACATTGGGGGGATGAGGGGCAGGGTCCCATGTGGGTAGGGGAGGGACGAGGGGCAGGGTCCCACGTTGCGGGGGACAAGGGGCAGGGTCCCGGGGCGCAGGGCAGGCAGGCGGCTGGGCCGGCCCCCTCACCTGGCAGAAGTAGAGGAGGACGGAGTGGTGGGGGGACGAGGGGCAGGGTCCCATGTTGGGAGGCATGAGGGGCAGGGGCGCAGGGCAAGCAGGCGGCTGGGCCAGGCCCCTCACCTGACGGAAGTAGAGGAGGACGGAGTGGGGGGACGGACGAGGGGCAGGGTCCCACGTTGGGGGGGATGAGGGGCAGGGTCCCGGGGCGCAGGGCAGGCAGGCGGCTGGGCCAGGCCCCTCACCTGGCGGAAGTAGAGGAGGACGGAGTGGTGGGGGGGACGAGGGGCAGGGTCCCACATTGGGGGGGACAAGGGGCAGGGTCCTGGGGCGCAGGGCAGGCGGGTGGCTGGGCCGGGCCCCTTACCTGGAGGAAGTAGAGGAGGACGGAGTGGTGGGGGGGACGAGGGGCAGGGTCCCACGTTGGGGGGCACGAGGGGCAGGGTCCCACGTTGGGGGGATGAGGGGCAGGGTCCCAGGGCGCAGGGCAGGTGGGCGGCTGGGCCGGGCCCCTCAGCTGGCTGAAGTAGAGGAGGACGGAGTGGTGGGGGGGACGAGGGGCAGGGTCCCACGTTGGGGGGACGAGGGGCAGGGTCCCGGGGCGCAGGGCAGGCGGGCGGCTGGGCCGGGCCCCTCACCTGGCTGAAGTAGAGGAGGACGGAGTGGTGGGGGGGACGAGGGGCAGGGTCCCACGTTGGGGGGATGAGGGGCAGGGTCCCAGGGCGCAGGGCAGGTGGGCGGCTGGGCCGGGCCCCTCAGCTGGCTGAAGTAGAGGAGGACGGAGTGGTGGGGGGGACGAGGGGCAGGGTCCCACGTTGGGGGGACGAGGGGCAGGGTCCCGGGGCGCAGGGCAGGCGGGCGGCTGGGCCGGGCCCCTCACCTGGCTGAAGTAGAGGAGGACGGAGTGGTTGCTGAACGTGGCCTTGCTCTCGAAGAGGAAGATGTACTGCTCCACGCTGTTGGTGAGCTGTGGGGCCAGGCAGACACGGCTGAGCTGGGGCTCTGGGGCTGCCCTGCCCCTGACAGGCCCAGCTGCCCCCCCAGCCAGCAGCACCCCCCAAGCTGCCCCCAGCTCGCAGGAGCCCGGCTGCGGGTCCGGTCTGTGGGGTGTCCCTGTCTCCACCCCCTCCCTTGCCGAGCCATGGGGTGGGCGCTGCAGGGACCCTGTCTCTGACTCCCAGGGCTAACAGGGCCACGCATGGGGCTGGCTCCCCATGGGTGGGTATAGCCTGGCTGAGCCCCATGGCAGCCCCACAGAGCCTCAGGCCTGGAACCAGCAACCCTCTTGCCATGGGGCCTGGAGCCTCGGGCCAGCCCGTTACCCCGAGTCACCTGCTTGAGATCCTCCAGGTCGGGCTCGAAGCCCGTCAGCAAGGAGACGTCGATGATGGTCATTGTGGCATCCCGCAGCCCCAGGGACCTAGGGACCAGAGAGTGGCCTTCAGGTATGGGCAGGGGCAGGCCCCATGGGGCACAGGGAAGGGGCAGGGCTGTGAGGGCAGGGCTCTATGGGGCACAGGGGAGGGGCAGGGCTGTGAGGGCAGGGCTCTATGGGGCACAGGGAAGGGGCACGGCTGTGAGGGCAGGGTTCTATGGGGAACAGGGAAGAAGCAGGGAGTAGGGCTGGTGGGTCAGGGCCCCATCGGTCTCATGGTGCAGGTAGGGGGCAGGCCCCATGGGGCACAGAGAAGGGGCAGGGCTGTGAGGGCAGGGCTCTATGGGGCACAGGGGAGGGGCAGGGCTGTGAGGGCAGGCCCCATGGGGAACAGGGAACAAGCAGGGATCAGGGCTGGTGGGTCAGGGCCCCATCGGTCTCACGGAGCAGGCAAGGGGCAGGCCCCATGGGGCACAGGGAAGGGACAGGGTTGTGAGGGCAAGGCCCCATGGGGCACACCCTGCCTTTCTCTGCTCATGTTCTTTGTACAGGGCTGTGAAGCAGAGCGGAGGGACCCGGGGGGCCGGACCCATGGCGGGGGCAGAATCTCCGCGGGGGACGGCTGGGGCTGACTCCCAGCCCTGCTAGGCAGCGGGAGGCGCGAAGGCACTGCCCTGGAAGTGCCCTACCCCGCAGGGACCCTGGAGCAAGCCCCCTGCCCCGGGCGTGACACAAGACTCAGCCAGCCCTGGCTCAGCTGTCGCCCGGGTTCTGCCCTTGCCAGGGCTGGGTCGTTACCTGGCCTGGAGCCGGAGCCGGAAGGTGTCGATGTATTCGTGCTTCTTCTTGTCTGCGAACCCAAAGGGCAGGATTAGGGCAGGGCCCAGCTATGGGGCTGGGCCCCAGGGGGCGTCTCCTCCCGTCAGGCAGAGGGGCCCCGTTTCTGTCAACCCGGGGCTCGGGGACATGGACTGGGGTGGCCGGGCCACCGGGCCGGCTCCCAGGGGAGCAGACGACAGCCCCACTGTACCTTCGGGGACGTCCTCCACGGTCACGGCCAGCGTGAAGGCCTGGCACTCGTGCTCGCGGGCCGGCGGCAGCGTGTGGTACACGGTCAGGAGCTGGGAATGAAGCCGAGAGCGTGCGTGAGGGGGTCACCCCTGCCAGCCAGCCTGTGGGCAAGGTGCACCCTGGGCACAGCAAGGCGGGGCCAGCATCAGGAGCAGAACCCAGGAGTCCTCCTGGCTCCCAGCCCCCCCGCTCTAACCATTAACCCCCACTCCCCTCCTAGAGCTGGGGAGAGAACCCAGGAGTCCTGGCTCCCAGCCCCCTTCCCCCCTGCTGTAACCACTAGACCCCACTCCCCTCCTAGAGCCAGGGAGAAAACCCAGGAGTCCTGGCCCCTGCTCCTCTCTAGTCTAGCCCACTGATGGGCACAGCCCCGGTCCCCATGTTCCCCAGGAGGTGCAGGGCTGGGTTGGGCTGTGGGCGACCAGCCGGGCCCAGGCATCACACTCACTGTCACCGTGCCGGTGCCCGTCCCGTGGGCGGTGATGTTCAAAGTGTCCTGGGCGTAGAACTGCAGGGGAAAGGGGGGAAATGCTGAGGAGGTGTTAGGCTCTGCAGCACCCCAGAGCCCGCAGCCGCCTGCCCTGGCCGTGGAGCACAGGGTCCCTGGCGGGAGCTCTGCTCAGGTCTGTGAGCCCTGTACGCCAGGGGTGTCCCCAGGGGGTGTGGCTTTGTGCCATGGGCGTGGCTGCATGCCAGGGGGTGGGGCCCAAGGGCAGGGGGTGGGGCTGCGTGCCAGGGGCAGGGCCTGCGGGCAGGGGGCGGGACCTGAGGGGAGGGGGCGGAGATCAAGGGCAGGGGGTGGGGCTGCAGGCTAGGGGAGGGGCCTGAGGGCAGAGTCCAAGGGCAGGGGGCGGGACCCGAGGGGAAGGGGCAGGGCTGCATGCCAGGGGCGGGGCCGGGGCGGGGCCTGAGGCCAGGGGGCGGGGCTGACCTTTTTGGAGTTGGACCGCTGCAGGTAGGCATTGCTGTTGTTGATGTCCCAGAGCTCAGCCAGGTTGCGCGTGGGCGCGGTGACCCGCACCTTCAGGTCGACGACCTTCTCGGCGGGGACGGTGGCCCGGTACTGCGCCAGGGCCTGCATGCCGATCACTGTGGTCTGGGGAGCAGGCAGAGGCTGGCAGCAGGGGCCGCGAGGGGCCGTGGCTGTGGGGGGAGCGCGCTGGGAAAGGTCCCGCCCGGGCGAGGGGCATGGAGGCACCAGTTCAGCGAAGCTCCGGAGCACATGCTCGAGCCCCGTGTGCGGGGAGGCACCAGCCGCGGCGGGCGCCTGGCCAGGGGGAGGCTGCTCCAAAGCCCCTCACACACCACAGCCGGTCTGGTGGGCAGGGCAGCCCCGCGAGCACCCCCGGGCAGGGCAGGAGGAGCGGATCCGGCTCCTGTCGCGCCAGGTTGCTGCTGGCTGGGCGCACTGGGACTGGCTCCCTCCCGTTGCCACCCCGAGGGGCAGTGCGGGCAGGGCCTACCTGGGATCTCCACCCCCTGGCCAGCGCCTCCTCACCCCACCCCCACAGGGACTGCTAGGGACGTGGCACCAGCGCTGAGTCTCCCTGGTGGAGACCTCTGGGTCTGGGGATGGTGGACACAGGCTTGCGGTGCGCGGAGGTGTGTGTTCACTTGCAGCGTGGGGGGTCGTGGAGGCGGTCAGTCGGCAGCCAGCCAGCCGGGGGCAGTCGGGCCTCCCTGCCACAGGGAGCAGCCTGCTTTGTCTCTCTCTGGTTTGGGTTCCTGCATGTTCTCGGGCACTAAAGCCGTGGCATGTGGCAGCCTCCCAGCAGACGGATCCATGTTTTCATCCAGCGGCTCTGTGTGCTGTGAGCACGCCAAGGCCGAGATCCCTGACACCAGCTGGGAACCAAGCCCCCGAAGCGGCGGGAGGGACCCCCATGTGGGGCGGGAGGGAGGGCTGGCCATGCTCAGGCCCATGCACGATCCCGCCTCCTGGCGCTCAGGGCCCCCATGCCAGCTCTCACCTGGGTGCTGTCATATCCCCCGCCAAACCCCCTGCTCTCGACCAGCCACCGCACAATGGGGTGGGTCTCCTCAAAGCGCCCGAGTGTCAGCTTCTGCAGGAGGCCGTAGGCCGTGGCTTCGATGCTGTACAGAGCACGGTCCGTGTGCTGGTCCACGGGCCAGTGTGTCTTGTCTGTGCAGAGCGGCGCTACCGTCAGCAGGGGCCAACGGGACACAGCACACGCATCGCACACGCAGCTCACAAGCAGCTCACACGCATCGCACACGGAGCTCACCCAGGCAGAGCACACGGCACACACACAGTCACGTGTGCCCCCCCCCAGCGTTTGGCACAGCCCCCTCCTCTCTGCCTTCCTGCCCCACTTCCCCAGCCCAGCCCCGCCCCGCACTCAGCACCCGCCTTGCTCCGAGCCCCCGGCCCCGGGCGGTGCCGAGCGCCGGTCCCAGCCCCCCGCCCCGGCTCTGCACTCACCGTGGGCGGCGAAGCTGTCCAGGACGGCGTTGGCCAGGGAGCTGTTCACCAGGGCCAGGGCGTAGGAGCTGATGGCCGCGCTGTAGGGGTTCTGCAGGCTCTGGAGGCGGCCCTCCAGGTAGCCCTGGGCGCTCCGCAGGCTGTCGGGAAGCTCCTGTCACCGGGACAGAAGGAAAACAGACTGCGGGCGGGACCTGTGGGATTCAGCGCCCACGAAAGGTGCCGCAGAACGGGGACCAGCTGGGACCTTCCCCCCACGCTCCCCCCAGGTACTGGGTCCCTGCCCCAGAGACAAGCTTGTGGGACGCCCATGGGAACACTGGCCCCCGGCGCCAGGATCGCAATGGGCTGGGCCGGTCCTGCAGCGGCTGCTGGTTTGGGGACTCTCAGAAGCCCATCACCAGGGCACCTGGGCTGCTTTGCAGAGGCCCGACGTGACGCAGCAGGGAGGGGGGAGTGTTGACCTGGGAATGTGGCAGGGGAGTTTCACTGGGGATGGGAGACCTGAGAGCCGGTCACCTGAGCCGGGAGGGGGCTGGGGCCAGGGGACACTTTTGCCAGGGAAACTGGACAAAGGCTGGAGGAGGAGCTGGGGGGAGGCTGGGTGGGACGCTGGAGGGTTTTTCTTTCAGTTTGGAGTGGGCTAGGGAAGAGGGGGGAGGCCCAGAGCGGGGGTCTAAGCTCTCTACCCCCCAGACGGAGCGGACTAAGGGGTCCTGTTCAAGCCTTCGAGCTCCGGTGTGGACGGTGTTCCTTTTCTGCGGGCTGGCTGAGCGTCGCAGGGAATGTGAATCGCAGGACGCGGGGGCTACAGGACCCTGACTCCCCCGCGCTGCCTCATGCCCTGTCAGAGCAGCTGCCGCCGAGGGCCCGGGACAGGACCGCGCCGCCCGCCCCTCGACCTACGTTCACGTGGTTCCTGCAGATGGACTCAGCCCCCTTCAGCGCCACGAGCACGAAGGCTGTGAGGGAGACGTCTGCGTTGGAGCCGCGGTACCCGCCCTGCGGAGGAAGAGCAGAGGGGGATGGGCGAGCCGCATGGGAGCTGGGTGGGACCCCCGATCCCGGAGCCCTGCCCGGGGCAGGGGCAGAGCTGAGCAGCAGCCGGGCAGGGAGGGGAGGCGCCAAAGGAGCCTGCCCGTGCGCCCCGCGTAGCCAGCTGCAGGGGGCCACGTGCCCAGGGCACTCAGCCAAAGGGTGTCCCGGAGCCCTCCCAGAGGTGAGAGCATGCAGCGAGCCTGAGACAAGGGCTGCAGGGGTGGAGGGCGAACTGGCCCTCTTGCCCCAATGGGCTGTTGACTCTGAAGCCTAAGGATGCCACTAGCAACGTTGGCTCTGTTTGCTGCAGATCATCTTAGCAGACAAATTCAGCTAACGCACTGCTCCCCAGTCCCGGACTCACTCCCGCATCTCCCTGAGGAGGAATTTATATCCAGGAAGTACCCCTGGGGGAAGCAACTGGACTAGCTGGATCTGTTGTTCTCTGATGCAACAAACCCCACCCGGGGCCCGTCGCCCTGCGCCCGCGCCGCCATCCCCAGCCTTGCCAGCAGCGGGAGGGCAATGCAGAGGCTAGGGCTCGGGGTGCTGATCCCTGAGCTATCACTGGCTCCCTGGTGTGACCGCGGGCGAGGGACGGAGCTTTGCCAGGACAGCTTAGCCCAGTGCCCCGTGATCACAGAGCCTTGCCAGTGAGGCTAGCCCGGGATACTGCGACAGCAGAGAGCTCCTAGCGTGGACGGTGCTCGCCGGTCCCGGGGCAGCGTTGCCGGCACTCCCACGGCCGCACTAGAGACTTTGCTGGCCCAGCTTTGCCGGCCAGGGCATACAGCTTAGCCCTGGCATTCGCGGCCACCTAACCGCGGCTGCACTGCCCCGCTCCGTCGGAAAATCACCCCCTCCCCCTGGCTGGGACAGCCGATCCGGTGCAGCAGGGAGGAATGCCAGGTGCCCAGACACCGTGGGGATGGGCGCCAGAGAAGTGGCTAGGCCAGGCAGTGAGTGCAGATCCTGCTGCGGGCGAGGGGCAGCAGCAGGAGCAGGGCCCTTGTTCTGTAACGTGAAAGGGAGCTGCAGGGGAACGTCCGGCAGGGCCCATCCTGGCATGGCCGAGGGCCTGGGGCTGGTGTCCATAGCGCCATCTGTCGGGCCTGCGTTTCCCGCCCAGCCTCCCCTCTGGCCAATGGAGCGACCGGTACCTGCATCGCGGGCGTATAAATCGCAGCGTCCTCGCGGAAACACCCGGACGCTTCCTGCCTCTGGCTGATCAGCCACCGGGCGCTGGCACACAGCTGGCTGGTGTCGACGGGGGCGCCCAGTGGCAAGGCCATGGCAAACACCTTGAGGATGTAGGCGGTCAGCCTGCCGGGAGTGGGGGGGCGCATGAGTCTGCAGGGCTGGAAGGCAGGGGAGTGCCGAGGCCATGGGAAAGCTTTGGCCAGACCTGGCAGCAGGCGGCACCGTGTCCAAGGGAGCTGCTGCGAACACATCACTGCGGGGAGCTGAGCCGGGCGGTGCCACTGCCCCCTTGCGGGGCTCTGTGTGGACGGGGCCCTGCTCCCTTCGCGGCACCACAGCCAGGCCTTCCCCCACACCAGAACAGACCCCAGCTCCTGCTGCCCCTGCCCAGGATAGCCGAGCGAATGGAGAATCCCCACTTGGTGTGAGCTGTATAGGGTGTATGACACACAGCCCGAGCAGCTCTAATCTCGCCCGGGGAGGGTAGCATTGCACGCGCACTCTACTCAGCTCACCATCCCCAGCCCCGCCACCCCCCGTGAGGCAGGTGCCTTACCAGGTGCTGCTGGTGCTTCCCGCATAGGGCTTGTAGGAACCATCACGCTCTCTGTAACGCAGCTGGTGCACGTAGCCTGTGGGAGAGACCAGACAGACACACAGTCGGGGCTGGGCTGTCGGAGCCCCAGGGCGGGGGCTGCATGTAAACCCCCCCCATTGCAAAGCCTCCCTCCCACCTCGCTGGCCTGGCTGGGCCCCGCTCACCTTGGACGATGTTCTGGACGGCCCGGTCCCGGAGCTCCACCCCAATCTGGTCCCACTGCTTGGTGGTGTCCAGGTAGTGGGTGAGGATGATGTTCGGGGTGACCCGGAAGATGTTCTGCTCCACGCACCCCCCTGGCAGTGTGATCAGCTTCTGCAGCGTGGAGCTCTGCAGCCCCCCCACCAGCGTCTCGCCGAGCAGGTCCCCTGCCAAGAGCCCTGCAGTGATGCCCACTCGCGCCCCACCTTGCCCCTTCCCCCCAGCCCTGGCTAGTTGCAGACGGCCTGGCCGTGCCAAGTGTGCTACTGAGAACCTGGTGCTACTGGGACAGGGAAGGACAGTGGCATTGTACCCCGGCTCTGGGAGGGGAGTGGGGGCTAGTGGTTAGAGCAGGGGGCTGGGAGCCAGGACTCCTGGGTTCTCTCCCTGGCTCTGGGAGGGGAGTGGGGGCTAGTGGTTAGAGCAGGGGGCTGGGAGCCAGGACTCCTGGGTTCTCTCCCTGGCTCTGGGAGGGGAGTGGGGGCTAGTGGTTAGAGCAGGGGGCTGGGAGCCAGGACTCCTGGGTTCTCTCCCTGGCTCTGGGAGGGGCGTGTTTCTCGGGGCAGAGCAGGGTGATTTACAGCAGCGTGGGCGAGAGCAGAGTGTGTCCCACGCGATGCACTGGGGCCAGAGAGGCCCCTGGAGCTCAGAGGGCAGGGAAACGGGGGAGGGGAGCCCTGGGGGGACGTTTACGGGCCCAGCAGCTGCTCAAAGGCCGAGCCGCACGTGCTGCCTGGTGCCCCTGCGGAGCTGGGCCCGGCTGGCGCCCCGCGTACCTTGCACGCTAATGAAGACCTCAGAGTCTGTGTCGGGCACCAGGTTTTCGAGGTGATGGCTTCGGACCAGCTCCTGCTGCAGTTGCCCTGCCAGGGGAGGACGGAGCATTCACGGTGAGGGAGGGGTGGTGCCCTGACACTCAGATTGGCCTTAAACAAGCTCCTGCCATGGCGCTGCAGGGGGTGGGGCGCTGAATGCTGCAGGGGAGGGTGTGGGGCAGGGAGATGCCTGTTGAGGGGCAGCCTAGGCCAGGAGATCCAGCGCCAGGTGCCTGGTCCCTGTAGCCTGGAAGGTGTTAGCGGCCCTTCGATCTACAGACAATCGCAGACCTGGGTTAGCTCAGCACCCCTCTCCTCCTCAATGGAAGGAGCAATTAAACCCCCGTATGTAGCGAGAGCTGGAAAATGAGGAGCCACCGCCCCAGGCTGGGCCGGGCAGCACAGCTTGTGAGAGGCTCAGCCACATGGGTGGAGGGGCTGCCCTGGGCACGGGCTGTGACGTGCCGGGGCCGAGCAGCTGAGGGCATCTATGCCCCAGCACAGAGGGCAGCAGTGGGACCATGGCTGTGGGGCTGTGGGAGGAAGCTAACGGACAGAGCTCTGCCGGGCGCAGGACTGGCTTGGAAATCGTGAGCAAGGAAACTCCCTGTGGCTGCTTATTCCTGCTGTGCCCAGGAGAGTGGGGTTCTGGCCATGCTCAGGAACCGGGATTGCACCAGGGACCACCTGCCTGGCACCAGCCACTTCTTCTCCTCATGGAAAGGGCCCGGCAAGACCCCGACCGGGGGGAGCTGCTCGGGCCCTGGGACCCCTGCCTGGGGCGGACAGTACAGGCCGTGATAGTGCAGGGCCCGGCTGTGTGGCTGGGGAGACCAGCAAGTTCCTGCACGAACCTTTGGGGTTCAGGATGATGCTCCGTGAGAGCCGCCGGATTTCACCCCCCGCCTGCAATGCGAGGAGCCGAGAGCGGGTCTGAGGGACGGGGCTTCAGGGGGAGCCCTTCCACCCTGAGCCCGGCCCCCTACTCTCCTGGAGCCTGCCCATCCCCCACTGCCCCCAGCCCCTTCCAGCCCCCCCAGAGCCACTCAGACCCCCTGGCTCCCGCTCTGACCCCAGGCTCCCAGCCCCCTCCTCCCCCAGAGCCTGCCCATCCCCCATTTCCCCCAGCCCCTTCCAACCCCCCAGAGCCACCCAGACCCCCCCAGCTCCCCTCCCAACCCCAGATCTCCGCAGAGCCGCCCACTCCCCACTCCCACAGAGCCCGCCCATGCCCCCACTCCCCCCAGCCCCTTCCAGCCCCCCCCAGCCCCTTGGCAGCGGGGGGGGGCGGGCGGCGCCGTTACCTGGACGTTGAGCATCCTCCTCACGGTGTCACGGAAGCCCAGGCCCTGGGCCGAGGCCCGAACCTCCACCATGACGGGGCCCAGCTCCAGGGGCACCACCACAATGCGCACGGCCCGGGACGAGCCCCGGGGCACCCGCAGCCTCTGCCGGAAGCTGGTCCCCTTGGCGGCGGGGCTGCACAGCTGCTCCTGGTCGGGGAACTCCACCA
Source organism: Natator depressus (assembly GCF_965152275.1). Taxonomy (NCBI): domain Eukaryota; kingdom Metazoa; phylum Chordata; order Testudines; family Cheloniidae; genus Natator; species Natator depressus. Next base: position 26,765,271 of record NC_134253.1, read on the forward strand.
GCACCTGGCCGGGCACGCGGCGCCGCTGAGCCAGGCAGCGGGGGGCAGCGAGAGTGCCCCCGCCGGGGCCCCCCAGCACTGAGCCCACCCCCCTGGGGCTGGGGCCCCCCAGCACTCAGAGCCCCCCAGGACTGAGCCCCCCCCAGGGCCCCCCCAGCACTCAGAGCCCCCCCAGAACCGAGCCCCCCCTACCAGGGCCCCCCCAGCACTCAGAGCCCCCCCAGAACCGAGCACCCCCTACCAGGGCCCCCCCCAGCACTCAGAGCCCCCCCAGAACCCCCCAGAACCGAGCCCCCCCTACCAGGGATCCTCCCAGCACTCAGAGCCCCCCCAGAACCCCCAGAACCGAGCCCCCCTACCAGGCCCCCCCCAGCACAAAGAGCCCCCCCAGAACCCCACAGAACCAAGCCCCCCCTACCAGGGATCCTCCCAGCACTCAGAGCCGCCCCGCTGGGGCCCCCCAGCACTCAGAGCCCCCCCAGAACCCCCCAGAACCGAGCCCCCCCAGCACTCAGCCCCCCCCACCGGGGCCCCCCAGGACTCAGAGCCCCACTCACCTGGAGCACTTCATCGTCCTCATAGTAGTTGTAGACCACGGCCCGCAGCTCCACCTGCTCGTTCCGCACCACGGAGAAGGGCAGCCGCAGATCAACGAAGAACGGGACCTTCACCGTCACCTCGTAGGGCTCAGAGACGCAGAGCCCTGGGGGGCCGGACGTATCCCCTGGGACACTGGGGCCATTGCTGCACCCCTCGCTCCCGACCCGCAGCCCCTGCTAGCCCAGCCCTGGGCCCCCCAGCTCTGTCGGTGCCCCTCGCTCCCGACCCGCAGCCCCTGCTAGCCCAGCCCTGGGCCCCCCAGCTCTGTCGGTGCCCCTCGCTCCCGACCCGCAGCCCCTGCTAGCCCAGCCCTGGGCCCCCCAGCTCTGTCGGTGCCCCTCGCTCCCGACCCGCAGCCCCTGCTAGCCCAGCCCTGGGCCCCCCAGCTCTGTCGGTGCCCCTCGCTCCCGACCCGCAGCCCCTGCTAGCCCAGCCCTGGGCCCCCCAGCTCTGTCGGTGCCCCTCGCTCCCGACCCGCAGCCCCTGCTAGCCCAGCCCTGGGCCCCCCAGCTCTGTCGGTGCCCCTCGCTCCCGACCCGCAGCCCCTGCTAGCCCAGCCCTGGGCCCCCCAGCTCTGTCGGTGCCCCTCTCTCCCGACCCGCAGCCCCTGCTAGCCCAGCCTGGGCCCCCCAGCTCTGTCGGTGCCCCTCGCTCCCGACCCGCAGCCCCTGCTAGCCCAGCCCTGGGCCCCCCAGCTCTGTCGGTGCCCCTCGCTCCCGACCCGCAGCCCCTGCTAGCCCAGCCTGGGCCCCCCAGCTCTGTCGGTGCCCCTCGCTCCCGACCCGCAGCCCCTGCTAGCCCAGCCCTGGGCCCCCCAGCTCTGTCGGTGCCCCTCGCTCCCGACCCGCAGCCCCTGCTAGCCCAGCCCTGGGCCCCCCAGCTCTGTCGGTGCCCCTCGCTCCCGACCCGCAGCCCCTGCTAGCCCAGCCCTGGGCCCCCCAGCTCTGTCGGTGCCCCTCGCTCCCGACCCGCAGCCCCTGCTAGCCCAGCCCTGGGCCCCCCAGCTCTGTCGGTGCCCCTCGCTCCCGACCCGCAGCCCCTGCTAGCCCAGCCCTGGGCCCCCCAGCTCTGTCGGTGCCCCTCGCTCCCGACCCGCAGCCCCTGCTAGCCCAGCCCTGGGCCCCCCAGCTCTGTCGGTGCCCTCGCTCCCGACCCGCAGCCCCTGCTAGCCCAGCCCTGGGCCCCCAGCTCTGTCGGTGCCCCTCGCTCCCGACCCGCAGCCCCTGCTAGCCCAGCCCTGGGCCCCCCCAGCTCTGTCGGTGCCCCTCGCTCCCGACCCGCAGCCCCTGCTAGCCCAGCCCTGGGCCCCCCAGCTCTGTCGGTGCCCCTCTCTCCCGACCCGCAGCCCCTGCTAGCCCAGCCCTGGGCCCCCCAGCTCTGTCGGTGCCCCTCTCTCCCGACCCGCAGCCCCTGCTAGCCCAGCCTGGGCCCCCCAGCTCTGTCGGTGCCCCTCGCTCCCGACCCGCAGCCCCCCCAGAAGCTGGGTTACCTTTGTCTTTCGTCAGGCTGACGGCCAGGATGTGCCAGGTGGTGATGGAGTCGGGGAGGTATTTGCTGATCAGGTGTCTGGCGAGGCTGTGGGGAGGGAGGCGAGTTCGAATCAGGCGCATTCACTGAACACTGGGGCTGGTGCCAGCAGCAGGATCCTGGCCGGGGGTTTGGACCAGGCCCTGGGGCAGCTTCTGGGCTGGAGTTGAGACGACACAGGGGGCCATGGGGGCCGCTGGGAACCCAGAAATCCCCCCCCAGGGGCCTGGCCCGGTCTCCCGACTGCGACCGGGGCCAGCCCCAGCAGGGGAAGCTGCACAGTGCCCTGGCGTGCGGGACACCCCACCTTCTCCCCGCCCTGTGGGGCTGGCCGGGTTACGGCCCCCCCAGGCCCAGCCCCCCTCACCCCGGCTGGAGCGGGGCTGCCTCGGTCAGGACGAACTTCTCCCACAGCCAGCTCTCCGGGAAGTAGCTCCTCACCACGGCGCTGCCACCGCAGTCCTCGTCCTCGCAGTCCTCGTCCTCGCTGGCTGCAGGGCGTTCGGGGGGCGGTCAGCGCGGGCCTGATGGCGGGAGCCCCCCACAGGCCGGGCCCCTCCCCCACAGTCAGCCCCCCCACAGGGTGGCCATCTTTCTAATGGCACAAAACCCAGCACCCTTTCAGCACCCCTGCCCCTCCCCTTCCCCAAAGCCCCCCCTTCCCTCCCTCCATCTCTCGCTCTCCCCCACCCTCCCTCACTTTCACTGGGCTGGGGCAGGGGTTGGGGTGCGGGGGGGGTGTGGAGTGAGGGCTCTGGGAGGGGGTTGGGGTGTGGGAGGGGGCTCAGAGCTGGGGGAGGGGTTGGGGTGCGGGAGGGGTGCGGAGTGAGGGCTCTGGGAGGGGGTTGGGGTGTGGGAGGGGGTTCCAACCTAGGGCAGGGGGTTTGGGGTGCAGGCTCTGGCCGGGCAGCACTTACCAACCGCTTACTGCGGTTCCCGGCCAATGGGAGCTGCGGAGCCGGCGCTGGGGCGGGGCCAGCGCACAGAGCTTCCCTGATCGCCCCTGCGCCGTGGGGCTGAACGTGCCGGCAGCTTCCGGGAACGGCGCGGAGCCAGGACAGGCAGGGAGCCGGCCTTAGCCCCACGGCACTGCCGACTGGACTGTTAACGGCCCCGTGAGCGGTGCCGTCCCTGGGGATTCCCCTTGAAAACCGGACACCTGGGACCCTAGCCCCCCCCCCAGCCTGGGCCCCCTCCCCTGGCAACCGCCTCCACAGCAAAGCGGCCCACCCCCCGGTCTGCTGCCCCAAATCAGACCAAACTCTAGGCCAGCTGGTGCTGCCCCAGCCCCGATGGGCATCTCCCCTCCTGGCTTGGTTCTCTGCCCCCCGCCCCCCCCCACTGGGCTCTCTCTGCCCCCTCCCGGGCTCTCTCTGTCCCCCCGGCGCTCTCTCTGCCCCCCCCCCCCCGCTGGGCTCTCTCTGCCCCCTCCCGGGCTCTCTCTGCCCCCCCCCCGCTGGGCTCTCTCTGCCCCCCCCCGCTGGGCTCTCTCTGCCCCCCCGGCACGGTTACTTTTCCCCAGCAGCAGCTTGGCGCGCTCCTCGCGGGTCAGCGCCCGGGCGTAGCGGCAGCAGTCCAGGAAGGCGGCCACGCAGGGGGGGCCCAGGTGCACGCGGCTCGTCCTCTGCTCGCACGAGTGCCCCATGGGGTTCTCCTGGATCCCGGCCTCGCAGCACCGTCTCTCCAGGGCCGTCGGGTACTGGTCCACTGGGGCAAGCAGTGCAGGCAGGGCTGGAACCCAGGCATCCTGGCCCGGGGGAGGGGAGACGAGCACGGGGCTGGCGCTCGCAGACCGGGGCGAGGGCCTTGGGCCGGGTGCCAGCGAGCACCCAGAGCCGGCGGGGGAGGGCAGGGGTGAGCGGGGAGTAGGGACCGGGCCACGCAGCAGCAGGGCAGTGCCACGCTGGGCGGGCAGAGAGCCAGGGGCCGGCCTGAGGCCTGTGATGGGCTCGATGCATCCTGGGTGGCCGCGAGGGCCGTGGTGGCTCCATGGGGCAGGGCGCTCTGGGTGGGGCACACGTGGGGCACAGGGAGCCTGGCGTGACGGAGCAGGACCCCCTCCCACCCCCCAAAAACCCTCCTGACCTTTGAGCTGCTTCTTCTGCAGCGTCTGCAGGGAGCGTCGCCGGCGCCTGGCAGCCGGCTGGGGGCAGCGCAGATCTGCAAGGTCAGGGGGCCGTTAGGGGCGGTGGGGGAGCCTCCCCCACCTCCAGAGACACCCCCCCCCCCCGGAGACCAGGCCTGGCTGCTGTGCCAAATGGCTCCAGGTTTGCAAAGGGGGCAGTGGGGGGCTGGGACCAGCTCAGTCACAGGCCGTGTGGACGCTCCGGCCCTGGTTTGAACCAGGCTGCTGGGACCAGGGTGAAGCGAAAGCGAAATTGGAGCGTCGCCCCGGGGGGATGTACCCTCTCCCGTGTGTGCGGACGAGGCGTCAGGCCGGGAAAGGGACGTACCCAGGCCAGGCTGCAGCCTGGAGGGGACAGGCCCCATGTCCCATTCCCTGAGCCAGCCAGGCCCCACCCTGCGGCCGGGCGGGAGCCGGCGCCCCCCGAGGGGACAGGCCCTGTGGCCCGTTCCCTGCCCCGAGCTGTCCTGTCCCCGTGTCCACTCTATGCAGAATGTGCTGGCCGGGGCCCTGCCGGGGCTGCGAGCTGGGATCTCTGCCCCCCGTGGGAGGCCCTGTCCGTCCGTGCCTTACCTGTCCTTGCTGTGGTGGAGATCCCCAGGCTGGTGGCCACGTCCAGCCCCGCATCCGTGAACACCCCCATGTGGTTCCTCCCGCTGCCCGCTGTACAGGCGATGTCGTGTCCCTCCACCATGTCCCAGACCTGCCCGGGGGGCGGGGGGGGGGACAGGACACAGAGAGACAGGTGACCCCTGCCACAACCCAGGAGTCCTGGCTCCCAGCCCCCTGCTCCAACCACTAAACCCCAGTCCCTACCCAGAGCCAGGAGAGAACCCAGGAGTCCTGGCTCCCAGCCCCCTGCTCCAACCACTACACCCCACTCCGCTCCCAGAGCCAGGAGAGAACCCAGGAGTCCTGGCTCCTAGGCTGCCCCCTCCCCCACTCCCATGGTCAGCGCCTTCTCTCACCTTCTTCTGCGTCAGTTTGTTTTTCTTGTTGAGCGTGACCAGGGCCTTGTCCACGGCCACCAGCCCCACCATGGCCTGGGGGTCCCCAGTCACCTCCAGCTTGAGTTCCCGCTGGGGCTTGAACTCCTTCTTCTTGTCATCCTTGCTCTGGGGGCCAACCCGCAGCTGGGCGGGACGAGGAGACGGGGTGAGACGAGAACCCGGCCCCTGGCGCCCTCCCCACCCCAGGGCAGGGGGCCTGGGCTGCCCCCGACGTGGAGGGGGCAGGGAGCGGAACCGGGGGGCCAAGCAGGGAAAGGCCCGTCGGGCTGCAGCCCCCCCGCCCGGCGCCCCAGGGACTCACGGTGCCCATGCAGCCGTCCACCACGTCCACCCACACCGAGTCGGCCACCAGCTCCGCAGGTCCCGGCAGGTAGTAAGAGGCCACGATGCGGAAGGAGGGCAGCAGCTGGGGCTCCACGTCCAGCGTCCAGGCCGTCACGACGGCGCCAGGGTTGCGGGGCTGGGTCCAGGCCCGGACAATCCTGCCCTTGCTCAGCAGCTGGGGGAGGGAGGGAGCCGGGTGAGGCGCCAGGGGCCCGGGCAGCCCCATGGGAGCAGGGCCTGGCTCTCGGCACTCGCCGGCCAGGGCTCTGAGGCTGCAGAGCCGAGGGCTGGGCAGCGCCCAGGCTCCACCCAGGAGCCATTAACGTGGGCGCCCACGTCCACCACGCAGGAGCAGCCCCCTCTGCGGCGAGGTGACGCCATGCCAGGGCGGTGGGAGTGTGACAGCGCTGTGGGGGTATGGGACAAGACGGACCTATGGGGGGGAGAGACGGATCAGGGGGCATGTGGGACAGACAGTCCTGGAGGGGGGGCACGTGGGGACAGACAGACCCGGGGTGGGGGGACAGACCGATCCATGGGAGGGCATGGGGGGCAGATAGACCTGGAGGGGAGTGTGGGGACAGACAGACCCGGAAGGTGGGCATGTGGGGACAGACAGACCCCGGGGGGGACGGACAGACGGATCCATGGGGGGGCATGTGGGGCAGACAGACCCAGCAGGCCGAACGCCAGCCCAGGGCCGGCTCCTCAGACAGACGGTTGCAGTTCCCGACGCGCAGGGACACTCGCATTTCCCAGCTCCCGGGGCCTGTCCAGCCCCACCAGCCCCGGGGGTGCTGGGCCCCGGACGCTGCTGCTGAAGCGGGGGGTGCCCAGCGCAGGCTGTGCGGGGGGCTGGCCACGTCCCCGGCCGCGGATCCCAGGCTGGCCGCCGGCCTGGCGCTCACCAGGATGGTGAACTGCTTGGCCTCTGAGCTCTGGTGCTCCGTGTTGAGCATGACGCTCAGCGGGGTCCCCACTTGAGCCGCCTCCGTCTCCACCCCGATGTGCAGGAGGTGCCCAGAGCTGTTCGGCGTCTCGTAGGCCTGGATGGTTTTCGTGGCCGTGGCCTGCTGCGCTGGGGGTGCCAGAGGGCCGCAGGTCGCCACCTGCAACGGGGAACCGAGCCCTGGGCAAAACGGCTCCCGGGTCCATCTCTCCCCCCGCACCCTGGGAGCCGACGCAGCCCGCGGGGTGCCCCTCTGCCACAGCCCCACTGCTCAAGAGAGGGGGAGTCGGAGGTGAGGATTAATCAGGGTGCATTGGAAAAACTCAGGGGAGGGGAGCCCAGGGCTGGAATATCAGGGGGCTCTGGGTGGGGATTGGGGGCACTGGCAGAGCTGGGGGGAGGCCAGGGCTGGGCTAGCAGGGGGCTTCGGGTCGGGATTGGGGGCACTGGCAGAGCTGGGGGGAGGCCAGGGCTGGGCTAGCAGGGGGCTGCGGGTCGGGAGTGAGGGGCACCGGCGGAGCTGGTGGGGGGCAGGGCTGGGCTAGCAGGGGGCTGCGGGTCGGGAGTGAGGGGCACCGGCGGAGCTGGTGGGGGGCAGGGCTGGGCTAGCAGGGGGCTACGGGTCGGGAGTGAGGGGCACTGGCAGAGCTGGGGAGAGGCCAGGGCTGGGCTAGCAGGGGGCTGCGGGTCGGGAGTGAGGGGCACCGGCGGAGCTGGTGGGGGGCAGGGCTGGGCTAGCAGGGGCTGCGGGTCGGGAGTGAGGGGCACCGGCGGAGCTGGTGGGGAGCAGGGCTGGGCTATTGGGGGCTGCGGGTCGGGAGTGAGGGGCACTGGCAGAGCTGGGGGAGAGGCCAGGGCTGGGCTAGCAGGGGGCTGCGGGTCGGGAGTGAGGGGCACTGGCAGAGCTGGGGAGAGGCCTGGGCTGGGCTAGCAGGGGGCTGCGGGTCGGGAGTGAGGGGCACCGGCGGAGCTGGTGGGGGGCAGGGCTGGGCTAGCAGGGGCTGCGGGTCGGGAGTGAGGGGCACCGGCGGAGCTGGTGGGGGGCAGGGCTGGGCTAGCAGGGGGCTGCGGGTCGGGAGTGAGGGGCACCGGCGGAGCTGGTGGGGGGCAGGGCTGGGCTAGCAGGGGGCTGCGGGTCGGGAGTGAGGGGCACTGGCAGAGCTGGTGGGGGGCAGGGCTGGGCTAGCAGGGGGCTGCGGGTCGGGAGTGAGGGGCACTGGCAGAGCTGGGGAGAGGCCAGGGCTGGGCTAGCAGGGGGCTGCGGGTTGGGAGTGAGGGGCACCGGCGGAGCTGGTGGGGGGCAGGGCTGGGCTAGCAGGGGGCTGCGGGTCGGGAGTGAGGGGCACCGGCGGAGCTGGTGGGGGGCAGGGCTGGGCTAGCAGGGGGCTGCGGGTCGGGAGTGAGGGGCACTGGCGGAGCTGGTGGGGGGCAGGGCTGGGCTAGCAGGGGGCTGCGGGTTGGGAGTGAGGGGCACTGGCGGAGCTGGTGGGGGGCAGGGCTGGGCTAGCAGGGGGCTGTGGGTCGGGAGTGAGGGGCACTGGCAGAGCTGGGGAGAGGCCAGGGCTGGGCTAGCAGGGGGCTGCGGGTTGGGAGTGAGGGGCACTGGCGGAGCTGGTGGGGGGCAGGGCTGGGCTAGCAGGGGGCTGCGGGTTGGGAGTGAGGGGCACTGGCGGAGCTGGTGGGGGGCAGGGCTGGGCTAGCAGGGGGCTGTGGGTCGGGAGTGAGGGGCACCAGTGGGGCTCCGCACTTGCTCCCAGACAGCCCAGAGCAGCAGGTACCTGGACCTCCAGGGTTTTAGTGCTGGGTTGGGTGTTGAGGACCATGGAGGCCAGGCCCGCCTTGGTCGTGCGCTTCTGGTCCCTGCTACAAACAAGGACGTCGGTGGCCGGCGACCCGTCCGGGTTGGTGACGTAGACCTGGTGCAGGGGAGCAGAGCGGCAGACGGTGACGTGGAGCCGCGCAGGGGGGATGAGATTTATCTTTCCCCGGCTCTAATGAGCCACGTGGCTGCTGCTTGAGCCACAGCCTCTCCCCCACCCACCCCCTGTCCCAGGGCGAGCGTGGTGCTGCCCTGCCCGCAGAGGGGTCGTGCGAGGCCCAGGGGCGTAGCAAGGCTGGAGCAGAACACAGACCTGGCCGTCCTGCCCCATGCTCTGATCCCAGCCCCAGACGGTCCCACTCCGCAAGCCAGACTTGACTCGTGTGTCCCACAGATAGGTCACCTGCCCCTCGGCTTGGATGAGCTTCCCACTCCCTTTCACCATTAACCTGTGGAACTCACTGCCACAAGATAGCTCTGAAGCAAAGAGCTGGGCAGGGTTGAGAAAAGGGACCAGCCATTTCTGTGGCTAATGAGAACATCCCTAGTTAGAGCAGCGAGGGGCAGAACAGGTCCAAGAGGCCTGGCTGTGCCAGAGACCCCCTGCATCATGACATCTAATTCCCCGGGGCCAGGAATCTCATCGTTGCGGCCTGCAGGGCTCTGGGCGCCTTCCTCCACAGCAGTGGTGCTGTCGGAGCCGGGATACCGGGCTAGATGGGCCCAGGGCCGGGCCGGGCTGACGACGGCTCTGCTCCAAGCCCTCCCCGCCCCCGGCGATTCCGCGGGGGGGGATCTGATGCTGGTGCGTCCCATACCCTGAAATTAAAGGGCATCCCCGGCTTGAAGAACCCCGGTGTCCTGACGAACCGGATGCTGTAGGGGGTGCTGACGATCTTGACCTCCGAGTTCTCGGCCTGCATCATGTCACCGCCTGGGGGACGACATGGCGTGTCGGGAAAGGGGGAGCTGCTGCTGGGGTGGGGGGCAGTCACCCTGGCGGAGGGGCTTGGTGGGGGGAGAAGGGACACCCGGGGCCTGTCAGCCCTTCTCTACCCTGGCACAGGCCTGGTGCCCGCGAGCTCCCAGTGCTGGCGACGCTGGGCCGGGGAGGAGCCCAGAGCTGGCCCAGAACCCCAGGGCCTGAGCCGATGGCCACCTGTGTGCCACGCTTGGCCTACGGGGGGCGCTACAGAGCAGGGCCCGAGGGGTGGGGGTTGAGGGGCAACCTGGCCTAGCAGGGGGCTGGTTAAGGGCCCCGAGGGCTTGCAAAATGGCCCCCAGGTGATGCCAGCAGAGCGTGGGCTCCTGCCCTTGGATGAGGTCCTGTGGGGTTGCCGTCCAGGGTGGGTGGGGAAGGGTCCTGGGTTCAAGTGCCTCGGAGACCGAGCTGACACCCGCCGGGCCTTCGTCCCTCCTGCCACACACGCCGCCCTCTCATCCAGCCCCTCCTGGAAGGAGCTGGCTCCAGGCCCTGCCACGAGCACCCTGCAGCACCCTGGCACGGACGCAGCTGCCTGGGCGGATCCCGCGCGGCCCCACCCCGCCCCCCCAGCCCAGCGCTCACCGGAGGAGAAGACGGTGACGTTAACGAAGATGAAGGCGTTGAGCAGCTCCTCTGGATTGGCAAACTCTTCCCTGAGCACCTGCCCCGTCAGCGTCGCTTGGCCTTCGCCGTCATTTATCTGCAGGGAGAGTTACTATCTGGGCAGCGCCCGGCACGACTGGCCCTGATCTCGGCCGGGGTCTGGGCAATGCCTGGCACGACTGGCCCTGATCTCGGCCGGGGTCTGGGCAGCTCCAGGCACGACGGGGCCCTGATCTCAGCCGGGGTCTGGGCAGCTCCCGGCACGACGGGGCCCTGGTCTCGGCTGGGGTCTGGGCAGCGCCCGGCACGACTGGCCCTGATCTCAGTGGGGGTCAGGGCAGCTCCCGGCGCGATGGGGCCCTGGTCTCGGTTGGGGTCTGGGCAGCTCCCGGCACGATGGGGCCCTGGTCTCGGCTGGAGCCTGGGCAGCTCCCGGCACGACTGGCCCTGATCTCGGTGGGGGTCTGGCCAGCTCCCGACACGACGGGGCCCTGATCTCAGGCAGGGCCTGTAGGTGCTGCCACAATCCATGTAATAACTCACCTCAACTCTCTGGAGGGACTTCTGGAGGCGGATTTTCTGAGTCTCTGTCTTGACCCCGAAGATCACCAGGGCGTAGCCGTCCACGGGCTCATTGAACACGTACCTGAGTCACCAGGAAAGAAGAGGGGAGCGTTTGGCTGCTGGCGTCTCACAGGGACGCCCCTGTGATTCCCCCTCAAAGTGCTGGGTAGCTGCCGGTCCCCCCCAGAAGTGGCTGCATGGCAGCGCTGACAGGGCCAAATTCTGCTCCCTGGCTAGGGTTGCCCTGGTGGAAGTGGCAGCAGAAGCTGGTGCTTTGGGCTCGAGAGGGCCACAGGCCCAGGAGATGGCCCCCTGCCCCACAGCCTGAGCTGCCCCCCGCGAGATGCCCCAGGCAGGGCTGAGGGGCCCCGGCTCACCTGGATTCGATGGCGATGGTCAGGCTGTCGTCGCTGAGATAGAAGAACTTCTTGGTGGGTGTGAGCAGCACATCGAAGCTGGGCAGCTCTGGGGGGACAGGGGGGCCGGGGCTCAGACAGGCGGTGGGGGTGGGGGGAGGGAGCTGGTTGGCTTCCCCACGGGGCGGTGGGGGGCTCCGTGGGCCAGGCGGGCAGGGAGGGAGTGGCTGAGCCAGACGCCCCCTGGCCCCCCGTTCCAGCCGGCACTCACCGTACTCCTTCACCTCGAACTCGGTGCTGTGCGGCTGCCAGGGGCTGCTCTGGAACCGCGTCACGATCCGCCAGGAGCCCAGGCTGGAGGGAAACAAAACCCAGTGTGGGGCACCAGGCAGCCCCCCTGCACCTTGACCCACTGCCCAGAGGAGGGGGACTCCTGCCTGAGTCCGGCAGGGGCACGAGCCACAACAGCCCCCTGCAGCAGCCTGCCCTGCAGGACATGCCCACGCTCAGTGAGCCACCCTGCTGCCCGGGTGCCCATGGGGCTGTGCCACCCCACTGCCCAGGTGCCCATGGGGCTCTGTCCCCTGGGTGCCTATGGGGCTGTGCCCCCCCACTGCCCGGGTGCCCATGGGGCTGTGCTCCCCCACTGCCCGGGTGCCCATGGGGCTGTGCCACCCCACTGCCCAGGTGCCCATGGGGCTGTGCCCCCCACTGCCCAGGTGCCCATGGGGCTCTGTCCCCCGGCTGCCTATGGGGCTGTGCCACCTCACTGCCCAGGTGCCCATGGGGCTGTGCCACCCCACTGCCTGGGTGCCCATGGGGCTGTGCCACCCCACTGCCCGGGTGTCCATGGGGCTGTGCCCCCCAGGGGCTGTGCGGCCCGTGGCTCTGGTGCCCACCTGACGTGCTCAGGGATGTGGAAGGTGCCGGCGTACAGGCCCTTTTCCAGTTTCCGGGTAGTGCTGCTGACTGTGATGCCCTCGGGGCTCTGCGGTGGGAGGGGGAGTTCGGGTCAGTGAGGCCAGGCCGAGTCCCGGACTGGGGAGCAAGCGAGTACCTGGCAATCACCCCGGGGCAGTGCCAGGCTCTGGAGAGCCCGTTCAGAGGGTGGCTGGGCCATGCCGAGAGGGGCCGGGAGCCTGGTGCTCTCTGCCTCCAGGAGACACGGGAAACCAGCCCCGGGGACCCCGGCAAAGAGCCCGCTGGCTGTTGCTGGACAAGGCAGCCAGGTGAGGAGCCCACCTTGCCCGAGGAGGGTCCCTGGGGCAGTTAGGCCTGAGCCATTGGAAAGCACCTTTGTCCCTTGTTTGGCTCTGACCCGCCCCACTGGCCGCGCCCTGCTGAGCGAACCCCCCGCCCCGCGTTGCTCCGTCTGGCCCAGCCCGCCGGGTAACAAGCTGCTGTTTCTGGCTCGGAGAAGGGCCGTGTGCACCAGGAGCGGGCTGGGCGCTGGGGGAGACGGGTCGGGGGACTCGGGACGGGGGATGCCCTGCGAACACTCCCTGGGGGGGGACCGGCACGCCTCTGGGCGTTTCTGTGTAACACCTCGGGGCGAGTGTCGTTGCAGGGCAGTGCCCCGGGGGGTGGCAATGTTAGCGGGGCTCCCACAGGCCGGTCTCTGCAGGGGACTTTGCCCTCCAGTGGGGATTTTCCCTTGTTATGTTGTAGGTGAGTCTGACTGCTTTGCATGGATGCTGTGAGTGACTTTTGCGGAGGCTGCTCCAGCTGCCTGCAGGGATGCTCTGGCCGCCCCCTCCTCCCCTGAGACCCAGGAGGGGGATGCGACCAGGTGACTCTGGCCCCAGGAGCGGACAAAGGCCGGAGGAGGAGCAATGGGCCGGGCAGGGGCCAGGCAGCTGGAAGCGAGTCAGTATCGGCTGGCTTGGGGCGCAGGGGGAGGGCCAGAGCCCTGGTAGACTTGGCTGAAAGTCACGGATTCCTGTGCTGACGAGCTCTGCCCTACGCTGTGTTCCTGTCGACTAATAAACCTTCTGTTTTCCCGGCTGGCTGAGAGTCCCGTCTGACTGCGGAGTTGGGGGGCAGGACCCTCTGGCTTCCCCAGGACCCCGCCTGGGCGGACTTGCTGTGGGAAGCGCACGGAGGGGCAGAGGAGGCTGAATGCTCCGAGGCCAGACCCAGGAAGGTGGAAGCCGGGTGAGCTGTGTGTCCTGCAGACAGGCTGCTCCCAGAGAGGAGGCTCCCCCAGAGTCCTGCCTGGCTTCGTGGGGAGCAGTTCCAGAGCATCGCCCGGGGACTCCGTGACAATGACATAGCCTCCCCAGGCCCTCAGAAAGGGGTTGGCTAGATGGTGGGTGAGGGGGATACTGGACATTGGGGGCCTGGGGTGTTACTGTGCTCTGGCTGCACCGCTCTGGTGGCAGTAGTGGGATCATTAGCCCCACCCCTTCTGGTGGGTTAGCCCCACCCCCTTCTGGGATAGGCTGTAATACCTGAATGACAATGATGCAGTTAGCCTCCAGGGGGTCCATCCGGTGGTTGACGGCGAAGACCCTGTAGTTCACTGGAGGGGTGAAGATATGGGAGACGCTGGGCTGGTTGGGTATCTAACCCAAGTGCTGAAGTCAGTGGCTGCACCCCCACACCCCACTCGCCTGCAGGCAGGAGCCCCCCCGGCCCCTCCCCCAGCAACATGCCTCACCATTCTGGCTGGGGGTGTAGATGGGCTTGTCGGTCTGGACAAAGGTGTAGCCGGTGTGTGGGGAGATCAGGATGTATTTCTCCAAGGGGACGTCTCCGAATATGGCCTGGACCACCACGTACTGCTTCTCGGTGCCCTTGGAGACATACTGCTCTGGGACCTGGAGGGCATGAATGATCCATGCCAGAGCCCCGGGTGCAGCCCCGCTTCCGCCCCCACATCTCCGGGGAGCATGCGGCACCCAGCCCCAGCCGGCTCTCGGGTCAGGGCACCTGGGTCCGTGCACTGTGAGGGACGGACCAGTGCGAGCACCCGGGGTCCCGTGTGCGCGAGGGCTGGGGACACCCCCACCCCACCCACCCAGTACTCCCAGTAAGGAGCCCTCCTCCCGTCCGAGGCGCTCCAGGGGCTTGGCCAACCACTCACTTCCCCCGCCTGCCTTAGCAATGGGAGGGGGTTTCAGTTTGGAGCTGGCTGGGGAGTGGGGGGGGGGGCAGAGGCGGGGGTGGTGGGAAGGCCCAGCACCGGGGTCAGGCCTCCCTGCCCCCCAAGAGGGACCTGACTGAGGGGTCCTGGTCTCTGTACCTACAAGCTCTGGTTTGGGCTGTGTTCCCGTCGTCCAGTAAACCCTCTGTGTTACCGGCTGGCTGAGTCCCGGGGAATGGCAGGATGTGGGGGGTGCAGGGCCCCGGCTCCCCCACACTCTGTGACACCCGTCTCCTAAAAACCCAGCAGCAACCCCCCAGGACCAACGCTGACCCTCAGGGGAGAGCCCCCTGGTGACCCCCCCACCCCACTCCCCGCAGCACTGTGCCCCCCACCGATCACCCCCGCCCCCCACTGATCCCCCCCACTCCTCGCAGCACAGCGCCCCCCACTGATCCCCCCTCCCCCCACTGACCCCCCCACTCCCCGCAGCACAGCGCCCCCCACCGATCCCCCCCGCCCCCCACTGATCCCACTCCCCGCAGCACAGCGCCCCCACCAACCCCCCCCGCCCCCCACCGATCCAACTCCCCGCAGCACTGCGCCCCCCACCAATCACCCCCGCCCCCCACTGATCCCCCCCACTCCCCGCAGCACAGCGCCCCCCACCGATCCCCCCCTCCCCCCACTGATCCCCCCCACTCCCCGCAGCACAGCGCCCCCCACCGATCCCCTCCGTCCCCCACTGATCCCACTCCCCGCAGCACAGCGCCCCCACCAATCCTCCCCCGCCCCCCACCGATCCAACTCCCCGCAGCACTGCGCCCCCCACCGATCCCCCCCACTCCCCGCAGCACAGCGCCCCCCACCGATCCCCCCCTCCCCCCACTGATCCCCCCCACTCCCCGCAGCACAGCGCCCCCCACCGATCCCACTCCCCGCAGCACAGCGCCCCCACCAATCCCCCCCCACCCCCCACCGATCCCACTCCCCGCAGCACAGCGCCCCCTAGTGCCATGCACCGCGGGGGCCTGCAGCAGGACGTGTTGTGGCTACAGGTGGTGCCCCCCCAGCCTCTCCGGTCTCCCACCTGCACCGTGGTCATGGCCAGGGAGCCGTTGGCTGGCCTCAGCCAGACGACTTTTTCTTGCAGCATCGTCGCCCTCTTCGGGAAGTCGAAGAGCCGGATCTGCACGCGGACGTCCTGCGAGAGGCTCCCCTCCCGGTCCTGGGCCTGGAGCACCACGTTCTCCTCGTTCCCCACACGCAGGACGTTGGGGGCCGCCAGGAAGTACCTGCCGGGGAGGGCACCAGGCTGGCACACAGGAGACCCGGCCCCGCCTGGCCCTGCCCGACCCTCTGTCGCGCCCTGGGAACCCTGGACCCCAGGCCACCATGGCACGGGGCACGCGCTGAAGAGAAACTTGCTTCCCCATGCCCCCCAGCACCCAGGAGTTGGTCCCCGCCCCACCACCCACTGCTGGGGGGCGCTGCCTGCCGGGAGGACGTGGCCCTGGGGCGGGTTTGGGGGCGGCCAGGTACTCTGCTGGGGGGGGGCACCGAACCCTCCCCCCCCGTTCTCCCAGGCTGCCTCGGGAGGGAGACCCCAGACACCAGCTGGGGTGGGGGGAGCTGGGCCCCCGCTCAGACCCCCCCAGGACCAGCCCGTGGCTCTGGGCCCCGGGCAAACAGCAGCTGGGCGGTAGGACCGGCGGCCTGGAGCCGCCCCCGTTCTGTGTCCTGCCTGCCCCAGCCCCGGCTGCCCCAGCCCCGGCCCCCCGGCACTCACATGGGCCCAGCCTGGCCCAGCCCTGGGCCCAGCAGCAGCAGCCCCCTGAGGAGGCACAGAGCCCGGGCGCCCATGCTGCGAGCCGGGGGGCTGGAGTGGGGGGCAGCGCTGGGCACGGCCTCTTTATCTGGCTGAGCCAAGAGGGCTGCCCTGGCGGGGGCAGCGAGTTAATGGCCAACCCAGGGGGACGGACTGTCAGGAAGGCCAGAGGTTTCCCGTAATTGCCAGGCTGGGTCGGCCTCCCTGGGCCAGGGCCAGGCTGATTCTGAGACACCCTGGTGCCGCTTCCAGGTGGGGGGACGGAGCCGGGTGAGGGGTCCCCCGTGTCAGGGTGACTGCGGGGGGGGGGGGCTCTGCCCAGCACACGGCCTCTCTCTGCCCCTGGGCGTCCCCCCTCCTCTCTTCAGAACAAAGTCCCCTGCCGGGGAGGCATCCCCTTGGCTCTGCCCCTCCAGAGCTGGCAGCCTCTCCTCAGCCACAGAGGCCTGGCAAGCTCCCCATGCCACCTCCTCCCCCAGCTGTGCCCCCCAGGCAGAGGAAGCTCTGTCTGCTGGGCACGTCCTAGGTGAGCGAGGCCCTGGCTCTCCGGGGGAGGCCGGCTGTGTCCCCAGCTCGTGAGAGCGGGTGCTCGCCTAATGCCCCAGCGCCCGGAGTCCCTGTCTCCGAGCACAGAGAAAGAGGGACCAAGGTCTGAGCCCTTGTGGCTGCAGCGAGAAGCTGAACCCAGGGCCCTGCCAGGCGCCGACGCCACGGGGCGAAGCAGCTCAACCCGGGGTGGTTATTGGTAAATAGCTCTTGGGTTTCCGGGGCTGGCGCCTGGCCTCTGAACTGCCTCCTCCCCCATCCAATCTGCCCCATAATCACCAGCCCCACCTGCCCATCGGGGGTCAACGACCCCACCCCTGCGGCCGAGGAGAGGACCAGCTTGCTGCAGGTAAGAACCAAATGGTGCCCAGACTCACTTCCCAGCTGGCTCGCGGGGCAGGGACCATGGCTCCAGGAGCTCCGGGCATGGCGGGGCCAGACTGGGGCTGGAAGGTGCTTTGTCCCCGGATGTCCCTGCAACGTTCCCAGAGCAACCACCTCCCAGGTCCTTTGGGTACTGGAGCAGGGCAGCACCCTGTCCCCGGTGCCTGGCCATTCCCCGGCTGGCCCCATTGCTCTGGGTCACGGTGCCACTGCAGAATCACACTCACCTCGAGGGGTTTCAGCTTTATTAGCTAGCTAGCAAACAAGCAAAGAGGCTACACGCAAAGTGTCCGTCCATCGCGGAGCGGAGCTGTGTCCAGCCCCAGACCTAGCGAGGCTTCGTCCCCCTGGCAGAGCCGGCCAGAGTCCCAGCTGGCATAAACTGCCGCAGCTGCACCCCTTCGTGCCAGCCGTGGTTCGGCCCCAAGGCTTCAGCCCCTCGTCCCAGTAGAGGCTGCATCCCTGAGATCCACACTCACCACGTGGCCCCTGAGGAGTCATGATTGTCCTTGTTCCTTCGGCCAGGGCCACAGGGGGTGTCGCCCCTGACGGAGCTGGGGTGATTGGCAGCCACCGTGGCTCTGGCCTTTGGTTTCCGTTCTGGCTGGATGAGGTCCAAAGGAGCCAGCAGGATTAACTGAGCGCATTGGTTCCATGCAAACAGAATAAAGTCCAAAGCAAAGTATCGGTGCTTGGCAAGGGCCAGTCCCACTGAGCTGGAAAAACAATTCTGAACCACATTCACTGGGAGAAAGAATTGAAATGGAAAAATTGGGAACTTCTTAAGAACAGGAGGACTTGTGGCACCTTAGAGACTAACCAATTTATTTGAGCATAAGCTTTCGTGAGCTACAGCTCACTTCATCGGCTGCATGCAGTGGAAGCTCATGCTCAAATAAACTGGTTCATCTCTAAGGTGCCACAAGTCCTCCTGTTCTTTTTGCGAATACAGACTCACACGGCTGCTCCTCTGAAACCTGTCTTAAGAACATGTTAGTAGATGCCCAAAAATCTACAGTCAAGAAAGCAGGCCGCACTGGTTAAAAAAAACCAACCTGGCTTAGAGGGGACGTGAAAGTGGCTATTAAAAATCATATATAACAAACAGAAATAAGGGGAAGTTGATGGTAATGAATATAAATTAGATGCACACGGGAAAACATAATCCCAACTATACCTATAAAATGATGGGGTCTAAATTAGCTGTTACCACTCGAGAAAGAGACCGTGGAGTCCTTGTGGAGAGTTCTCTGAAAACATCCGCTCAATGTGCAGCGGCCGTCAGAAAAGCGAACAGAATGTGAGGAATCATTCAGAAAGGGAGAGATCATAAGACAGAAAATGTCCCATTGCCTCTATGGAAATCCATGGGACGCCCACATCTTGAATCCTGCGTGCAGATGTGGTCGCCCCATCTCACAAAATAAATATTGGAATTGGAAAAGGTTCAGAAAAGGGCAACAAAAATTATTAGAGGTATGGAACAGCTGCCGAATGAGGAGAGATTAATAAGACTGGGACTTTTCAGTTTGGAAAAGAGATCAAAGAATCATAGAATCATAGAATATCAGGGTTGGAAGGGACCTCAGGAGGTCATCTAGTCCAACCCCCTGCTCAAAGCAGGACCAATCCCCAATTAAATCATCCCAGCCAGGGCTTTGTCAAGCCTGACCTTAAAAACTTCTAAGGAAGGAGATTCTACCACCTCCCTAGGTAACGCATTCCAGTGTTTCACCACCCTCCTAGTGAAAAAGTTTTTCCTAATATCCAACCTAAACCTCCCCCACTGCAACTTGAGACCATTACTCCTTGTCCTGTCATCTGCTACCACTGAGAAGAGTCTAGAACCATCCTCTTTGGAACCCCCTTTCAGGTAGTTGAAAGCAGCTATCAAATCCCCCCTTATTCTTCTCTTCCGTAGACTAAACAATCCCAGTTCCCTCAGCCTCTCCTCATAAGTCATGTGTTCCAGTCCCCTAATCATTTTTGTTGCCCTCCGCTGGACTCTCTCCAATTTATCCACATCCTTCTTGTAGTGTGGGGCCCAAAACTGGACACAGTACTCCAGATGAGGCCTCACCAGTGTCGAATAGAGGGGAACGATCACGTCCCTCGATCTGCTCGCTATGCCCCTACTTATACATCCCAAAATGCCATTGGCCTTCTTGGCAACAAGGGCACACTGCTGACTCATATCCAGCTTCTCGTCCACTGTCACCCCTAGGTCCTTTTCCGCAGAACTGCTGCCGAGCCATTCGGACCCTAGTCTGTAGCGGTGCATTGGGTTCTTCCGTCCTAAGTGCAGGATCCTGCACTTATCCTTATTGAACCTCATCAGATTTCTTTTGGCCCAATCCTCCAATTTGTCTATGTCCCTCTGTATCCTATCCCTGCCCTCCAGCATATCTACCACTCCTCCCAGTTTAGTATCATCCGCAAATTTGCTGAGAGTGCAATCCACACCATCCTCCAGATCATTTATGAAGATATTGAACAAAACCGGCTCCAGGACTGACCCCTGGGGCACTCCACTTGATACCGGCTGCCAACTAGGCATGGAGCCATTGATCACTACCCGTTGAGCCCGACAATCTAGCCAACTTTCTACCCACCTTATAGTGCATTCATCCAGCCCATACTTCTTTAACTTGCTGGCAAGAATACTGTGGGAGACCGTGTCAAAAGCTTTGCTAAAGTCAAGAAACAATACATCCACTGCTTTCCCTTCATCCACAGAACCAGTAATCTCATCATAGAAGGCGATTAGATTAGTCAGGCATGACCTACCCTTGGTGAATCCATGCTGACTGTTCCTGATCACTTTCCTCTCATGTAAGTGCTTCAGGATTGATTCTTTGAGGGCCTGCTCCATGATTTTTCCGGGGACTGAGGTCAGGCTGACTGGCCTGTAGTTCCCAGGATCCTCCTTCTTCCCTTTTTTAAAGATGGGCACTACATTAGCCTTTTTCCAGTCATCTGGGACTTCCCCCTTCGCCACGAGTTTTCAAAGATAATGGCCAACAACTCTGCACTCACATCCACCAATTCCTTTAGCACTCTCGGATGCAACTCGTCTGGCCCCATGGACTTGTGCACGTCCAGCTTTTCTAAATAGTCCCGAACCACCTCCTTCTCCACAGAGGGCTGGCCATCTACTCCCCATGTTGTGATGCCCAGTGCAGCAGTCTGGGAGCTGTCCTTGTTAGTGAAGATAGAGGCAAAAAAAGCATTGAGCACATTAGCTTTTTCCACATCCTCTGTCACTAGGTTGCCTCCTTCATTCAGTAAGGGGCCCACACTTTCCTTGGCTTTATTTTTGTTGCCAACATACCTGAAGAAACCCTTCTTGTTACTCTTGACATCTCTTGCTAGCTGCAGCTCCAGGTGCGATTTGGCCCTCCTGATTTCATTCCTACATGCCCGAGCAATATTTTTATACTCTTCCCTGGTCATATGTCCAACCTTCCACTTCTTGTAAGCTTCTTTTTTATGTTTAAGATCCGCTAGGATTTCACCGTTAAGCCAAGCTGGTCGCCTGCCATATTTACTATTCTTTCGACTCATTGGGATGGTTTGTCCCTGTAACCTCAACAGGGATTCCTTGAAATACAGCCAGCTCTTCTGGACTCCTTTCCCCAGAGATGACTAAGGGGGGGGGGAATACAATAGAGATCTATAAACTCATGACTGATGTGGAGAAAGTAAATAAGTTAAATAAGTTACTCCTTCTCATAACACAAGAACTAGGGGTCACCCAATGAAATTAACAGGCAACAGGTTTAAAACAAATAAAAGGAAGTATTTCTTCACACAATGCACAGCCAACCTGTGGAACTCCTTGCCAGAGGATGTTGTGAAGGCCAAGACTATAACAGGGTTCAAAAAAGAACTCGATAAGTTCCTGGAGGATAGGTCCATCCATGGCTATTAGCCAGGCTGGGCAGGGACGGTGTCCCTAGCCCCTGTTTGCCAGAGGCTGGGAACGAGCGACAGGGGAGGGATCACTGGGCGATTCCCTGTTCTGTTCATTCCCTCGGGGGGCCCTGGCCACTGTCGGCAGACAGGACGCTGGGCTGGAGGGACCCTTGCTCTGACCCCGCCTGGCCGTGGCTCTGATGTTCCTCAGTGGAAAGGGGGGAACGTACCCCGGGGGGTTCTCCGCTCCTGCCCACGCGCGTCATTAACGAGCCCCCCAGACTTCTACCTTCTTGCGCCCTGAAAAGCTCCTGCCAACACGTTGCCGCAGTTTCGCCTTTCGCCCACCAGAGGGTGCAGCGTTGCAAGACCAGCAGCAGCTTCCAGCAGGAAATAACATCTGCAGTTCCGCCTTTTGCCCACGAGAGGCCGCTGTGGCAAGAGAACACAGCAGCCGCTCCCAACCCGCCAGCGGGTCAGGTCAGGAGACGGGGCTATGGAGAGACCGAGAGCGTGGGGGGCTGGGGTGGGGTGGGGGTCAGGGGGGGCTCCTAAGGGCGAGTGCGGGAGGACAGACTGGGGCAGGGGCTGAATGGGAGTGGCGCACGGGGCCACAGGGGGAGGGAGGTGCAGAGAAACATGAGGGGGGGAGAGGGACACACGGACGGGGGGTGGCTGGGTGGGGGCTCACAGACACATGGTGATGGGGGTGCAGAGCTACATAGGGACGGGGGCGTGGCTGAGTGGGGGCAGAGAGACACATGGGGACGGGGCAGATGTGCTTGACTGAATGGGAGAGGCTAGGGATCAGCCAGGGTCTGCATGGGGGAAGTTCCCTAATAATCCCTCCCAGCCCCACAAAAAACCTGTTCTTTACATTTCCCACCCACACCCACCAGCCCTCCAAGTTCACTCCCAGGGTCCTTCCCTGCAATTTTCTTCCCTCTCCCTCAGCTCCTCCGTTACCCCCGACTCCCCCAAGCCTTTGCACTGCTTCTGAGGGGTGCGGGAAATAGGGTTCTGGATTGTCGTTTCAATGAATTATTACTCAGAGCTCTGTACTAATATGCCGAGTAAGGAATCTGTTTGTCAAAAAGTATTTCCTGAATCTTTTGTTGTTGTCTGTATCGTTACAGCCATACGTGCTGGCAAGCATTCTAAAATGCATGGCCAAAAATAATGGAAACTGGTGTGATTATCATGTATTATTTTGACAAATGAAACATGCAGAAGTTTAAAATACCGTGTGCAGAATTTTTAAGTTTCTTAGGGCAGAATTCCACCAGGAGCAAACTGTCAATAATGGTGTAGAAAAGGCAGAAGTGTTCACTAAATATATCCATTCTAAAGTTGGAAAAAAGCCAGAAGATACAGTCATATCACAGGATAAAACCCTCCCCATTCCAACAGTAACTCGAGAGGACGTTAAACACCAGCTACTAAGATCAGACACTTTAAAATCAGCAGGTCAAGATAACTTGCATCCAAGGGCAGGTCTTGGGTGGGTAGTGGTCAGTCTATCGGGGATCGATTTATCAAGTCTCCTCTAGATTCTATAAATCGATCCCTGAACATGCTCCCCGTCTCCAGCTCCCGAGAGGCGGAAGCGGAGTCGATGGGGGAGCGGCAGTGGTCGACTCACTGCCGTCCTCTCGGCCAGGTAAGTCGACCTAAGATATGCTGACTTCAGCTCTGCTATTCATGTAGCTGAAGTTGCGTATCTTAGGTCAACCCACCCCCAGTGTAGACCAGGTCCAAGAGTTTCCAAAGAGCTGGCTGAGGAGATTGCTGGATCATTAATGGTGATTTTCAATAAGTCCTGGAGCACTGGGGAAGTTCCAGAAGATGGAAAGGAAGCAAACGTTGGGCCAATGTTTAACAAGTGTAAATGGGACAATCGGGATAATTATAGGCATGTCAGCATGATATTGATCCTGGGCAAAATTCTTGCGTGGCTGATTTGGGACTGGATTAATAAAGAATTAATGAATTAGGGCCATTGACCATGGGTTTATGGAAAATAGATCCTGTCAAACTAACTTGATGTCTTTTTTGATTCGATTACAAGTTCGGCTGACAAAGGTAATAGTATCAGAGGGGTCGCCGTGTTAGTCTGGATCTCTACCAGCGGCAAAGAGTCCCGTGGCACCTTATAGACTAACAGACGTATTGGAGCGTAAGCTTTCGTGGGTGAACACCCATCTCGTCGGATGCCTGTGAAGGTAACAGTGTTGACCTCATATTAAGGCGTTTGACTTGCTGTCACCTGGCATTTTGATTAAAAAGAGACCGATGGCCCACATGAACTGCATTACAAACCGGCTAACCGGAAGGTCTCCAAAGATAACTGCAAATGGGGGCTCCTCAGCCAGTGGGTGTTTCCAGGGCGTCCCGCAGGGAGTGGTTCTTGGCCCTACACTATTTAACAGCTGTGTCATGACCTGGAAGAAAACATAAAATCACTGATTGAGTTTGCCGAACACATACAAATGGAGGGGTGGTAAATACTGGGGGAGGACCGGTCGCTGATCCAGAGCGATCCGGACCACTTGCAAAGTGCAAGCAAACGACATGTGTTTTAACGCAGCTGAATGGAAATGTCTACATCGAGGAGCAAAGCATGCAGGTTGCTCTTACAGGCTGGGGGGCTCTATCCCGGGCACAGGGACTCTGAAAATCATTGGGGGTCACGGTGGAGAATCAGCTGAACGTGAGCTCCCCGTGCGACGCTGGGGTCAAAAGGGCTAATGAGATCCTGGGGTGCACGACCAGCGAAATCTCGGGTAGGAGCCGAGCGGCTATTTTCCCTCTGGATTTGGCACTGGTGCCACGGCTGCTGGAATCCTGTGCCCAGTTCTGGGGCCATGACTCCAGAAGGAGGCTGATACATCGGCGGGCTCAGAGAAGAGCGGCGAGAAGGATTGTAGGGTTAGAAACCCTGCCCTGGAGGGACAGACTCCACGTGCTCCTCTCGATTTAATGGCGTGCAGAGCCGGTGCAGGGGGGAGCCGGTCCCGGCTGGCAGTACCTACGTGGGGACCAGAGATTTAATAACCGGCTCCTCAGTCCAGCAGATGTCGGTCGAGCAAGATCCAGCGATGGAAGTTGAGCCCAGAGAAATTCAGCCGGAGTCCAGGGAACGCGGTGAGCGGCGAAGGGAAGGCGCCGGGGCTCGGGGGGATTCGCCAGCGGCGCACGGGGTCCCGGCTGGTCGGGGCGCTCGTGGGGCGCGTGCGGGGGGAGCGGGCTCAGGATGGGGTGACCCTGCGACGGCAGCACCGGCAGGTCAGGCAGCTCAGGGCCCGCACGCTGAGGCGGAAGAGCGGGCCGTAGTCGAAGAGCAGGCTGTGGAAGGCGCGCACGGAGAGCTCCCCCGAGGGGTCGGCCGACTTCAGCGCCGTCAGCGGCGTGTACAGCGGGTTGGTCAGCGTGTGGAACGGGGGGCGAGTCGCGCCGATCACCTGCACCACGGCCTGCCGGGAGAGGGGGGTCAGCACCCCGTCCGTCCGTCCGTCCGTCTGCACGGCTCGCCCGCCCCGTCCGTCTGCCCGTCCGCACGGCTCGCCCGCCCCGTCCGTCCGTCCGTCCGTCTGCACGGCTCGCCCGCCCCGTCCGTCTGCCCGTCCGCACGGCTCGCCCGCCCCGTCCGTCTGTCTGCCCGTCCGCACGGCTCGCCCGCTCCGTCCGTCCGTCTGCACGGCTCGCCCGCCCCGTCCGTCTGTCTGCCTGTCCGCATGGCTCGCCTGCCCTGTCCGTCCGTCCGTCCGTCCGCACGCATCGCTCGCCCCGTCCGTCTCTCCATCCGTCTGCATGGCTCGCTTGCCCCGTCTGTCTGTCCTGACGGCTCGCTCACCCCGTCCGTCTGTCAGTTCGTCTGCATGGCTCGCCCGCCCCGTCAGTCCATCCGTCCGTCCGCACGGCTCGCCTGCCCCATCCGTCTCTCTGTCCGTCCGCACGGCTTGCCTGCCCCGTCTGTCTGTCCTGACGGCTTGCTCACCCCGTCCGTCTGTCAGTTCGTCTGCACAGCTCACCCACCCCGTCCGCCCCTCCCCACCCACACCCCAGATGTCCCACCCTCGCGTGCCCCCAGTGGCTGGAAGCGGTATTGCAATAGTCGTGCCTCACTTTCCCCAGTGTCTTCTCCAGCTCATTCAGGCTGTAGGAGCTTCGGGGCCCTGCGGCCAGGCCACGGCAGAGCCCGGAGCCCGGCACTGAGCCCGCGACCGACTCTCCCACCCGCCCGGCTCAGCTGCCCACCCGGCCACTGCAGGCACCCCCCCGGCTGCCCCGAGCCGTCCCCGCCCTGAGCCCAGCTACTGGGCTTCCCCGCCCCCCCCAGGGACCAGCACGCGCCCCCCCCCAGGCCATCCGGCCCCTTGCTCCCCACAGCGGGACGTCCCCCCTTCAAACCCACCTCTCACCAGCCCCCACCACTGGCACCAGCCTCAGGCCGCTGGTTAACACTTTCCAGCCCAGGCCCACACACTGCCCCATCCACCTGCTCCCCACTCACACCCCATTTCTGTCTGTCTGCCCTCCTCGTACGTCCCCTCCAGCCATCCCCCACTCGTACTCCTTGCCCTGTGTCGCTCTGTCCCCCCAGTACCCATCCGTCGGTCTGTCCAGGACAGTCCCACCTCCCCAGCCCTTGGTACTTCAGCTGATTCTCTAGGCTGGGTGAGGCCCAGCAGTGGGAGGCTGGGGCTGGTCGTGGCAGACACTGGGGGGCTGGGCGTGGCAGACACTGGGGGGGGCTCAGTGTGCCAGACATTGGAAGGGGCAGACACCGCGGGGACGGGGCGTGGCAGTCACTGCGGGAGTGTGGCAGACACTGGGGGGACGGGGCGTGGCAGACACTGGGGGGACGGGGCATGGCAGACACTGCGGGGGTGTGGCAGACACTGGGGGGATGGGGCGTGCCAGACACTGGGGGGATGGAGAGTGGCAGACACTGGGGGGGCGTGCCAGACACTGGGGGGATGGGGCGTGCCAGACACTGGGGGGATGGAGAGTGGCAGACACTGGGGGGGCGTGCCAGACACTGGGGGGATGGGGAGTGGCAGACACTGGGGGGACAGGGCGTGGCAGACACTGGGGGGATGGGGTGTGGCAGACACTGGGGGGGCATGGCAGACACTGGGGGGACAGGGCGTGCCAGACACTGGGGGGATGGGGCGTGGCAGACACTGGGGGGCATGGCAGACACTGGGGGGATGGGGTGTGGCAGACACTGGGGGGACGGGGCATGGTAGCCCCTGCTCCTGGCAGTGGGTGTGGGGCTGGCCAGGGAGCCTGGGCAGCCGCGGGAGACCAGCCCCAGGCAGGGAGTTCCCCAGGTCCGTGGGGCCTGCTGTGGGGAGGGGGCCGCAGGCCGGGGGAGGGGAACCCACCTTGGCCACGGCCTCGGGGCTCTGGCCCATGGTGGAGAAGATCTCGCGGGAGGCCGGCAGGTACACCTCCTGGAAGTAGCGCAGCGTGGCCGGGTCGGTGCCGGGGAACTCGGAGCGGGACACGTCCTCCATCAGCTTCAGCTCGAAGTCCGTGTTCACCGGGCCCGGCTCCACCAGGGACACGCTGCGGGGAGCCGAGCCTCAGGGGCTGCGGGTGCTCGGCTCCGGAGCAGGGGGCCGGGGCAGGCTCCGGAGCGGGGGCCTGGGGGGGGCTCCGGAGTGGGGGGCTGTGGGCTCTCGGCTCCAGAGCAGGGGGCTAGGGGGAGCTCCGGAGTGGGGGGCTGTGGGCTCTCGGCTCCGGAGCAGGGGGCTGGGGGGAGCTCCGGAGTGGGGGGCTGGGGGGGGCTCCGGAGCGGGGGGCTCTGTGTACGTGGGCAGCCTGAGCCCCGCACCGAGCCCCCGAGGCGCATGGCAGCAGCAGGCCTGGCCCGGGGCTGGGCCCTGAGCTCTGGCCTGGCCTGGGGAGCAACTGAGGGCCCCCGACCCGACCTCGGGCACCCACCCCCTCCGGGTCCCCCCAGGCCCCTGCCCCCGGGCCCCCCGGCACTCACAAGACGTGGAACTGGAGCAGCTGCACAGCCAGGCTCTCGCAGAAACCCTCCATGGCGAACTTGGAGGCGGCGTAGACGTCGTTGAACACGATGCCTGGGGAGAGGGGGGTGAACTTGGAGGGGGACAGTGTGCCTGGGGGGGCCATTGGGGTCCATTAACCCACTTGCCCCCCCACAGCCCCCTGCATCCCCCCCCCACGGCCCCCTGACCCCCCCGCCCCCTGCATCCCCCCACGGCACCCTGCCCCCTCCCCGACACCCCCTCGCCCAACCCCCCCGTGCCCGGCCCCCCGGGTGCTGCCGCCCCTCACCCTGCAGCCCCATGACACTGCTCATGACCACGATGTGGCCGCTCCGGCGCAGCTTCATGCCGGGCAGCACGGCCTGCACCATGCGCACGGCGCCGAAGAAGTTGGTCTCGAAGACGCGTTTCATCTCCGCGATGCTGATGCTCTCGATGGGCCCGATGAGCCCCACGCCCGCGTTGTTCACTGGGGGGGAGACGCTCAGAGCCCCTGGCCCCCCCAGCCCCACATGGGCAGAGAGAGCCCTGCTGAGCCCACGGCAACGCCGCCCCCTGCTGTGCCCCTCCCCTCCCCACAGCCCAGCCCCCCCGCTGTCCCGCCAGCTCCCCACAGCCCAGCCCCCTACTGGTCCCCCAGCTCCCCCCAGCCCAGCGCCCCCCGCTGTCCCCCCTCCCCACAGCACAGCCCCCCTGCTGTCCCCCCAGCTCCCCCCAGCCCAGCGCCCCCTACTGCCCCCTGCTTCCCACAGCACAGCCCCCCGCTGTCCCCCCAGCTCCCCACAGCCCAGCCCCCTACTGGTCCCCCAGCTCCCCACAGCCCAGTGCCCCCTGCTGTCCCCCCTCCCCACAGCCCAGCCCCCCCACTGTTCCCCCAGCTCTCCACAGCCCAGCCCCCTACTGGTCCCCCAGCTCCCCACAGCCCAGCGCCCCCCGCTGTCCCCCCTCCCCACAGCACAGCCCCCCTGCTGTCCCCCCAGCTACCCCCAGCCCAGCGCCCCACTGTCCCCCCAGCTCCTCCCAGACCAACGCCCCCCGCTGTCCCCCCTCCCCACAGCACAGCCCCCCACTGTCCCCCCCCACGGCACAGCCCCCCCGCTGCCCCCCCAGCTCCCCCTGCCCAGCGCCCCCATCCACCCACATACCGTCCCCCCAACCGCCTGCTGAGCCCCCCGCCCCCTGCAGCCCAGCGCCCCCTGCTGCCCCCCAGCGGCGCCTCACCCAGCACGTCCACCCGGCGCTCGGGGATGCCGCCCAGGCACTGGGCCACCGAGGCCTCGCTGCAGACGTCCAGGTGCCGGATGCTGAGGGTCCTGCCCAGGGCCGTGCCCGCCGCCTGCTCCAGCTTCTCCCTCTTCTGCAGGTCCCGCATGGTGGCGATGACTGGAGGGCGCAGCGGGTCTGAGGGGAGGGGGCGACACAGGGCCCAGCCAGGCCCCTGGGCTCCTCCTGCCCCCCAGCCTGGCATGGCCCCCTGCCCTGCCCCCCCAGCCTGGCATGGCCCCCCCCTGCCCCCCAGCCTGGCACGGCCCCCCCTTCCCTGCTCCCCAGCCTGGCACCCCCCACCCTGTCCCCCCAGCCTGACATGGCCCCTCCTCCTGCCCTGCCACCCCAGCCTGGCACAGACCCCCCCACCCTGCCCCCCCAGCCTGGCACCAGACGGGGGAGGGGCTGGCCCAGAGCGGCGGGGTCAAGGGGCCAAGCCAGGATTCTTGATCCCTAAGAGGCTTTGGTGTCACGGTGCCTAATCCCCACGTTGCTGAGCCCTGGCATGTCTGTGGGGGTGGGCGCAGGGGGGCCTGCCCCATGCACCTGACTCTGCCCGGCCCCATTGCCCGGCACGGGGGCACAGGAACAGGGGGGCAGCCCTGGTGCAGAGGCAGCTGCCTCCACCCAGCTGGCATTTGCCAGGGCCAGGACCCGTGTTAGCGAGTGGGGCGGGGGGGTGTTAGGACTGCTGGGGGGGGGGGGAGACGGGTCACGCCCTGGCTGGGGCTGGCAGCTCAGCTGCACGGGGTTGGGGGGGAGGTGTTATGCAAGTGCCCTCCCGGCGGCCCCACAATCTGCTCACCGGGATAATCCCCGGGGGATGGTGCCAGGGAGGGGACAGGGCAGGGTTGGGCTGGAGGGGGGCACTGGGTGGGGGTGGGGTGCTGGCTGGGGGGCACCAGGCCACCCCCGCGGCTGGGCCTCACTGCAGCCCCCAATACAAGGCCGTGCTGGGAGCCCGGGGCGATGCTGGGCACAGAGGCTGCTGCTGGCCCCCCAGGGCTGGAAAAGCCCCCCCAGACTCTCCCTGCAGGGATCCCTAGTGTGGCGGGGGGGGCAGCCGGAGCAGCGAATGGGCCAGCAAGGCCTGGCAGCCCCTGGGCACCGCACCCCCCACGCACCCCGTTCTGCAGCCCTGGCCCCTGTGCCCCCTGCGGCTCCCCACAGCCCCCCCGCACCCCGCAGCCCCTCACCTTGGAAGCGCTGGCCAGGGTCCTGTGCCAGCTGCACGGCCAGGCGGAGCCCGATGCCCGAGGAGCAGCCCGTGATGAGCACCGTCCTCGGCCCCGCACTGCCCAT
Organism: Natator depressus; assembly: GCF_965152275.1. Classification (NCBI taxonomy): domain Eukaryota; kingdom Metazoa; phylum Chordata; order Testudines; family Cheloniidae; genus Natator; species Natator depressus. Next base: position 26,794,482 of record NC_134253.1, read on the forward strand.
GGCTGCACCGCCCGGCACCCAAAGGCTCTTATGGGATCAGACCCGGCGTCACGTGGGGCCAGGGATCAGCCAGTCCCCTGGCAGCCCTGAGCCCGGCGGGGCAGGGACGGGCGGGCTGAGGCCTGACCCCCTCTCCCCTGCCCCTGGACCCCCAGCCCCTGCCACCCCCTGGCTCCCATACCCCTGCCCCAGCCCCCTCACCCCTTCCCCTGGCCTCCTCACCCCTCCTCCGGCCCCCTGGCCCCCCAGCCCCTCGCACCCCTCCCCCTCCCACTTCCCGGCCATGACTTTTGAGCCCCTCCCACTGTGCCCCCTGCCCCCCGCCCCCTCCCCCAGTCCCCCGTGGGGCAGCCAAGGGCCATGAGCACCCAGAGAAGGGGGGAGCCATGTCTCCTGAGCCTGGTTCCATGGCAACGTGTGTGGGGCTGAGATGCTGCCCCCCCCGCACCCCCCTGGCTCACATGCTGCCCACTAGAGTGAGTGAGGACACCAGCCCCCCCCACGCCATGTGCTGGCCCCCCGCCCCCCCAGCTCAGCCCTGGCGCTGAACGTCCAGCCGCCCCCCCCCAGGCCTGGTGTTTGGGACCCCTCGGTCCTGCCTCCTCCTTGGGCCTGGCTGCCCAGCTGTGCTGAGCTGAGCCCCCCACCTCGGCCTCTGCTCTGTCCCACTCCCCGTGGGGCTGGGAGGGGCAGAGCTCTGGGGCATGTGGGTGGGACCCCTGGGACCCCTGGGACCCCCTGCCCCCACAGGACCAGGCCAGGGGGGCGGCAAAGGGACATCTGGGGCTGGCTGCAGAGGCCAGGCTCATGGGGGGCAATGGCAGGGGAGGGCTATGACCTGGCTATGACCTCCAGGGGGTCCCTTCCCCTCCCAGTGCACGGGGGTGGGGGGCCAGGGAGGCCGGTCACTCTGTGCGGTGGATCCCCGCCCCTGCTCCTGTCAGCCCCTGACGTGGGAGCCCTGGGGGTGGCTGGCCAGGTGTGCAGGGGAGACTGCCCCCCCCTTCGCCAGGAATGTGGAACGTGGCACCCATGGGGCGGGGGGGAACATCCATGCAGGGCCAGAGTGGGGGGCCTCACTCCCGACCCGCAGCCCCCTGCTAGCCCAGCCCTGGGCTCCCCCCAGCCCTGCCGGTGCCCCTCACTCCCGACCCGCAGCCCCCTGCTAGCCCAGCCCTGCCCCCCCGCACGGAGAAGCTCTCACAAGGGGGTGGAAGAGCGGGACCTGCTGGGTGGGTGGGGGCTCTGTAACTCCCCCTGCTCCTCCAGCTCCCTCCTCGGATTGAGCCCCCATTCCCCGATGTGCTGGGTCGTGCGGGGGGGTCGGAGCTCCTGCCAAGGCAGCCCCCCCGGAGGGGGATGGGCTTTTCCCAACTGGTCCCAGGCTGCGCTTGGCTCCCCGCTGTGTCCCCCCAGCAGAGCGGCCGGGGGCGGGGGCCCGCGGTTGGGGGGCACAGGGCCAGTGGGAACCCACAGCCCAGCCTGGCCCAGGGGACCCCGTTACTGCAGAGACGCTGTAAATATTTGCCAGGAAGCGGAGGGGGGTAAGTGGGTTCGGAGCCGAGCTGGTGACTCATGCAGTGAGGCAATGGGGGGGGGGGGGAGCAACAGCAGCTGCATGGCCGGGGGCGGGACCCTGGGCTGGGCTAGCAGGGGCTGCGTGTGGGGAGTGAGGGGCACCGACAGAGCTGGGGGGGCCCAGGGCTGGGCTAGCAGGGGCTGTGGGTCAGGAGTGAGGGGCACCAGCAGAGTCGGGGGGGCAGGGCCGGGCTAGCAGGGGCTGCGGGTCGGGAGTGAGGGGCACCGGCAGGGCTGGGGGGTCAGGGCTGGGCTAGCAGGGGCTGCGGGTCGGGAGTCAGGGGCACCGGCAGAGCTGGGGCACCCAGGGGCTGCGGGTCGGGAGTGAGGGGCACCGGCAGAGTCGGGGGGGCAGGGCCGGGCTAGCAGGGGCTGCGGGTCGGGAGTCAGGGGCACCGGCAGGGCTGGGGGGTCAGGGCTGGGCTAGCAGGGGCTGCGGGTCGGGAGTGAGGGGCACCGGCAGAGCTGGGGCACCCAGGGCTGCGGGTCGGGAGTGAGGGGCACCGGCAGAGTCGGGGGGCAGGGCCGGGCTAGCAGGGGCTGCGGGTCGGGAGTGAGGGGCACCGGCAGGGCTGGGGGGTCAGGGCTGGGCTAGCAGGGGCTGTGGGTCGGGAGTGAGGGGCACCGGCAGGGCTGGGGGGTCAGGGCTGGGCTAGCAGGGGCTGTGGGTCGGGAGTGAGGGGCACCACACATCTGGCTCCTGAAGAGGGAGGGACAGTGACATAAATAACCCCGGGGTCCCACAGGCCACAGGATGGGCTGGGAAGGCGCGCCGGGTGCAGAGACGGGGCCAGACGGGCGCCGGACAGCCAGACAGCCATGGGCCGTGGGAATGGGGGCGGCACCGGGGGCACCACTGGGGTCTGGGCTGTGGGAGGCCAGGGGGGCAGCGTGACCTGGTCAGAGCAGACCCACAGGGCAGAGGGGAGTGAGGGGCGGCGAGGGGGCTCCCTGGGCTGGTCTGTCCAGCCAGGAGAACCAGCACCACCCGCAGCTCATTGGGCCCAGCTGAGCTCGGGGGAGACCCTGACAGGTAGGGGTGGGGCAGGGCAAGGTTTGGAGGGGAGGGACAGGGGGTGTCTGGGGGAGTTAGCGCAGCGTTTGGGGGGATGTGGGGGCATGGGGCTATGAGGGGAGGTGGGGGGCCAGCGGGTGTGGGGGGAGTCAGGGGATGTGGGGAGAGGCGGGTGACACAGCCTGTATGGGGGAGGGAGGTTGCAGGCTCCATCGGCACCTGGCCTTGGGGCTGTGGGGGACGAGCAATCCCCGCCCTTGGCCACCAGAGGGCAGCTGTGTGGGGAGCCCCCCCTCCGAGGGGGTCAGTGGGGAGGGGCTGGTCTCTGATGGTGGGGCGGGGGGTCAGCAGCCTGGTCCCAGCTGGGGTTGGCCGGAGGGGGAGGGGCGCGTGGGGTGCGGGGGGAGGGGGAGGGAGTCTCAGGCCCTAGCCTGGTGATGTTGCCCAGCCCCGGGGTGGCAGATGGACACAAGGCGCCCACCTCGCAGAGCTGGGGGGTCTAACCCCCCAGCCCCCTCCAGGCCCGGGGTCGCGGCGCTGCCGGAGCTGGGCCGGTTGGGGCCCGCGTGGCTCCTCTGTGGCCTGGCTCCCAGGTGCCGTGTTGGGGGCTCAGGCGAGGGAGATGCCAGGAGTGGGGCGCAGGACACCGGGGTTCCATCCCTGGCTCTGTCCCAGCCTCCTTGGGCCGCCATTCACCGGACACCAGACCTGCACGGCCACGTCGCTCTCGTCCCCAGCCCCTCGGCGCTGCTCCGGTCCCCACTGTGTGCTTGCAACCAGCCCAGCCTGGCACAGCGTCCCCCTTTGGCCCGGCCCAGCCCGGCGTCCCCGTTCAGCCTGGCCCAGTGTCCCCGTTCGGCCCGGCCCAGCCCGGCATCCCAGTTCGGCCCGGTTTAGCGTCCCCCTTCGGCCCGGCCCAGCCCGGCGTCCCCGTTCCGCCCAGTCCAGCCCGGCGTCCCCCTTCGGCCCAGCCCGGCGTCCCCCTTCGGCCCAGCCTGGCCCCGGCTGTGCTCAGCAGGGTGCTTGGAACCGGCTCGCTGCTCCTCTCCCTGCTTTGAGCCGCCCTGTCCGGGGGAACCAGCAGGGAGGGGGCCCCGTCAGGGGGTGCAGCCGCTCACCCCACGTCTTCAGGGTGCCAGGCCTGGCCAGCAAGTGGGACAGCATCCCCCAGCCATGCCCAGCCCCCATGGGACAGCTGAGGGGGAGGGGGCACCCTGGGGACCCAGAGGGAAGGGAGGGAACAGGGGAGGGGAGGGAACAGGGGAGGGAAAGGGAGGGGAGGGGAGGGGAATAGGACCGGGAAGGGCGGGGGAGGAGGGAACAGGGGAGGGGAATAGGACGGGGCAGGGCAGGGGAGGGGAATAGGGGAGGAGGGAACAAGGGAGGGGAAGGGAGGGGAGGGGAGGGGAATAGGGTTGGGCAGGAGGGGAACAGGGGAGGAGGGAAGGGGGAGGGGAATAGGACCGGGCAGGGCCGGGGAGGAGGGAAGAGGGGAGGGGAAGAGGGCCGGGCAGGGCCGGGGAGGAGGGAAGAGGGGAGGGGAATAGGACTGGGCATGGCCTGGGAGGAGGGAAGAGGGGAGGAGGGAAGAGGGGAGGGGAATAGGACCGGGCAGGGCCGGGGAGGAGGGAAGAGGGGAGGGGAAGAGGGCCGGGCAGGGCCGGGGAGGAGGGAAGAGGGGAGGGGAATAGGACTGGGCAGGGCCGGGGAGGAGGGAAGAGGGGAGGGGAATAGGACCGGGCAGGGCCGGGGAGGAGGGAAGAGGGGAGGGGAATAGGACCGGGCAGGGCCGGGGAGGAGGGAAGAGGGGAGGGGAAGAGGGCCGGGCAGGGCTCTCGCTCCCAGTCTCTCCGAGGGGCTGGGGCGAGTCTGCACAGGGAGCCGCCCGGCTGGGATTGGAGCCCCGAGCGGCCAGGGAGCTGGGCCGAGCCAGCGCTGAAGATGGCGAAAAGCCGTCCGGGTGCACGGGGTCCCTCCAGGGTCGCGCTCCTGCTCCTGCTGGCCCTGCTGCGCGGCCCGCCCCGGGCACGGGCAGGTAACGGTGGGTACGGGGGTCCCAGGGCAGTGGGGTGGGGGGGTCCCAGGGCAGCGGGGCTCGGGGGGGGGGTCCCAGCGCAGCGGGGCGGGGGGGTCCCAGGGCAGCGGGGCTCGGGGGGGGTCCCAGGGGCTCGGGGGCCAGGCCAGCCAGCGTCACCAGGAGAGGGGGTGCAGGGTGCCCCAGCCGGGAGCGCGGCGGGCAGGCCACCAAGGGGGCAGAGCCGCACCCACCGGGCCTGGGAGGGAGCTCTGAGATGGGGGGTGCTGGAAAGGCTGGGAGGGGCTGGGGGTTCTCCCCACACACGCCTGCACCCCCCACGCTGTCCATAGTGACACGCACGTTTATGCGCTCCGTGCACACATTTACACAAGCTGCTGTTGTCTCCCACCCACACGCTGTGCAACCCCCCCCGCTGCACGTTCTGTGGCCCCCTCCCCCCCCCTTGCGGGGCTGCCCCAGCCGCCCCCCCTCCCCCCCCCTTGCGAGGCTGCCCCAGCCGCCCCCCCGCCCCCCGCCCCCTTGCGTGGCTGCCCCAGCCGCCCGGGGGCAATTCTGGCTGAGGCTTCGCCCGGGAGACTCAGGGCAAAATGTGCTTTGATTGAAAACAACTGGGGGGGTGCGCAATGGGCGGGCCTGTGGGGGGGAGAGATCGGGGCAGGCCCAGCCCCCACTCTCCCCCCAGGCCAGCTCCCCACTCCCATCCCTGTGCCCCCAGGCCTCTACCCAGCCCTCAGCTCTCCCCGAACCAGCTCCCCCCATCCCTGTGCCCCCAGGCCCCTACTCAGCTCTCCCCGAACCAGCTCCCCCCATCCCTGTGCCCCCAGGCCCCTACCCAGCCCTCAGCTCTCCCCGAACCAGCTCCCCCCATCCCTGTGCCCCCAGACCCCTACCCAGCCCTCAGCTCTGCCCTAACCAGCTCCCTCCATCCCTGTGCCCCCAGACCCCTACCCAGTCCTCAGCTCTCCCCGAACCAGCTCCCCCCATCCCTGTGCCCCCAGGCCCCTACCCAGTCCTCAGCTCTCCCCGAACCAGCTCCCCCCATCTCTGTGCCCCCAGGCCCCTACCCAGACCCCAGCTCTCCCTGAACCAGCTCCCCCATCCCTGTGCCTCCAGACCCCTACCCAGACCCCAGCTCTCCCCGAACCAGCTCCCCCCATCCCTGTGCCCCCAGACCCCTACCCAGACCCCAGCTCTGCCCGAACCAGCTCCCCCCATCTCTGTGCCCCCAGGCCCCTACCCAATCCTCAGCTCTCCCCGAACCAGCTGCCCCCATATCTGTGCCCCCAGGCCCCTACTCAGACCCCAGCTCTGCCCAAACCAGCTCCCCCCATCCCTGTGCCCCCAGGCCCCTACCCAGACCCCAGCTCTCCCAGAGCCAGACCCCTAAGCCCCAGCTCGCCCCAGTCAAGCACCTAAGGGCAGCGGGAGTGTCATGGCCCCAGCTCATCTGTCTCCCCCAGCAGAACCAGATGCCCCAGGGGTCCAGCCCCCAGGGCTCTGCCCCCTCTCCTATTGCCCCCACACCATGTCCCTGGACTACCTCCCGGGCTCCGGTGGGGAGCAGCAACCGGGCTGAGCGAGAGGTACGGGCTGAGGGGCCCTGCTGGGCCGGACTCTGCCCTCACCCCTGGGCTCAAGGTGCTGGGGGGCTGCGGGAGGGGCCCTGCTGGGGGCCTGGCCCCGTGCTGGAGCCACAGAAGCCCTAGAGATGGGCCCAGGTCCATTTAACCACTGCCCCATGGCTCGGGGAGGGGATGAGGGTTGGAGCGGGGCGGGGAGGAGGGCTGGGAGCCAGGACTCCTGGGTCCTCCCCCTGGTCCTGGGGGGAGTGGGGCCTAGCCTGCCAGGCCACGTTCAGCACCATGGACAGAGCACCAAGGAGGGCTCCACCCCCCACACCTGGGGCAGGGAGTGGCCCCAGGCTGTTGGGGGGCAGCCTGGCTGGCAGGGGGCAGGCCCTTGTTGGGGGCCTTAGCAGTATCTGGCAGGGAGCGTGACCAGCCTGGGCATGGGGCCAGCCAGTGCCTCTGGCCTCGGCCTGTTGGCACTGCCCGGCAAGGGGGGTTCCCGGCAGGGACAGGCGGGAACTTCTCCGCCCCGGATTCTCTCACTGGTGCCCCCAGCTGGAGGGAATCAGGGGGCCTGACAGGTGCCACGATGAGTCCGGGTGAGTCAGCTGGCACCTGGGGCTTGGCTGGGCCCCACGGCAGAGACAGCTGGAGCCAGCCCCCCATGGCAGCCCCCAGCAGCAGGGGGATGGCCCGTGGACGGCAGGGTCGCCCCACGGGTGGCTTGGGCACCCCCCCCGGCTCCATTCGCCTACCCCCAGGGACAAGGCTCGATTTCTGGCCTGGGGGCGGGGGTGCGAGACACACGGGGCCAGGCTGGGAACCCCCCAGATGGTGCCGTGTCCCGGCCGTGCAGATCTGTACCAGGCAGGGGGCAGGCACGTAGCTGGCTGCCCTGGTGCCGTGCCCCGGGGGTCCAGCTCTCTGGCAAGCGGGGCCCTGCCGCACCCGGCACGCTGGGGCAGCTGGGGCGGTGCTGCCCCGGGGCCACGGCTGGGGAATGCGGAGGGGTCAGAGTCCCAGTGCCCCACCCCAGCTGGTGCCGGGCCGCGTGGTTAACCCCGGCGGTGCCAGCTGGGCCAGGCCCCCTGTGAGCCGGAGAACTGATCCCACCGTGGCCGTGGGGTGGGAGGGGCCGGGGCTGGCAGGGCTGGGCGGCTCCTTCCTGTGAGTTCCTGGCCGGGGCCCAGGCTGGCCGGGCAGGAGCAGGAGCCTCCGGCTGGGCATGGGGGGGTCTGAGTTGGCTACATCCTGCCAGGGTCCCTGGACGCTCCGTGCTGGGGCCTGGGCCAGGGACCCCTGCGGCTCCTGGGGTGCAGAGCCGGGGGCTGACGCCAAGCGGGAGCCGCCAGGGTCACCTGCAGCTGCTACTGGGTTCTGCCCCACCCCCACCCCGTTGCACCTGGGCTGCTGGTGCTGGCGGGTGGGCTGGAGAGCAGGGCTGGGATTGGGGTCGAAGCAGGCGAGGCCTGGGCTCTGTGCAGCCCGTGGGGTGGAGAGGGACAGGGCCGGACCCACAGCCAGAGACCACCCACAGCGCAGCCTCCAAGGCCGAGCAACCAGCCCTGCTCCCTCCCAGGGCCTGCACATACCCCGAGTTGCCTCCTGGCCAGGGCTCCCCCCCAGCTCTGCCGGTGCCCCCCAGTCCTGACCTGCAGCCCCTGCTAGCCCAGCCCTGGCCTCCCCGCCCCCCGCAACTCTGCCGGTGCCCCCCAGTCCTGACCCGCAGCCCCTGCTAGCCCAGCCCTGTGCCTGTCCCTGGCTTGGGGGGGTCTCTGCCCCCCCCAGATCTGTTGTCCCGGATGGTGGGGGCTGTGGCTGGGTGGGGTCCCTTGGGGATGCGGGGAGGCTCACAGGGTACCAGGAGGTGACAGCTGAGGGGCAGCCCCTTACTCCACCGGCTTGCTGTAGCCCGTGATCCGAGCCGGGGGGGGGGACACGCAGCCCCCCTTGCTGGGGCCTGGAGACCGAGGGCAGCTCCTCTGGGAGCTCCCGGCAGGAAATGGGAACCGAGCGCCAGGGTCAATAGAGCCTGGGAGACGGAGCCGCCCGGGCCCGGTTCTCAGCCGGGCCCCGTGGGCTGGGCCGAGCCTCTGGAGTGGGCTGACGTGGGGCGCTGGCTCCCCTCGCTCACAGCCAGCAGGGCACAGAGCCACCCCGTCCCCATTCGGTGGGTCTGACCCACAAGCCAGGCGTCCCAGCCCCATCTGTCTGGCCGGCCGGGTCTGCCCCAGGCTGGTTCCTTAGCAGAAGACCTGCCCCTCCCCCCATTCCCCCCCCCCCCCGCAGGCACCCCTCCCCTAGCCTGTCCAGACAGGCCCCTCCACCAGGCGAGTGGGGAGGGGTGGAGCTGCCCCAGGGCAGAGGGGGCCACTCTCTGTCTCTGATGCAAATCCGACCCCCCCATTACAGCCTCTCCCCCCCCCCGCTCTGAGATTAACCCCTGAGGTGCCAGGTCTGCGGGTGGATGCTGGGGGGGCTGGCCATGATCTCATTGCTGGGAGTGGGGTCCCCATCCCTGCCCCAAGAGTCTGTGGGAAATGGGAGGGAGGGTGGCTGCTCTCACCCAGCCCCTCTGCTCCATCCTGCAGGGGGAGTGGGACTGGGAAGGGGGCAGAGAGGGCATCCCCAGGTGTCAGTTGCCCCCTCACTGCCCCACTCTGCCTCAGAGCAGCCATGGCCCCCCGGGAAATGGGGGCAGGGCAGCTCCATGCCCCATGGGGAGACAAGCCCCAGCGGTGCCTGCCAGGTGGGGGCGGAGGAATGAGGGGAAGGAATCGTGGCCATAGGGTGGGGACGGGGTGTCGGGGCCACACAGCTGCCTGGCTCCGGGCAGGTCCCACCTTGGCAGCACCCCCAGGATGGGGGAAACTGAGGCACTGGGCGGGGGGGACTCACCCCAGGCTGGGTGAGCAAGGCATTCTGGGAGCTGATTGTGCAGGGCCTGACGTGAGTCCAGACTGAGACTGGCTGACTGTCTGGGGTGACCCCAGTGCGGGGGGGTGACCCTGGTGCAGGGGGGGGTGACCCCGGTGTGGAGGGGAGGGTGACCCGGGGGCGACCCTGGTGCCGGGGGGGGAGCCCAGGGGAAGGGGGGGACCCTGGACTGTGACCCTGCCTCCCCCTTGCTCCATAGCCGAGCCGGTGGATGTGTTGCGGGCGCTGGGGGTGCGGGTCGGCAGGGACGGCATCTCCATCGCGGCCGGGATCTGCCCCCAGCGGCGTGGGGCCGAGGAGAGCGACTTCGCCTTCCGCCTGGAGAACAGCACCCAGCTCAGCGCCCCCACCCGTCAGCTCTTCCCAGGTAGGGGCGCCGGGGTGGGGCAGAGGGTCGCTGGCTGTGGGCACAGGGGCACAGGGGCGGGGCTGAGGGGCGCTGGCTGTGGGCACAGGGGCTATGGGGTGGGGCTGAGGGGCGCTGGCTGTGGGCACAGGGGCTATGGGGCAGGGCTGAGGGGCGCTGGCTGTGGGCACAGGGGCTATGGGGCGGGGCAGAGGGGTGCTGGCTGTGGGCACAGGGGCTGCAGGGTGGGGCAGAGGGGCGCTGGCTGTGGGCACAGGGGCTGCAGGGTGGGGCTGTGGGCACAGGGGCTGTGGGGCGGGGCTGAGGGGCACTGGCTATGGGGCTGTTCTGTGGGGCGGACACGGGCCCGGGTGTGCTGGGTGTGGGGAGGCTCCGGGCAGGGAGGCTCTGGGTCCAGCGGCGCCGTGGGCACGGGGCCAGGGCTCAGCCCCACGCCTGGTCTCTATCCCAGATGGCCCCTTCCCCGAGGATTTCTCCATCCTGGCGACGCTGCGGGCCCGGCGGGGCAGCCAGGCCTTCCTGCTGTCGCTGTACGACGAGCGCGGGGTGCAGCAGCTGGGTGTGGAGATCGGCCGCTCGCCCGTCTTCCTGTACGAGGACCAGGCCGGGCAGCCGGCGCCCGAGCAATACCCGCTCTTCAGCAGGGTCAGCCTGGCCGATGGCAAGTGAGTGCCGGGACCGGGGCTGCCCTGTGCGACTCAGAGCTGGGGATAGAACCCAGGTGTCCGGGCTCCCAGCCCCCCCCGCACTCTAACCACAGGGCCCCACTCCCCTCCCGGAGCCGGGGAGAGAACCCAGGCATCCGGGCTCCCAGCCCCCGCCCCCGCACTCTAACCACGGGGCCCCACTCCCCTTCCGGAGCCGGGGAGAGAACCCAGGCGTCCGGGCTCCCGGCCCCCCCCTGCTCTCTAACCACGGGGCCCCACTCCCCTCCCGGAGCTGGGGAGAGAACCCAGGCATCCGGGCTCCCGGCCCCCCCCCACACTCTAACCACAGGGCCCCACTCCCCTCCCGGAGCCGGGGAGAGAACCCAGGCGTCCGGGCTCCCGGCCCCCCCCGCTCTCTAACCACGGGGCCCCACTCCCCTCCCGGAGCCGGGGAGAGAACCCAGGCGTCCGGGCTCCCGGCCCCCCCTGCACTCTAACCACAGGGCCCCACTCCCCTCCCGGAGCTGGGGAGAGAACCCAGGCGTCCGGGCTCCTGGCCCTCCCCCTGCACTCTAACCACGGGGCCCCACTCCCCTCCCAGAGCCGGGGAGAGAACCCAGGCGTCCGGGCTCCCGGCCCCCCCCTGCACTCTAACCACAGGGCCCCATCCTCCCCCGGAGCCGGGGAGAGAACCCAGGCGTCCGGGCTCCCGGCCCGGCCCGTGACGCTCAGGCCCCCGCAGGTGGCACCGCGTGGCGCTGCGCGTGGAGGGCGCCAGCGTGGCGCTGCTGGTGGACTGCGAGGCGCCCGTGACGCTGCCCCTGGAGCGTGGCCCGCGGCCCGTCGTCAGCACTGCAGGCGTCACCCTGCTGGGGGCCCGGCTGCTGGACAAGGAGGTTTTCCAGGTGGGGCTGCACCAGGGGGGCCGCGCTGGGGGGTGCGCGGCTCCAGGGGGGCTGCACCGGGGGGGCCGCGCTGGGGGGTGTGCGGCTCCAGGGGGGGCTGGGTGCTTTGCGCAGCCTGGCCGCTCCCAGCTGGGTCGGGGGCGAGTCAGGGGCAGGCTGGGCGGGGGGGCGGTGGGGAGCCCCTGCCCTGCGTACCGGCCCTTTGTCCTGGTGCCGGGGGGCTGCGTGCTGTGGGTCAGGCCGGGCCTGCAGTGGTGGGAGCCTGGCGCCCCCCTTGCTATGCCAGGTCCTGGCACCCTGCTCAGGGACACCCCCCGGCTGTGTCTGCAGTCTGCCCCCCTGTGGGGGCTGGAGCGGGGCAGGGCCCAGTTTGCCATTCTCCCCAGTGGGGGGGGGCTTATCCAGGCCCCCCCTGTGCGGGGTCAGGGCCTTGGAGCTGGGTGGGGCTGCACCCTGAGGAGCCGGGAGCCGCGGCAGCCGGGCCGAGAGCTGCCCCCAGGCCCTGCCACCCCCCACATTCCTGCCGGCTGCGGCTGCCAGCGGCAAATGTCAGGGGCCACGGAGAAGGCCCCCATTGATGCCAGGGAGCCGGGCTGGGGGCGGCTGGGAACAAGGCCGGGGTTGTCCTGGAGTCGGGCCCCTGGGGGCTCCCCAGGGCAGGGCTGGAGAGGGGCTGGGCCAGGCCACAGCTCACGGCTCTGCCCCGGGGGCCACCCGCAGCCCTGCACCCCCCCAGGGCCCCCAGCACTGCCCCCAAGGGGCTGGCCCGGGGAGAGGCTGGGGGAGACAAAGGCAGGGCCTGGCCCTGGGTGGGGCCCCTCTTTTCTGGCAGCTGCAGCTGGACAGAGGGGCTGGGGAGCCGGGTGACCTGGGCTGACCCCGGGGGTCCCCCCTGTCTAGTCCCAGATGCCCCGTGCTGGCCGGTGCACGCTGGCTGCTGGCTGCGCCCGGCGGGTGAAGCCGATCTCCCTGGGAACGTGGGGGCGGCCGGGCTGGGAGGAATGTTCCCAGGGCGCCCCCCATCCGCCTGCTGGGGGGGCCAGGCCCATCTGGTCCCATTTCCCACGCCCCCACCAGGAATGTGCGCGCAGCTCCCCGGTCCCGGCGGGGCTGCCCCAGGGCTGCGTCCAAGCCACACAGGTGACCGGCGGCTCCATGGGGAGCTGAGCAGTGGAAGCCGGGAGGGGTTGGGAGGCTGCCCCCAGCCAGTGGGTCCCAGCGGGTCAGACAGGCCCCCGCAAGGCTGTATGTGTGAGGGGTGCGTCTCTCCCCAGGGCTGTGGGGCCCGTGGCCAGGAGCGAAGGGGTTGCGGGGGGAGGAGGCGGGGGGGGAGCAGGGGTCCCATTTGGCTCTGGGGGTGTCTGGGTACTTGGGGGTCTGAGGGGGCGTCGGCGGTGGTTACACGCACCTGTGCAGTTCTCCTCACAGATCCCCGCTTGGCAGGCCGTGCCCATCCCCCTGGCGTCCTGTCTTCCCCCTGTCCCCAGCAGCCCCCCCCCACGAGGCTCTAACGAGCCGACAGCAAGGCCCTGAGGGATGCGGCTCTTGGCTTGTGCCGGTGCCAGCAGCGCCCAGGCCCCGCGCCAGCCCCGTCACGCTGCGCGTTCGGAAACACCTGCCCGCTCCCCCGCCCCGCCTGGGCCGGATCCCAGCCAGCTCCTCACAGCTGCGGCCGTGGGGCTGGCCCGGGCCCAGGAGGGGCCGGTGAGCTGGGCTGGGGGGGCAGGCCTCGGACATGGGTGCCAGCTGGAGGGGGGCAGGGGCCAGGCCCACGGAGCGCGCATGGGTGGCCATGCCTGGTGCATGTGGGGCCCCCCAGCGGGCTCACCCCACAGTGCCTCAGCCCCCAATCAGCCCGTTTCGCCTCCCCCCACCAGGGCGACATCCAGCAGCTGCTGATCTCCCCAGACCCACAGGCAGCCCTGCACTACTGCGAGACCTACATGCCCGGGTGCGACATGCCGCTGCCCTACGCCCTGCAGGGCCTGGACCCCGAGGAGGTAGGTGCCCCCTGCCTCCCCCACCCCGCTGAGCTGCTCAGCCTGGCTCCAGGAGGCCAGGTGCGCCCGCGGGTGCCAGGTTATGCCCAGCTGGGTTGGCACGGCCGGAGCCTGTGTCAGCGGCTGGGGGGGTCTCGATCCGGGCTCGGGATGAGTCACGGCCGGGGCCTGGGAACGTGCCCCTGGGCAGCCGACCCCACCCTGACAGAGCAGCCCTGCGTGTCTTGGGCAGCAGGGTCCTTCGCCCCACGCGGCTCGCGCCGCCGTGAGACGAGTCCTCTGCTGCCCGCTGCCCGGCTCGGCGTGGGAGCCCCCTGCCCGCAGCGCTCCCGAGCCGGGGAGAGGCCGGCCCTGCTGTGACGGCCCGACCAGGCCCCACGGCCGGCCCCCGCGAGCGCTCCAGAGCCTGGGAGCCCCCAGACGCCCGGGCCTCGCCCCCCCCGCCAGCGCGGGGGTTGCCCATGCCAGCCAGGGGGGCGGTGTGCACCTGCAGGTCTCTCACGCCCCTCTCTGTCTCTCCCCCGTTCTCCGGTCGCCCCCGTCCCGCCCCGCACAGAGCGGGCCGGAGCCCCTGGCTGCCCCCGCCCGGAGCAAGGGCAGGAAGGGCAAAGGGAAGGGCAAACGCAGGGGCAAGGGCAAGAAGAAGAGGAACAAGGAGCTGGCGGAGCAGCGGGACACCGCGCCCACCGTGGGGCCGGGCCAGGTAGAGAGAGCGACTAACCCACCACGGCCTGAGCCTAATCCTGCCGCCGGCTAACCCAGCTCTGCCCCCCGGGCCCCACGCACGCCCCGGGCCCAGCGCAGCCCCGGGGGGACCCAGAGCCAGGCCGCGGGCTGGGGCGAGGGGGTGGGCGAGAGGAGAGAGCTCTGTCTGTGCGTCTGTCCGTCCGTCCATCCATCCCTCCCTCCACCCCCCTCCACCCCCCAGCACTTTACCCACCTGCCCGCTGCCCCCCGGCTCCATCTCCCCCTCCGGCCCAGGCCCCTCCCGCTAGGCACTGCAGCCACCTCCAGCCCCAGACCCTGCTCGGGGACGATTCAGCCTCTGTGCCCCCTGGACCTGCACTCGGGCCGTGAGCCCCCGGCCAAGCCCTGGGCAGGGGGAGACTCAGCCAGGGGGTAACGTGGGGAGTCTGGGTAGCCAGGGGTCCTGGGACAGACCCACCCCTGCTCCCCCCTCCATCTCCGGCTTGCTCCTGGCTTCCCTAAAGACCGGCTGGGGATAGAGCCAGCCGGGCAGCCCAGCTCCCAGGCTGGGGGCGTGGGGCAGGAGAGCCGGGTGCTGGGGTGGAGAGCTGGGGGGCGGGGGCCGGGGGGGGCACTCTCTCCACACGCCTCGGACCCTTCTGGGCAGAGTAATGTCTGAGCTGCGCCCCCGGGAATGGGAGGGCTGAGGGCTAGGACAGGAACGAGCCCCCCTCCCCGGGCTGGGGCCAAGGCTGCAGCTGTCAGATGTGGGTCGGGGCAGGAGCGGAGCCATGAGTCACGCCTGGCTGGAAGGGCGGCGGGGGGAGGCGATGCCCTCCCTGGCTCCGGGAGCCGTTGGCTGTTGCAGCCCCCGGTTGGATCCTGCACCTGGCACCAAGCCCCCGCGGCACCTGGGAGGGTACAACGCTCCCCACAGCAGGAGGTGCCCCTGCCCCCCAACTACCGCCTTGGCTGCCCCCCAGCTACCTCCCCTTGCCGCCCCCCTGCCAGTCCCTCTCGCCCGGTGGGCCATGCCCAGGGTGGGGCCGTCCTGGCCACTCTCCTTTCTCCTCTAATGCCCTGTTTTCTCTCCACTGCCCTTTGAGGAGGCCCTGACCCAAGCAGCTCCTACCCTGGAGGCGACCCCATCTGGGGAGGAGCACGTCACCCCACTGCCCGGGACCACCCCTGCCAGCACCGTGACCATCAGCCCGAACCTGCCTGATGCCTACGAGGTACCAGGGCTGGGGAGGGGGCTGGAGGGATGCAGTGGGGCACAGAGCTCTCACCCCTGGCAAATGCCAGTGACCCCGGCTTCCCCCTTCTCCTGCAGGATCTGGGAGAGGAGCACGGGATCGGGGCGGACGGGGACCCCGGGGCCAACAGCACCGAGCTCCCCGACTACGCCCTGAGGGAGTATGAGGAGTACGACGACGGGGAGCCCCTGGGCCACGACGCCAGCCTGGAGCGCTACGGCCCTGCCGAGCGACGGGGAGCCCTGGGCCAGGCTGCCTGGGTACGAACGGGATGGGGCGCAGGCGGGAATGGGGGGACGGGAGGCCGGGGGGGACAGGGTGCTGGTGTAGACAGGGTGCCAGGGTGTGGGTGGGAATCGGGGGAAGGGGCGCCGGGGGGGACAGGGCGCCGGGGGGGACTAGGCACTGGGGAGACAAAGCGCCGGAGGGGGTGGAGTGTCGGCCATCTGGGCTTCTCCTTGGGGCCTCCCGTAACCAGCCGCTAGCCTAGAGCTAGGCCTGCGGGAGGCAGGGGGGTGGCGCCCTCCCCCTGTGGGGCAGGCTTGGGAGGCCGGGCAGTGGGGGGGGGTTGCAGTGGCTGGGCGTGGGGGGCTGGGGCTGTTTGCCGCCTGTGTCACCCTGCCCGGTGCGTCCCTTGCAGGAAGCCAGCCGGAAGGGGGAGAAGGGGGAGCCGGCCACCATCGAGCCCGTGAGTACCAGTGCAGCCCAGGGCAGAGCCGTCCTGGGGGGACCCTCCCCAGGGTCCCTCGTCCTGCAGTGGAGCCAGCCGGGCCAGGGGTGGGGTGGGACTGGCCCCTGGCCAGGTCGGGCTGTGGGGGGGGGCCCTGGCCAAAGGGAACCAGGCTGTGGGGGGCTCAGCCCGTCCCGTGAGGCCCCCAATGGGCTCCGTCCGGCTGACCGGCCCTGGGGAGCGAGCGGCAGGGCGGGGGGCACTGGGTGGGGGCTCGCCCAGCTCCGGGGACCATGGGTTCAATCCTGCCGGGCGCTGGGGCTGCGCGAGGGGCCGGATCCCCGGTCGGGGGGTTGGGATGCGCTGCCCTAACTGGTTCTTCTCCCCCTAGGGCCGGCGATTCGAAGGGCCGCCGGGAGCCCCGGGCCCAGCGGTAAGGACCCCGCGCTGCGGGGAGTGGGGACCGGGGGGGAGCAGGGGCTGGCGGGTGGGGTCTAGGCGGGAGCGGGGGGGCTCGCTGGGTCTCTGCAGTGGCTGAGGTTCCTCTGTGTCTCTGGCAGGGCGAGATGGGCCCCCCAGGGCCGGCGGGGCCGGCGGGGCTGCCGGGCGACCCTGGCGAGCAGGTAAGCAGCCGCGGCGCCGGGGGAGGGGGCCCTGTCTGAGGCTGCGGGGGGGCGGGGGGGGCTCAGGAATGGGCGGCATGCTCCCCGCCGCGGGGGCTGCGAGTCCCTGCCTGCACTGCCCGCTGATTGACGGGGGGCTCCTTCCCTCCCCCACAGGGCCCTGCGGGGCGGCCGGGGCTGCCGGGAGCCGACGGGGGCCGGGGGCCTCCGGGGACCATGATCATGCTGCCGGTAGGTGGGGGGGGTCGCCGTGGGCTGCGCGGGGCAGGACGGGCCGGGGGGGTTGTGGGGCGCTGAGACTGGCTGGGGGGCTGGTGTCCATCGAGGGGGGCAGTCTGATCCCCACTCTTCGGGTAGGGCTGGGGGGCTGGTGCCCAGGTGGGGGGGAGCGGGCCATTCCCCGCTCTCACTGGGGGGCTGGTGCGCAGGCGGGGGGCAGGGGGTTGGTGCCCCAGCGGGGGGCCCAGCCGCTCCCTGCCCTGTCTCTGACCCGGGCGCTGCCCGTCCCCCCCCAGTTCCAGTTCGGCGGCGACTCGCCCAAGGGCCCCACCGTGTCCTTCCAGGAGGTGCAGGCGCAGGCTGTCCTGCAGCAGGCCAAGGTAAGGCCAGGCCTTGCGCCCGCGCCGGGATCCGCACCCAGGCCCCCGCCCGCTCGCCGGGGCCCGCCTCTGCCCCCACCTCACCGGGCTCCTTCTCTTCCAGCTCTCCATGAAGGGACCCCCGGGCCCCATGGGCTTGACCGGCCGGCCGGGCCCCCTGGTGAGTGGTGGGGCTGGGGGGGCACCAGGGGAAGGGGGGGCAGCATGGGGTAGCGGGGGTGTCGTGGGGTTTATTTCCGGATGTAAAGTGACCCCCAAGGGCTGGGTGGGCTGGCCTGGGAGGCAGGGAATGGGACGTGGGGAGGAGGCAGCTCGGGGGGCAGGGAATGGGATGTGGAGGGCCAGCGGGGGGGCTGAGCCAGGACGTAGCCTTTCCCCTGCCAGTTACTCTGACCTGGGGACCATCACCTCCTCCCCCTGCCCCCCCGTTCCTTCCCCCCCCACCCACCCCCGCGCACTGTGGATTTTCTCCTTTGTTTTTTGTAGGGTCTCCCTGGGAATCCCGGCCTGAAAGGGGACTCGGGAGACATGGGGCCTCAGGTGAGCCGGGGGACCGCAGGAAGGCCAGGGGGCTCCATGTGCCGTGGGGCGGGGGTGCTAAGCAGCGCATGGCCCCTGTGCCCAGCCGGCTTGGGAGACGGGGTTTGGGGCAGGTTTGGGTGGGGGGTGGTCAGTGCCGGGGCTGGCTGAGAGGGGTGTGGGGAGCGGGCTGGGGGCCAGTGTGGGGCCCAGTGGGGTGCAGAGTCTGGATGGAGGGAGGTTAAGGGCCCAGCTCAGGGGGGAAGAGTGGGGCCCAGTGGGGAGGTTGGGGGGTGGGGCCTGATGGGGGGTGCAGCTGGCACAAGACCGGGGGGGTGCCCAGCTGGGGGTGTCCAGTGGAGCTGTCAGCCCTTCTTTCTCCCGCAGGGTCCACGGGGGATGCAGGGCCCACCCGGCCCACCGGGGAAAGGGGGCAAACGGGTGAGTGGGGGCACAGTCTGGGGGGTGCCCTTGGGGGCTGCCCCCCTCCCGCCCGGCCCGGGGCACCTGGCAATGCAGCACCCTCCCCTGGGGCAGTAAAACGACAGAGTTCCTGCCCCGGCACCTCTGCTCCGTGCCCCTCACCCCCCGGCCTGCCCCGGGCGCCCCCATCCCCCTCCTCAGTGACCCCGTCCCTGCCCCCCGATCCCTGCCCTGGCCCAGCGAGGGCGGCCTGGCGGGTCCCCCACGGCCTGGTCACAGCTCAGAGCAGCGGGGCCGTGCTCCCGCGCTGGGGTCCCGCCGAGACCCGGCCCTGGCCCTCTGGAGCAGGCTCTGCCCCGGCCACCCGACTTCGCTTTGCCCCCTGGGGACCCCCGGGTCCCGCCCAGCCCTCGGGCTCTGGGGGTAAACGTGTCGCCGACAAGGGAAGCCCACAGCCTTGCACCCCCCCCGGCTCCGAGCAAGCACCAGGCTCCTGGGGCCTCTGTTCTGCCA
Organism: Natator depressus; assembly: GCF_965152275.1. Taxonomy (NCBI): domain Eukaryota; kingdom Metazoa; phylum Chordata; order Testudines; family Cheloniidae; genus Natator; species Natator depressus. The sequence continues at coordinate 26,812,827 of NC_134253.1, forward strand.
GCCCTCCCCTAAGGAAGGGGCCCCGGGGGCCCGTCCCTTCACTGGCACAGAGCCACGGCCCGGCTGGTTATTCACCAGGTCTGGTCGTGTCTGAGTTGGGCCCAGGGACCCCGCTGGGGGCTTTGAACTGTCCTCAGGGGCCAGGTGACCTGCAGCCACGGTGCCACCCCGGGGGGACGCGTCAGGGGCTGAGCCCCGCACTGGGGGTCCGCAGCCCCCCGGTCCCCCGAGAGCTCAGCCCAGCCAGTGCTTTGTTCCATGGGCTCTGGCGGCCCGGCCCCGAGGCGGCGTCAGTCCCTATCGACGTCCCAGACACCCCCCCCCCCGAGAGCCTCCCAACCCCCCCACAGCTGGCCCCGAACCGGCCCCCTTTAGCCGGTCCAGCCTGCAGAGCGGGCCTCTCACACCCTTGACATGTTTTGCAGGGTCGCTCTGGGGCGGACGGTGCCCGGGGCCTCCCAGGGGACACCGGACCCAAGGTCTGTGGCTGGATTGAGATCCCTGGCGGGGGGATTGGGGGGGGGGCTGGGAGTCAGGACTCCTGGGTTCTATCTCCAGCTCCAGGAGGGGAGCAACTGGTGGGTTGTGGGGGGGTGGGGCCAGGAGCCCTGGTTCTGTTCCCAGCCTTGCCACAAACCCCCTTGCTGTGTGGCTGGTGAGTCCCTTCCCCTCTGGCGCCTCAGTTTCCCCTGCTCTGACATGAAGAGGCAACTCTGCGGCCCCTGGGTCCTGTGCGGCCTCACTTCCAAGGGCTTTGCAGCTGGAGCTCAGTCTGGCAGGGGACGATGGGGCGGGGAGATGATGTGGGGGAGGAAGGGGGAAGGGTGGGAAGGGGGCAAGCGGGGAGATAAGGGGCTGGCTGAGGGACCCTGGCAGGGAGTGGAGCCCTCTGGGGTGGGGCAGGGGGTGTCTGTGGCCCCCCTCACACCCCGTGTGCTGGGCCTGGTCCCTGCCCCACTCCCAACTGGGCCTGCATGGCTAACGACCTCCCCCCCGCACCCATAGGGCGACAGGGGCTTCGATGGGCTGCCGGGGCTGCCGGGCGAGAAGGGTCACAAGGTAAGTGTGAGCCCCCCACCCGGCCCCACGGGGCAGCTGTGAACACGGGGCCCCGACCCTCCGTTCCTGGCCCCACGGGGCAGCTGTGAGCGCCCCCCAGCCTGGCCCCACAGGCCTCACCTCTCACTCTCTCTCCCGCAGGGGGACATGGGGAAGCCAGGGCCAGCGGGCCCCCCAGGAGAGAACGGAGCCAAGGTAAGGGCCCCAGGCGGGGAAGGGGGCACGGGCGCTGCCAGACCCAGCACGGCCCCCCTCAGCTCTGCTCTCTCTCTCCTAGGGCTCGGGCGGACCGGCAGGACCCAGGGGGCAGCCCGGGGAGCCCGTGAGTACCCCACACTGGCACCGGAGGGGGTGGAGGGAAGGACTCCTGGGTTCACTCCCTGGCTGTGGGAGGGGGTGGGCTCTGGTGGGGTTGAGCAGGGCGGGCTGGGAGCCAGGACTCCTGGGTTCTCTCCCTGGCTCTGGGAGGGGGTGGGGGCTAGTGGTTAGAGCAGGGGAAGCTGGGAGCCAGGACTCCTGGGTTCCCTCTCTGGCTGTGGGAGGGGAGTAGGCTCTGGAGGGGTCGAGCAGGGGGTGGGGGGCTGGTATTCTCAGGCAGTCTAACGTCTCTTTCTTCGGCCATAGGGCGTGCGCGGCTTGGTCGGCTCCCGTGGCCTCCCCGGCCCCCCAGGACAGCCGGTACGAGTCCTGTCAATGCGTCTCCCCCTCCCCATGTTTGCTGCCCCCCACTGACGCTCTCCCCTCCCCCTGCAGGGCGTGAGCGGCATGGACGGCGTGCCTGGGCCCAAGGGCAACGTGGTGAGAGCGGGCGGGGCCGACCCTAGAGGTGCCGGGGGCTGTGGGATGTTGGGGGGGCTCTGGGCGGTAGAAGGGGCTGGGGGGTGGTTGTGGGGGGCCCCCCCAGCTGGACTTGAAGCGCCTTGCCCTGGCGGCTGGGCAGGGTGGGGGTGGGGGCGGCCTGTGCCCACGTCTCACGGATGCTGCTCTCTCCCCAGGGGATCCAGGGGGAGCCGGGCCCCCCCGGGCAGCAGGGAACCCCGGGACCCCAGGTATGTCCGTCGCCCGCACGGGGGCCAAATGTGGGCCAATGGGGCGAGGCCGGATTGCTCCCCCTGCCCCCCTTTGCTAATAGTGGGGGTGGTCAGCCAATGCTTCCCACCCCCCCAGCCAGTCCCACTGGAGGTGTGGGCCGGAGATGGGGGCCTGGCCTGGTCGATGAGGCTGCAGGGGGGCTGGGGTCCAGGGTGGCGCGTGTGATGGGGGTGGGGTCAGGGGACGGGCTGGGGGGTGGGACTGAGGCAGGGGTGTGGGCTTGGGGGGTGGGGATGCTGGGGGCGGTAGGGGCCCGGGGTGTGGCGGGGGGGTCCGGGGTGTGTGCAGGGGGGGCCGTACCCCGTCCTCCTGTGACCCATCTCTGTTCTCTCTGCCAGGGCCTGCCTGGCCCCCAGGGGCCTGTCGGGATGCCGGGGGAGAAGGTGAGTGTGGGGAGGGCATGGGGCTGCTCTGGAGCATATGTGGAGCCTCCTGGGACCCCCACTGCAGGGTTGGGGGCATGGAGCGATGGCTCAGTGGGGTGCCCGTTGCAGGACCGGTGTGGGAGGCCAGGGCTGCCGGGGCCCCAGGGGGCTGTGCCCCACGGCCAGGCCCCACGGCGGCTGCAAGTGGGGGCGGCAGGATCTGAGGTAGGCGCCCCCGTGACGTGTCCTTTCTCCGTGCAGGGCCCGCTGGGGAAGCGGGGCATGCAGGGCGTGGCCGGCGCTGACGGGCCCCCCGTAAGTACTGGGGACGCCAGGCTCCGGAGGGCAGGGGTCGGCGGAGGGGCTGGGGGCTCAGACACAGGCGTGGGCTTTGCCTGGCACATTCCCCCCACCACCCGGGAACAAACACACAGACAGACCACAGCATGTCCCGTCCCCGCCCCCGGCACACATGCATCCCCCCCGCTGGTACGTGTCCCCCCCAGGAACACCCCCCCCCCGGGGCAAACACACAGGCGGACCACAGCATGTGCCCCCTCCCCCGGCACATCCCCCCGGGCACACGCCCCCCAGCACCCCCCATCCCCCTGGGCACCCCCTATCCCCTCCTCTTTTATCCCCTGCAGCCAGTGAGCTGGATAGCGGCCGGGGTGGGGCTGCTGGGGGCCCCGGAGCCCAGCCTGGCGCTAACCTGCCCGTGTCTCTTGTGCTTCCTTGCAGGGTCACCCTGGCAGAGAGGGGCCGGCGGGGGAGAAAGGGCTCCAGGTACAGAGCCCCTGGGGCCTGGGCTGCCCCCCATCAGGGGCATGTGGGGAGCAGGCGAAGCAGCCGCACGCCCCAGGGCCACAGCCCCATCCTGGTGGTGCCCTTGGGGGGCAGGGCCCATGGAGCCCTTGAGGGGGTCGTGCAGGGCGTGAGGGCTGTGGGGGGGTCATACCGGAGGTGGGGCCTGTGGGGAGGGTTCGTGGGGGGGGTGTCGTTTCCGTGGGGGGTGGGGCCCATGGGGAGCAGGGCTGGGGTGTCTGACGCTCTCTCTCCCTAGGGCCCATCCGGCGCCGTGGGACCCGTTGGCTATCCAGGCCCACGCGGGGTCAAGGTGGGTCCTGCCCCCAGTGCTCAGCTGTGCCCCAGCGAAGGCCTCCCTTCCCCCACCCCGGGCCGTCAGCCAGGCCAGCCCCACGGCAGGGTCAGAGCCCAGACAGGAGCTGCCCCCTGCCATGCCAGCGCCTCCACGTGTGACTCTGGCAACCCCCCGGGGCCTCTCCCCCCACGTGCCCCAGGGCCTCCAGCCCGACGCCAGCGGGGGGCACGGGGGGCGCTGGCTGCCTCCAGAGTGTTTGGGGCCCAGAGTCCTGCTCTGACCCCCTCCCCCCGTGTCTCTGCAGGGGGCCTTCGGAGCCAGGGGCCTGAAGGGAAGCAAAGGGGAGAAGGTAAGGACGAGGGGGGGCCGGTGGGGAACACACCAGCTGGGACCTGCCAGGTGACGTGTCCCACTGCGGGAGTGGGGCCTGGGCTGGGGCCAGGTTAGCAGGGGCTGCGGGTCGGGAGTGAGGGGCACCGGCAGAGCTGAGGGGGGGGCCCAGGGCTGGGCTAGCAGGGGGCTGCGGGTCGGGAGTGAGGGGGACCGGCAGGGCTGGGGGGGCAGAGCCCGGCTAGCAGGGGGCTGCGGGTCGGGAGTGAGGGGCACCGGCAGGGCTGGGGGGGCAGGGCCGGGCTAGCAGGGGGCTGCGGGTCGGGAGTGAGGGGCACCGGCAGGGCTGGGGGGTCAGGGCCCGGCTAGCAGGGGGCTGCGGGTCGGGAGTGAGGGGCACCGGCAGGGCTGGGGGGGCAGGGCCGGGCTAGCAGGGGGCTGCGGGTTGGGAGTGAGGGGCACCAGCAGAGTGGGGGGGGGCAGGGGGCTGGGGGACCTTTGGGCATCCCCTATGTTGATCGTTCAGGGGGCCGAGCTCCCAGTTCACTACGAGAAGGGGACCCCCCCCCCGGGTTTCGGGGTTGGCCCCACCCGGCCTGACCCATGTCTCTGTCCAGGGAGAAGACGGATTCCCCGGCTTCAAGGGTGACATGGGCCACAAGGGTGACAGGGTGAGCGGGGCCCCTCCTGGGGGGGTTGGGGTGAGCGGGGCCCCTCCTGGGGGGGAACTGGGGGGGCTGACCGCACAAATCACCGTAAATTGTTGGACACTGCCTGTCGGCTGGGCCTGGCAGAGCTGGGCAGTGGGGCAGGGACCCGGGAGAGGGGGTTGGGCTCTGGGTGTGGGGCGGGAGGAGGGAGGGGCAGGCAGGGCTCTGGCCGTGGGGCAGAAGGGGGAGGGGCGGGGCTTGGGGGGGCAGGAGGGGGGCTCCGGCCCAGGGGATGAAGGGGGCGGCACAGGGGCAGTCCCCCCCCTAACGCCGCGGTATCCCTGTGCCGGGGCGCGTCTCTCTCTCCGTTGCAGGGCAACGCGGGGCTGCTGGGGCCGCGGGGGGAGGACGGCCCCGAGGGGCTGAAGGGCCAGCTGGGCCCCGTGGGGGAGGCGGGCGCCTCCGGCCCGGCGGGGGAGAAGGTGAGTGCGTCCCCGTCCCCCCGCCCCCGCATCCGGCTGGGGGCCCTGCCGCCTCTCAGCTCCGCTCTCTCTCGCTGCAGGGCAAGCTGGGCGTGCCAGGCCTGCCGGGCTACCCTGGGCGCCAGGGCCCCAAGGTAAGTGGGGGGCAGGAGGCTGGGACCTGGGAGGGGGGCCCAGGCCCCCTGGCTTCGCCCCCCTGACCCGTGCTCTCTCCCGCAGGGCTCTGCCGGCTTCCCGGGCCCCCTGGGGCTCGCAGGGGAGAAAGGAAAGCGGGTGAGTGAGCCGGGCCCCTGCGCCCAGCACGGCCCCTGCCCCACGCGCCCCTGGCAGGCGGGCAGCAGCAGCTGGGGACACTGAGGCCAGAGGCCCGAGGCCACGCCGGGAGCGGGCGGCAGGGCCAGGGGCGGAAGCCTGGAGCCCTGAGTCCCCGCCCCATGGGCCCTACGCTCGGCCAGCCTCCCTGGCCCTCCCAGCCGGGCGCCCACGGCCTGGGTGTGTGCGTGCCCCCCTCGGGTCCGGGTCCCTGGCCGGCGGGCGCTGGGAGAGACGCGTCGCGTGTGCTGTGTCCTGGCGCCGTCACCCGCGTGTCAGCCGGGGCGTGTCACGGACCCACGGGATGGAACAGCCTCGGGGAGGCCCCGTCCCTGAGCCAAGCCCCCGGGTGCCCCGCTCCCTCTGGGGGAAACCCACGTCCCTTCGGCCCGAGCTCTGGGCCTGCAGCCCCCTGCGACCTCTGGGCAGTGCGGTCCAGGGAGACTCGTCCAGGGACTGACGCCCCTCGCCCAGCGTGCCAGGCACCACCCTGTGAGCCAGCAGCCCTGTGCCAGCCGCACCAGGGAAACTGAGGCACACGCTGGCTTGATCTATATATTACTAGAGTCTCATAGGTGATCGCAGGGGAGCAGCCGGCCCTTCCGCATGTGCAGGGCCCGCATGCGTGGGGCACGTGGTGTATGTGCCCGTGGGGCAGGGCAGCACCACGCGCAGTATTTCGCCCACGCTACCGTTTTGTTCTCCCCTCGCAGGGCAAGGCTGGCCAGGCCGGGCAGGCGGGACAGCGTGGACCTCCGGTGAGCGGCCCCAGACACCCCCGGCCCCCCACAGCGCCTGGGGGGACAGGCCAAGGAGCCAGCTCTGTCCCCCAGTGACCGCCCCCATGTTCCCCAGCTACCAGCCCTGACTCCTCCCATACGCTAGTGACTGGCCCCAGCTGGCCCCAGCTGGGCCCCAGAGCCCCTCCCCAGTGACCGGCCCCGGCTGGGCCCCAGAGCCCGCCCCACAGTGACCGGCCCCAGCTGGGCCCCAGAGCCCCCCGCAAGTGACTGGCCCCGGCTGGGCCCCAGAGCTCCCCCCACCCCACAGTGACCGGCCCCAGCTGGGTCCCAGAGCCCCCCTCAATGACTGGCCCTGGCTGGGCCCCAGAGCTCCCCCCACCCCCACAGTGACCGGCCCCAGTTGGGCCCCAGAGCCCCTCCCCAGTGACCAGCCCCGGCTGGGCCCCAGAGCCCCCCCACAGTGACTGGCCCCGGCCTTGTCCCAGAGCTCCCCCCACCCCACGGTGACCGGCCCCAGCTGGGTCCCAGAGCTCCCCCCCCCACAGTGACTGGCCCCGACTGGGCCCCAGAGCTCCCCCCACCCCCACAGTGACCGGCCCCAGCTGGGCCCCAGAGCTCCCCCCACCCCCACAGTGACCGGCCCCAGCTGGGCCCCAGAGCTCCACCCAGCCAGCGCTGAGCAGGCCCCGGTGCCCCCCATCCGCCAGGTCCTGGTCTCGGGCAGCCCGCCCCGCCTTGCACCCGCTCATCCCGCTCTCCCTCTCTCTGCCCAGGGCCTGCCAGGGGAGCGAGGCCAGACGGGGCCGACGGGGAAGCCGGGACCGAAGGTAGCTCAGGGTCTGGCTGCGCCGCGCCAGCCCCACCCGCTCCGTCTGTCCGTCCGTCCATGTCCACCCTCCGGGTATTAGCCAGACCCCCCTTGTCCAATATCCCCCCCACCGTGGGTACAGCACCCTGGCCCCACTCCATGGGGTGCTGGGGACCGAGCCCAGTTCCCTGCCATCCCCCCATTGACCTCTGCCCCCCATACCCAGTGCCCTCCCTCTGCCCAGCACCTCCACAGTGCCCGGTGGCCCCCAGTGCCCCCCATCTTCCTCACCTGGCACCCCTGCCAGGCATCCCGCCCCCTGGTCCGCCCCCCACACAGGCCTTGTCTCGCCCCCGTCCCCTCGACTCACCCCGACCCGGCGCCCATCCCTGCTGCCCGTGCCCCGGCTGGCGCGTGCCCTGGCACAGGGTCCCCGTCCCCGAGCGGGGGCTGGCCACCCTCAGCCTGGTTCTCTGTCCCCAGGGCGACGCCAGCCATGACGGGGCCCCCGGAGCCGTGGGGGAGAAGGTCAGTCTGAGCAGGGACCCCACGGGCTGGCCAGTGTCTGTGGGCGTGGGGGATCCCCCACCGACCCCCTGCCCTGGGGCAGGACAGCCACCCAGGGGGAGCAGGGCCTCTGTGGGGCTCGGGGGAAGGGGGGTACAGGGGTCCTGGGGGGCTAAGGGGAGGGGGAGGAGTACAGGGGTCCTGGAGGGGTGGGGGAGGGGAATACAGGGGCTCTGGAGGGCTGTGGGAGAGGGTGGGGGAGGGGAATTGAGGGGGGTCTGGGTGCTGTCCCCCTTGTGCTCACAGCTGTTCTCCTGCTCTCCCAGGGCCCCCAGGGGCCGCAGGGCCCCAACGGTTTCCGAGGCCCGAAGGGTCCACCTGTAAGTACAACTCCCCCTCCCCACCGGTGCAGGGGGCTCAGCGCCCCTGGGGTGCCTGGGCTGGGATCCCCCTCCCCGCTGCTGGCTATAGGGGCCTCTTACAGAGGAATGAACCCTCCTGGGGGTCCCTCCTGCAGGGCTGGGGTTCAGGGAGGGCCATTATGGGAGGAGCTGCGGAGCGAGTGGGGTGGCCCTGGGCGGGGGGATGGAGATCTGGCCTGTTGGTGTGTGGGGCAGCCTTGCGGGGAGGCGTGTGGGGTGGCCCTGGGGGGGAATCTGGGCAGTTGGTGCATGGGGGAGCCCTGGGGGGAGGCGTGTGGGGTGGCCCTGGGGGGAATCCGGCAGGTTGGTGCGTGGGGCAGCCCTGGGGGGAGGCGTGTGGGGCAGCACTGGGGGGATCTGGCCGGTTGGTGCGTGGGGCGGCCCTGGGGGGGAGGTGTGTGGGGCGGCCCTGGGCGGGATCCAGCAGGTTGGTGCGTGGGGCAGCCCTGGGGGGATCCGGCCGGTTGGTGCGTGGGGCAGCCCTGGGGGGAGGCGTGTGGGGTGGCCCTTGGGGGGAGGCATCTGGGGCGGCCCTGGGGGGGTCCGGCCGGTTGGCGCTCGCAGCCCCTGACTCTGCGCCTTGGCAGGGCCCAGCCGGGAAGGACGGGTTGCCCGGACACCCAGGACAGCGCGGGGAGCCGGTGAGTGGCCCCCCCATACCCCTGTCGCCGCCCCAGTGGGCCCGGCTGCTGGGGCTGGCCAACGCTCACCCCCGTCTCTCCGCAGGGATACCACGGCAAGACCGGCCCCCCTGGCCCCACGGGAGTGGTGGGACCCCAGGTGAGTGAGCCCTGCGTCCCCCGGCCCCATGCCTGCCCTGGCCCCGTGCCCTCGGGAGCCTGGGCCCATCTCCCTGTCAATGACCTGTGATGGGTCCCCCTCTCCACCGGCTGCTGTGGGGGTGGGGCTGCCCCTTCTCTTGCAGGGCCCAGCAAGCCCCCCATTGGATCCAGACCACCCTGCCCCACCTCACTGGTGCCCCTTCTCTGCCCCTCAGGGTAACTCGGGCGAGACGGGCCCCATTGGAGAGCGGGGGCATCCAGGCTCCCCTGGCCCCCCTGGGGAGCAGGGGCTACCAGGGGCTGCCGGCCGGGAAGGGGCTAAGGTAAGTGCCATGCTGGGGGCCGTGGATTCATGCATGGAGCGGGGGGGGTGCTCACGTGCCCCCCAGTTCCTCCATGGGCAGCACTGCAAGCAGGCCTGACCAGGGGCTGGGAGCCCGGACACCTGGGTTCTCTGGGAGGGGAGTGGGTGGGTCCGGTGCTCCGGAACGGCTCTGTCTGAAGCCAGCCAGGTCTGGGGTGGCGCGACTCCCCCCAGGGCACCTGTCACCAGGGCAAGGAGCCTCCTCCGCGACAGCCGTTCCGGTCTGACCTCGGCCCGGCCAGCAGCCTGTTCACACTTCCCCTTGGCGGGTGCAGCGGGACAGGACCCCTGGGGCCCTGCCCCCCCACTCTGCAGTCAGCCGTGACTCTCAGCCAGTCAACGGGAACAGGATCAGTGACTTTTGAGGGGACCCTGGGCCAGATGCCTCCGAGACTGCTCAGCTTCCAGCGACCCGACCCCCTGACACACCTGCTGTTCCTCCTCCTGGTCTTTGTCTCACTTCCCTGGGGCAAAGTGTTCTCTGGTCGCATCCCCCCTCCTGGGTCTCAGGTTACGAAGGGCACCATCCATCGCACATGTGCTGGCAGCTGGAGCCACCTCACCTGCCCCTGAGGGTCTCAGCAAAAGTCAAACACCCAATTCCACCACCTAGGCCTTGGTGCAATACACAGGGAAACTGAGGCACCCAGTATTCATGCAAAACAGTAAGACTCACATAGTCTTGTGCACAACACAATAAGGAGGAAAAATCCACTTTGTCACAGTGTAGTCTAGTGGTTAGCGGTGGTGGGGTGGGGAGCCCGGACTCCTGGGTCCTACCCTTAGCTCTGCCCGGGCTGGCTGCATGCCTGGGGCAGAGATTAATAAGGTTTAAGGCCAGGAGGACCCACTGTGATCATCCCGTCCAGCCTGCTGCTAGGACACCCCCAATTAGTGCCTGTTCGCGCTGGAGAAGGTCTCAGAGCCCCCAACCCTTGTCGATGCAGAGGGGCCGTGTGACGAAGTGGGGTTTTATTCATCTTGGGGACCCCTCAACAAGGCAACTCATACTGGTGGTGGATTTCGCTCCCTGCTGTCCTGTGGGTGGCCCCTTGGGGCCCCGTTTTCAGCAGGGTGGGTGTGGTGCAGCAGGGAGCGGGGTGGATTGACCTGGGGATGTCGCAAGGGAGTTTTACTGGGACTGTCGGCACTGGGATGGGATAGCGGGGGGGCTTCACTGGAGGGACGATACCTGAGCCTGTCACCTGAGCCAGGAGGGGGCTGGGGCGGGTGACATCTTCTGCCTGGGAAGCTGGGCAAAGGCTGGAGGAGGGGCCGGGGGAGTCGGCTGGATGGGGTTTGGAGCTGGCTGGGGAAATGGAGGGAGGCTCAGATGGGGGCTCTGGCCTCCCTGCCCCCCAAGACGGACCTGACTAAGGGGTCCTGTTCTCTGAACCTACAAGCTCTGTGTTAGACCATGTTCCTGTCATCTAATAAACCTTCTGTTTTACTGGCTGGCTGAGAGTCACGTCTGACTGCGGAGTTGGGGGGCAGGACCCTCTGGCCCCCCCAGGACCCCGCCTGGGTGGACTCGCTGTGGGAAGCGCACGGAGGGGCAGAGGATGCTGAATGCTCCAAGGTCAGACCCAGGAAGGTGGAGCCGGGGGAGCTGTGTGTCCTGCAGACAGGCTGCTCCCAGAGAGGAGACTCCCCAGAGTCCTGCCTGGCTTCATGGGGAGCAGTTCCAGAGCATCGCCCGGGGACTCTGACAGTGGGGTTCCCCGAGGAGATCCTTACAGACCAGGGCTCCAATTTCATGTCAACTCTGCTCCGGTGCTTGTGGGAGAAGTGTGGGGTCCAGCACACACCAAGTTGTCCCGGAGTCCCCGGGCGATGCTCGGGAACTGCTCCCCACGAAGCCAGGCAGGACTCTGGGGCAGTCGCCTTCCTATGAGCAGCCTGTCTGCAGGACACACAGCTCACCTGGCTTCCACCTTCCTGGGTCTGACCTCGGAGCATTCAGCATCCTCTGCCCCTCCATGCGCTTCCCACAGCGAGTCCGCCCAGGTGGGGTCCTGGGGAAGCCAGAGGGTCCTGCCCCCCAACTTCGCAGTCAGACGGGACTCTCAGCCAGCCAGGAAAACAGAAGGTTTATTAGACGACAGGAGCACGGCCTAACACAGAGCTTGTCATTCCAGACATCAGTGACTTTCAGCGAAGTCCATCTTGGGAGTCCTGGGCCAGGCACCCTGGATTCCCCCCTTCCAGTCCCCCCATGCAGACCCCCAGCTCCCCGCCACCCCACCTCCGACACCCCCCTTGATGCTCGTCCTCCTTCTCTTTGTCTCGGTTCCCAGGCCAAAGGTGTCACCTGGTCGCACCCCCCTCCTGGGTCTCAGGTCACACAGGTGCAAAGAGCTGGGCAGCCTCACCTGCCCGGAGGGCCTCAGCAAAATCACACCTCCAATTCCTACCACCTCAGTGCAGTGCACAGGGAAACTGAGGTACACACAGTACAGTATTAGTGGAGGACAGTAAGACTCACCTGCAACGTAACAAGATGAATAAAACCCCACTTCCTCACAGGCTGGACACGCTGGGCCTGGGGTCAGCTGCTCAGGGCCCCCTGGCAAACACTGGCACCTTCTTCCTGCTCTGCAGGTGCCCAGCACCAGCTCCTGGGGCCCCTCGCTGCTCCCTGTACGGACCGAGGGCTCAGCCGCCCCAGCCAGCTCTGCCCCCGCCCCGGGGCGTGGGGAATGGGGGGCTGTGCCCTGCTGCAGGCCCTGCCCCCTTGGCTCTGGTAGGGTGAGGGGCGTCTGCCTGCGGTTGGGGTGTGGGAGGGGTCCCCCCTCACTGCTAACCATCTCTGTCCCCTAGGGCGACCCTGGCCCGGCCGGCCTGCCTGGGAAAAACGGCCCCCCAGGAATCCCTGGCTTTCCCGGCACCAGAGCCGCGCCCGGCGAGACGGTGAGTGCTGCTTGAGCGGGGGGCTGTGAGGGCTGGTGCTGGGGTGGGGCACCCGCGGGGTGTAACGGTCCTGTCTTGTCTCCTCCCCAGGGGCCGGCCGGCCTGAAGGCAGGGAAGGGCCTCCCGGGCCCCCGGGCCCCACAGTGAGTAGCTGGCCCCATGGCCCCATCCCCTCTCCTGGGGGAGCCCAGTGCTGGGGTGGGGCCCACAGGGGACTTCTGGGGGGGAGGGAAGGGGGTTTGGGGACTCTTGGGGGCCTTTGGGAGGCTTGCGGGGTTGGGGGAATGGGGTTCTGGGGGGTTGTCTGTGGGAGAGTCAATGGGGGACTTGGGGGGCTGTCAGAGGGGGTGCGGTGTGGTGGGCTCTGAAGGCTCTCAGGGCAGGGTCTCAGTGGTGTTTGGTAGGGGGGGTCTTCCATGGGGGAATTGGGGGCACGGCACCCCCCAACCAATGTGCAATTCTCCCCAGGGCTCCACCGGTGAGCGAGGCCCCTCGGGGGCAGCTGGAGGCATCGGGCTGCCAGGCCATGGGGGGGAGCAGGGCCCCCCCGGCCCCGCTGGGGAGAAGGGTGCCCCGGTAAGTGCTGGCTGCTCCTGTTGGGGCCACTCCTGGACGTGGGGCTCTTGGAGGGGGGCAGTGTGAGTGCAGTGGGGGGCTGCACCTTTCTGGGGGGTCAGTCTCTGCCCCGGGGGGGGGGAGACCCTGGGGGAAGGGGGTTGGTCAATGCCCCATGTGGCCCCTACTGACCCTGCTTTTAGTTGCTCCCTTTTCTGCCCCACAGGGCGAGAGGGGCCCAATGGGCCCTGCTGGGCATGATGGGATCCAGGGACCCGGGGGCCTGCCAGGCCCAGCTGGACCCCCGGGCCCTGCGGGCGAGGATGGCGACAAGGTAGGTGGGATGGAGCATCGCGCCGAGTTGGGGTCTCCAGCGACGGTTCCCCCGGTGATGGGGGGTTCCCTGGGGATGGTTCCCGTGGCGATGGCTGGTTTGTGGGGGACGGTTCCCCCGGCGATGGCGGGTTCCCTGGGGACGGTTCCCGTGGCGTGGGGTCCTCAGAAGGTCTCATCAAGGTCTCTTTGTGTCACGGGGTCCCCGGGCGATGCTCTGGAACTGCTCCCCACGAAGCCAGGCAGGACTCTGGGGAGTCTCCTCTCAGGGAGCAGCCTGTCTGCAGGACACACAGCTCACCCGGCTCCACCTTCCTGGGTCTGACCTCGGAGCATCCAGCCTCCTCTGCCCCTCCCTGCGCTTCCCACAGCGAGTCCACCCAGGCGGGGTCCTGGGGAAGCCAGAGGGTCCTGCCCCCCAACTTCGCAGTCAGACGGGACTCTCAGCCAGCCAGTAAAACAGAAGGTTTATTAGACGACAGGAACATGGTCTAAACCAGGGCTTGTAGGTGCAAAGAACAGGACCCCTCAGCCGGGTCCATTTTGGGGGGCAGTGAACCAGACAACCCCGCCTGCCCTTCACTCCATGTCCCAGCCAGCCCCAAACTGAAACTCCCCCCAGCCCCTCCTCCTCTGGGCTTTGTCCCTTTCCCGGGCCAGGAGGTCACCTGATTCCTTTGTTCTCCAACCCTTTAGCTCTCACCTCACAGGGGGGAAGGGCCCAGGCCATCACTGGCCAGGAAACAGGGTGTTGGCCATTTTGTTCACTGGCCCTTTGCTCTGCAACAATTACACCCCGCCTTATCCCGCCACCTAGAGACTTAAGAAATGCATAGGGGAAACTGAGGCACCCCTACAGTATTCAGAGGAAACAATAAGAACAGTCCCACTTCGTCACACTTTGCCTTTGCAGGGCGAGCTGGGGGGCTCCGGACAGAAAGGGAGCAAGGGGGACAAGGGCGAGGCGGTAAGTACCGGGGGCAGCACTGGGGGTCGCTGTAGGGCCCTGACTGGGCCCTGCAGCCAGGCTCCTCACACCCAGTTCCGGCCCGGCATGAGCCAGGGGTGTGGGGTGGTGCGGGGGGGTCTGAGGAGGAGGCAGGTGGAGACAGGGGAGGGGTGTAGTGGAGGGCTCGGAAGGGGCTGGAGATGCTGGTGGGGTGAACAGTGGGGCAGGTAGGGGGGCAGGGGCCTGGCTTAGGGGCTGCTTTTGCCCCAGCTCTAACTTTGCGCTTCCCCACCCAGGGCCCACCGGGACCAACTGGTATCCAGGGACCCATCGGGCACCCCGGCTCCGCGGTGAGTATCTAGGGAGCACCCAGCTGGCCCCTGGGGCCCTCGGCCCAGTCACCCCTCAGCACCCCTGCTCCCCTCTGACCGCCCAGCCCCACCAGGGAGTCACACGCAGCCCCCGCCCTCCGTGCCCACTAGTGCCCGGGGCTGCGGTTTGACACTCCCAGGAGACCCCTCCTGCCCCAGTGTCCATTGCGGGCACTGTGCCTGGCCCTTCACTGCTGCTGTGTGACCCCCCGGAGCTGTGCGATCCCCACCCCGAACTGCGAGACCTCCCCGAGCTGCACAACCCCCAGCTCTGCCTCCGAGGAGGGGCACTGCACGGGGGGGGGCACCGGCGGGTCTCTGCACCACGGGGGCACTGACCCCGACCCCTCTGCCCTGCAGGGAGTGGACGGGGAGCCCGGCCGCCGTGGGCAGCAGGGGATGTTTGGCCAGAAGGGAGATGAGGGGGCTCGGGGATTCCCTGGCTTGAGTGGCCCTGTCGGATTGCAGGTAGGGACGGGCGCCGGTGGGAGCTGGGCCGGGCTGGCCGGGGCTGCGGGTCGGGAGTGAGGGGCACTGGCAGCGCTGTGGGGGGAGCCCAGGGCCGGGCTAGCAGGGGCTGTGGGTCGGGAGTGAGGGGCACCGGCAGAGCTGGGGGGGGGCCCAGGGCTGGGCTATTGGGGGCTGCGGGTCGGGAGTGAGGGGCACCGGCAGAGCTGGGGGGGGCCCAGGGCTGGGCTATTGGGGGCTGCGGGTCGGGAGTGAGGGGCACCGGCAGAGCTGGGGGGGGGCCCAGGGCTGGGCTATTGGGGGCTGCGGGTCGGGAGTGAGGGGCACTGGCAGAGCTGGGGAGAGGCCAGGGCTGGGCTAGCAGGGGCTGCAGGGCAGGAGTGAGGGGCACTGGCAGCGCTGCGGGGGGAGCCCAGGGCTGGGCTGGCCAGGGCTGTGGGTCGGGAGTGAGGGGCACCGGCAGCGCTGGGTGGGGGCCCAGGGCTGGGCTATTGGGGGCTGCGGGTCGGGAGTGAGGGCACCGGCAGCGCTGCGGGGGGAGCCCAGGGCTGGGCTGGCCGGGGCTGTGGGTCGGGAGTGAGGGGCACCGGCAGCACTGTGGGGGGGAGCCCAGGGCTGGGCTAACAGGGGCTGCAGGTTGGGGGTGGGGGCACCGGCAGCGCTGTGGGGGGAGCCCAGGGCCGGGCTAGCAGGGGCTGCGGGTCGGGAGTGAGGGGCACCGGCAGAGCTGCGGGGGGAGCCCAGGGCCGGGCTAGCAGGGGCTGCAGGGCGGGAGTGAGGGGCACCGGCAGCGCTGTGGGGGGAGCCCAGGGCTGGGCTGGCCGGGGCTGCGGGTTGGCGCTGGCAGAGCCGTTTGGGGGCAGGCCTACATGCTCCAGGAGGGGTTGGGCAGCCCCTGTGCCCCCGGTTAACCCCCCATGTGGTTCTCCGCAGGGCATGCCGGGCCCGCAGGGTGAGAAGGGCGAGAGCGGAGATGTCGGCCCCATGGTATGAGCTCCACGGAGATCCCCCCTGCCCCTCAGCTGCCCCCGCCCCTCCCCTCTTGCCCCCCTCCTCCTCTCACCTCCAATAAGAACATACGAACGGCCAGACTGGGTCAGACCCAAGGTCCCTCCAGCCCAGTGTCCTGTCTCTGACGATGGCTGATGCCAGGTGCCCCAGAGGCAGAGAACAGAACAGGGAATCATCCAGTGATCCATCCCCTGTCGCTCGTTCCCGGCTTCTGGCAAACAGAGGCTAGGGACACCGTCCCTGCCCATCCTGGCTAATAGCCATTCATGGACCTGTCCTCCATGAACTTATCTAGTTCTTTTTTGAACCCCGTTATAGTCTTGGCCTTCACAACATCCTCTGGCAAGGAGTTCCACAGGTTGACTGTGCGTTGTGTGAAGAAATCCCCCTGCCCCCCTGCCTCCCCTTAGCTCCCCCACTGCCCCTCCCCGAGTGACTGTGCCCCTTCGGTGCCCCGTACCCCCTGGCTCGAGCTGCCTGTCCTGTCCCTTCTCTGCAGGGCCTCCCCGGCGCTGCGGGGCCACGTGGGGCGCAGGGACCTGCCGGCGGCGATGTGAGTTCCCCGTCCTTTCCGGGGCGGGAGTGGAGGCTGCCATGGGGCGGCGGGGGGGAATTCCAGGGGCAGGGGGTGCCTGGGGGGGCAGAGGCTGCTGTGGGGCAGGCACTGTGAGCCTCACTGCCTGGCAGGGCACAGCCCCAGTGGCAGGAAGGAGTGGGACAGGGCTCCCGGGGGGCTGAGCAGCGAGTCTCCCCCCCACCCCCGTAATGATGCTGCCTTTGGTGAGATACAACTGAGAGTATCAATTCAGGACCGATTGCTTAGAGCAGGGCAGTCACAGCCCCAGGCTGGGGTTTCTCCCCCTCTCAGGCGTCAAACCAGCCAGGCAGAGAGGACTTCGGTCTCACCCCACTGGCTAACCACAAGTCACACAAGCAATTCCCTTCGACTCTCCAGTTTCCCAGTATCCCCACCAGTGCCCCTCGTTGTGGGGACGAATGGTTATGAAAACCAGTACCCCAGTGAAAGAAAAAGGGTTCTCCCGACCCCAAAGGACCAAGCCCCAGACCCAGGTCAAATGATAACTTAGATCTTACCCACAATGCACGCTTCTAGCCAATTCTTATTAACTAAACTAAAATTTATTAAAAAATAAAAGAGAGAGTTGGTTGAAAGATCAATGTACAGACAGACCTGAGTTCAATTCTTGAGGTCCAGATACAGAGCAGAGATGGTGAGTTTGCAGTTGCCAGAAAGTCCAGAGGTCATAGTCCAGCGTCCATGTTCAGGGTGACTCCAGTCAGTGACTGGGATCTCAGTCCTAGTGGCTCAGGGTTTCCGCTTCTTGAAACCCAAAGCAGATCTGCCATGAAGAAGGATCGGGTCCCAGGGTCTTTATACATTTCCAGCAGCCTCTTGGCCTGAGAAAACAACAGGCTTGACTTTCTGTCTCCCACACATCCTGCAGTTAGCCCAGGGTCATTTATCCATTAAATAAACATTAAATAAATGCAGGTTACCACCACCGTCCAAGAGACCGAGAGGATCGTACTCTTTCACTCAAAGCCATAGCAACAGACAAGACTCGTTTGCTGACCACCCCGGCCCTGCGCACACAGCCCCCTTCTCTCCCTCCAACGCCCATTTCACAGCTCTCTGCGTTGCCAGGTCTTCCTCACCACCCTCAAAGTGCGGCCCCGGGTCCGGTCAGTCTGGGAGTTCGTTAACTCGCGCTGGGCCGGTCCCCTTTCCATGAGATATTATCCTACCCTCCTCACGTCACCCCCGCGTCCTCCCTGTCCCTAGGGCCCCCAGGGGATGCCAGGTGGAACGGGTCAGCCGGGCGCCGTTGGGGACAAGGTGAGTGTGGGGAAGGGGCACGGGGGATGCCATGATGCTGTGTCCTGCCCCCCTGCCCCTGGCCAGGGCACTGGGGATCCCAGCTGGGAAGGGTGTATGGGAACCTTCTGCCCCCCAGAGCCAGCTACGTGCCCCCCTCCCAGCAATGTCCCCACACACCTGCCCCTCCCCTGTCCCAGCCCCCTTCCTGGTGCAGGACGTCCACCCCTGTCCCCATGCCCCTCCCTGGGGCCCCATCCCAGCCCCCCTCCTCGGGACAGGGCCCCCTCCCCTGTCCAGCTCTGGTCTCTCCAGGGCAGTTCTGCAGAGTGCACCCTGCCAGCCCACACAGCCCCCCTTCCCTCTCCCCCGCCCCAGAAGGAGAATGAACACTCAGGGGGAGAGCAGTACAGTGCAAGTGGGGAAACTGAGTCACTCATAGTTGCCATATAAATATTACAGAAATCCTCCCCTTCTCCATCCTGCCCCCAGCCTTGCCCTCTGGGTCCCCCAGCTCGGTGGGGCTGTGCCCATCAGCTGGGCTAGCGCGGAGCTCACTCTGCTCTTCTCTCCTTGCGCAGGGGGAGCCGGGTGAGGCGGGAGACCCCGGGGCCCCAGGGGAGCCAGGCCGGCCGGTAAGTTCTGGGACACAGTGGGACAGGGGGTCTCTGTCTATGCCCAGGACATGCAGCGAGGACCGGGGGCCCCCCGGCAGTGTGCTGAGAAGTCTCGGGCCTGGAAGCGAATTGAGGGTGCCTGGCCCAGCACCCTCCTGCAGCAGCTAGTCTCACAGGTTAACGCCTCACTGTCCTGTGTCCACCAGCCCCATGCTGGAGCCACCATGGAGTGGGGGAAGCAGTGCCAGGGGGGCAAGCTCCATGGGATGCTGCCCTCCCAGTGCCAGCCCTGACGCCCGTGTCTCCCTGCAGGGCATCAATGGGGAACTGGGGGAGAAGGGAGATTCCGGTCCGTCGGGCGCCGCTGGGGCCCCGGGCAAGAGGGGGCCCCCAGGAGAGGATGGAGCCAAAGGCAACCTGGTGAGTGCAGCAGGGCTGGGGGGGGCACAGCAGGGGGGCACCGCATGGGGCCAGTGGGGTTGGGGGGGCACAGCAGGGGGGCACAGCGGGGGGCTGGGGGGGGCTCCGGACGGGGCCAGCAGGGCTGGGGGCACAGCATGGGGCTGGGGGGGTCTCTGCATGGGGCCAGCGGGGCTGGGGGGCACAGCAGGGGGAAAGGAGGATAAGGGGAACAGGGGTCGTGACTTCATTGCTGGCACCTGCCCTCACCCTGCATCTCCCACCCAGTCCACATCCCAACACACCCACCCCCCTCGTGACACACCCAGCTCCCCCCAAACACCCAGCACCCAACCCTCTCACACCCGCCCAGCCCCCAGTTGCTCCCACTCCCCCAGTGTCCAGGCCTTGGGGGGGTCTCAAGCTCTGCCTTGTGCTCACGGACCGTTTCTCCCTGCAGGGCCCCATCGGCTTCCCTGGCGACCCAGGCCCCGCTGGAGACCCCGGGGTGCCGGTGAGTACCCCTGCTTGCCCCACGTGGCTCCAGCCCATCCTGACAGGCCCTGGGGGGAAGGATCTGTCCAGGACTCCTGGGTTCTCTCCCCAGCTCTGGGAGGGGAAGGGAGTCTAGTGGTTAGAGCAGAGGGGGCTGGGAGCCAGGACTCCTGGCTTCTATCCACGGCTCTGGGAGGGGAGTGGAGTCTAGTGGTTAGTGGGGGGAGCTGGGAGCCAGGACTCCTGGGTTCTATCCATGGCTCTGTTCCCAGGACGGGGGCAGTGCTGAGCTTGCCAGGAAGTGGAAGTGGGGGGTGGTGCTGGCTGGGGCAGGGCACTAACCCGTCCCCTGTGCGCAGGGCCTGGACGGCGCCCCCGGGGAGAAGGGTGACGGCGGGGACCCCGGCATGCCGGTGAGTGATGGGAGCACTATGGGGTGGGGGGCTGTTAGCCGATGGCCAAGGATGTTTGGTGAGGTGCCAGCTATGCCCGTTTTATACCATCCGTGACTTTAACCGCTAGGACGCACTGTCCCTTCGTGGCAGGCAGCCCGGGCTAGGCTGACGGATGCCCCAAGGTCCTAACCACCCGTGACTTTAACTGCTAGAGCTCAGAGCTCCTTCGCAGCGGGCAGGCAACACTGACTGACAGGTGCCCCAATGGCAGCACTAAGAGCCTCTCCACACCCGTGACTTTAACTGCTAGAGCTCAGAGCTCCTTCGCAGCGGGCAGTCAGGATTGACTGACAGGTGCCCCAAGAGTTTGCCCCGTGGAGGCGGCACAACTCAACGCTAGGCTCTTAGTACTCTCACCTAATGGCCAGGCTTTATAGCCAAAACGGCTGAGGTTCTTTAATTGTGTTGGCTGCTTCACAGTAAACCAGAGAAACAAGTCAGGCTTATGCACAAATGGTTACCAAAATTTATTAAACTAGATTCTAATCATGTGGTTACAAAATTGCTAGTGCCTACTTATTTAAATGTAGAGATGTTACACACACAAACAAGTTACAAAACTGAAGCTACAATCCCAAAGAAAGAAAACAAAGTATAGAGCTCTATTTCAAAATATGTGTACACTCAAGATAGGAGATCAGGTGTGGGTGCTTCTTACCCTCCTTGCATCTCTCGATTCCAGCGGTGCCAAGCCAGGATCGGTCACTCAATTCCGCGGAAAGACGAATAAGGGACAAGGCTTAGGGACCCTCTTAGCTGCAGAAGCCTTGGGAGGCTGTCACTTATCTGACCAGCAGATAGATAGTGAAAAAGCACTCAAAAATCATGGTGCTGTAGGTCCCATACTTATACCTCTGTACTCCTTTATTCTCTTTCTCCTTTCTTATGCCAAATTGGGGCTGGTCTGTCTGGGCGACGCCAGCTCTCGCAAGAGTAGTTTACACTTGCAAGGGAGAGAAACAATAAGTTTCGACTACTGGACATTCCTTTTATTAGGGTAAATATTTTCCCACCTAGGATGTTGGGGTGTGTGCATCACGCTATTTAGTAGGGGCTAAGAGCCATGTCTGTCACAGCGCCTCTGCCTGCTGTGAGCCCAATCGTTGTATACGTTCCCAGAGGCACATTGTAGCAGCACACCTGTGCTTCTCTCAGCTTCAAAGGCTGTGCTGGAATTTATGTTAAGTGCCCTGTTGTTTTGGCTCCCTTGTGTTCCCAGCAATGCTGGTCTGAGGGGGGGTGGGGGCTGGCTGTCTGGCTACAGGGGCATGCCGCACGGACATCCATGGGCTAGAAGCAGCACCCAGAGCCCCTGAGGGAGAGGCCCCGGGCCCCCTAACAGAGGGGCCAACAAGTGATGTGTGGGGATGGTGTCACAGATCTGCGCTGAGCCCCGGCTTTCCAGCCGTCCCAGGCAGGAGCCCCTCGGCGTGCCAGAGCCCCCAGGGGACCCACTCTTCCCGCAGGCCTGGCCATGCGGCCCCCCGGCCTCCGAGGCTGAGCCTCTGGGCCCCAGCCCTCCTGCTGCCCGCCGTGAGCTCTGCCCGGCGGGTCCGGCTGAGCCAGACGCCTGGGCACAGACCTGGCCCCTCTGCTGGGACCAGCGCGGCTCAGCCAGGACTGGCAGCGACCCCCGGCCGCGGGGGGGGCTCGTTAGCCCCCGGCCCGGGAAGGCCCCAGGTTGGTGCAGAGCAGCGAAGGCTCCGACATGGGCCATGCGGCCAAGCCAGGTGTCACGGACTCCCAGGCTCCGAACGGCCCCGGGAGGAACCCCCCTCAGTGCCCCTGCGAGGGTGGCTCTCTCTCTCTCACTGGGGCCAGGGCCTCCGGCCCTGCAGCCTCTTTCTTCTGTCCTTTGGCCCCCCCGCTGGCCAGAACCAGCGGGCTCCCGAGCTGGGGGGGCCTCCCGGTCACCAGTCGCTGGGTCCCCAATCTCCAGGCCAGTGTCCGTCCGGGGTCCCGGCTGCTAGGCGAGGTCACACCTGGTCCCCTGCAGCAACGAGCTCCCCCTCCCACCCCTCCTCACACACGCAGTGTACAGGGAAACTGAGGCATGCAGAGTGTTCATGCAACCATAAAGAAAATTGCTCACTTCATCACACCAGGGCTCTGCCCAGCTGAGCTGCTGTGGAGCCCATCTGGGCTGGATCTCTGGCTCTTTGTCAGTCCGGGGTGAGAGCTGCCAGGCCGTCCCAAAACCCAGCTCTGGAGCGCACAGCGAGGGCGCAGCCCGCGGGCTTGTCTTGGAGGGACGCGCACAGGCTGGCTGCTGGGGCGGAGAGCAGAGAAGATGCAACACGTGTACATTTGGGACATGAACTGCATCGAGCGTCTCAGCCGCTCTAAGCTGCGTGCAAGGCCGGACCTTGTGCTGTTCGCGAGGCCAGGGCGGAGAGCAGGGAAAGGAAATACAAACCCAGCCACGCCCGCAGGGACAAACCAGGGCAGGGGAGGCTGGGTGAGTGTGGCCAGCCAGAGGCTGAAGGTTGGGTGTCTTCTGAACCCTGGTATTCAGCCCGCTTCACCATGTCCTGTCTGGGTCCCTGCTCCAGCCGGCCTGAAGGAAACAAACCAGTCACCTGCCCACGGTCCCTCAGCCCCCACACCCCCCGTTGGCTGAGCCGTGGGCCCACCACACCTTGGAGTTTCTTTGTATTCAGGGTGAATGTCAGCTACCCCTAGGGCGAGATCCGGACGCCATGGTGGAGAGTTCTCTGAAAACCACGCAGTGTGCTGCATCGGGCTCAGAAACTAACCGGATGTTGGGAGCCATTAAAAAAGGGAGAGATAATAAGACAGAAACTATCCTATTGCCCTGGGATGCCCACACCTTGAGCGCTGCGGGCAGATCTGGTCGCCCTGGTGTGGATGAGGAGGGATTAAAATGACTGGCACTGTTCAGCATGGCAAAGAGGCGACTACAGGGGGATACGACTGAGGTCTATAAAACCACGACTGGTGTGGAGAAAGTGAATCAGGAAGTGTTATTTACCCCTTCTCAACACAAGAACTAGGGGTCACCCAATGAAGTTAATTGGCAGCAGGTTAACACACACAAAAGGAAGTATTTATTCACACAACGCAGTCAACCTTTGGAACTCCTTGCCAGAGGATGTTGTGAAGGCCAAGACAGAGTTCAAAAAAGAACTAGAAAAGTTCCTGGAGGATAGGCCCATCAATGGCTATTAGCCAGGCTGGGCAGGGATGGTGTTTCTAGCCTCTGTTTGCGAGAAGCGGGGAATGGACGATGGGATGGATCACTCGATAATTGCCCTGTTCTGTTCATTCCCTCTGGGGCCCCTGGCACTGGCCACTGTCAGAGACAGGACACTGGGCTGGAGGGACCTTTGCTCTGACCCGGGCTGGCTGCTCCCATTTTCTTAACCCCTGACCGTGCGGTTTGTGTGCAGGGCCCAGCGGGCGCTTCTGGGGAACCAGGTCCTCCCGGTGCCCCAGGGAAGAGGGTGAGTAGGGGCTGCCAGTGGGGTCAGGGATCTGGGGAGAGGGGCCCAGTGGGGTCACGGAGGAGAGGATTGGGGGAGGAGCCCGGTGGGGTCAGGATCTGGGGAGAGGGGCCCAATGGGGTCAGGGATGGGGGGATTGGAGGACAGGCTAATGGGGTCAGGATCTGGGGGGAGGGGCCCAGTGGGGTCAGGGGTGGGGGGATTGGGGGACAGGCTAATGGGGTCAGGATCTGGGGCAAGGGGCCCAATGGGGTCAGGGATGGGGGGATTGGGGGACAGGCTAATGGGGTCAGGATCTGGGGGAAGGGGCCCATTGGGGTCAGGGAGGGGGGATGGGGGGCTCACTCCCCCCCCAAGGCCCCATGGGGTTTGGGGCTGCCTGAGGGGTCCGGGTGACTCACTCGCCCTGTCTCTGTGCAGGGCGCAGTGGGGCCAGCCGGGCGTGAGGGTCAGCCGGGCGAGAAGGGCGCCAAGGTAAGGGGACCCCCCCAACCCCCCAGTGCTTCTGGTGCCTCATCGCGGGTGCTGCCAGATCCTGCCCCCCCCCCCCAGGGCAGCTCCCGTCTGTGCTGAGCTGGCAGCCAGGGGCCCGGGGGGCGGGGGGTGTGCTCGGGACACCTGCCCCGGGGCTGGGCTGAGACCCACCCAACTCTATTCACCCCCCTGCCCGGGAGCCGGTGAGACGGGGATCCCTGCCTGGTGCCCGGGCTCTGACGTGACATTTCTCCCCCTGCCCAGGGCGAACCTGGCACCGAGGGGCCTCCCGGGAAGATGGGCCCCGTGGGGGTGCAGGGACCCCCTGGCCGGCCTGGCTCCGAAGGTCTGCGCGGGATCCCCGGTCCAGCTGTGAGTGCCAGATGGGGGTGGGGCACAGAGCGGGTGGGGGTGGGGTGGGCGAGGGGGGCAGCTGGGCAGGGGATGGTGGCTGGCTGGGCGGGCGGGGGTGAGCAGAGGGGGCAGAGCAGGAGGGCTGGATGAGAGAATTGGGGGGCTCTTGGTTTGTGGGGTGACCCCGTCTGGCTCTGGCGATGCCTGGAGCTGGCAGGGGGTCAGGGACTTGCCCTGTGGCTGGGGGGCCTCGGTTTGGGGGAGCCACGTCTCCCCCCCACATTGTACTCTCATAACTCTGTGTTTCCTCCCCAGGGGGAGCAGGGCCTGCTGGGGGCCCCGGGGCAGGCAGGGCCACCGGGCCCCATGGTGAGTGAGCTCCAGGGGCAGGGCTGGGGGGAGGGCTGGAGGGCTGGGGACAGGGGGGCAGGGCTGAGGGGCAGGGCTGGGTGGCTGGGGGGAGGGCTGGAGGGCTGGGGGGCAGGGCTGGGCTGCTGGGGATGGGGGGGCTGGGGGGCAGGGCTGGGTGGCTGGGGACAGGAAGGCAGGGCTGGGGGGCAGGGCTGGGCGGCTGGGGACAGGAGGGCAGGGCTGGGGGGGAGGGCTGGGGGGCAGGGCTGGGGCACTGAGGGTAATGGCCTCTCATCTCTCACAGGGCCCCACAGGGTTGCCTGGCCTCAAGGGAGACCCCGGCTACAAGGGTGACAAGGTGAGTGGGGCCCCAACGGGGCGCCTCCCTCCCACCCTGCTCAGCCATCTCTCCTCCCCCTCCCTTTGCTGTCCTGGCATCACCGCTCCCCCCAGTCCGCTGCAGGCCCAGGAATTGCAACCCCCACTCAGAGCCCTCCCCCCCTGGCTCCTGGGATCTGCCCCAGTTGTGAGCTCCCCCCCCCCCCATGGGGCCCATGCTGGGGCCACTGCTGCCAGCCCCACAGCTGCCCTGTGCCAGGCCCCATCACAGCCAGAGCTGCCCTCGCTGCGGGGTGTCCCGGGGTCCCCGGGCGATGCTCTGGATCTGCTCCCCACGAAGCCAGTCAGGACTCTGGGGAAGTCTCCTCTCGGGGAGCAGCAGCCTGTCTGCAGGACACACAGCTCACCCGGCTTCCCCCTTCCTGGGTCTGACCCCGGAGCCTCCAGCCTCCTCTGCCCCTCCGTGCGCTTCCCACAGCGAGTCCACCGAGGCGGGGTCCTGGGGAAGCCAGAGGGTCCTGCCCCCCAACTTCGCAGTCAGACGCGACTCTCAGCCAGCCAGTAAAACAGAAGGTTTATTAGACGACAGGAACATGGTCTAACACAGAGCTTGTAGGTGCAGAGAACAGGACCCCTCATCTGGGTCCATTTGGGGGGGCGGCAGTAAGCCAGACAACCCCGTC
The DNA here is from genome assembly GCF_965152275.1 of Natator depressus. Classification (NCBI taxonomy): domain Eukaryota; kingdom Metazoa; phylum Chordata; order Testudines; family Cheloniidae; genus Natator; species Natator depressus. The sequence goes on from NC_134253.1 coordinate 26,837,910, forward strand.
TGCCCTTCACTCCATGTCCCAGCCAGCCCCAAACTGAAACTCCCTCCAGCCCCCCTCCTCTGGGCTTTGTCCCTTTTCCGAGCCAGGAGGGCACCGGCCTCCTTTGTTCTCCAACCCTTTAGCTCTCACCTTGCAGGGGGGAAGGGCCCAGGCCATCAGTGGCCAGGAAAGAGGGTGTCGGCCATTTATGTTCACTGGCCCTTTGCTCTGCAACAATTACACCCCCTGCCTTATCCCATCACCTAGAGACTTAAGAAATGTCTAGGGGAAACTGAGGCACCCCTACAGTATTCAGAGGAAACATTAAGAACAGTCCCACTTCGTCACAGGGGGCCTTAACCCAGCGTCCAGCCCTGGGCGGCTGTGGGGTGGGGGACGGGAGCTGCCAGCGCCCTGGGGGAGGGGTGGTATAGCTGGGGCCGGACTCCTGGGTTCTTGTCGCACATGGTGGGGGGCGTCCAGCTGGGGTCCTTCATTTGTTGTAATGTCAGGTTTCAGAGTAGCAGCCGTGTTAGTCTGTATTCGCAAAAAGAACAGGAGTACTTGTGGCACCTTAGAGACTAACCAATTTATTTGAGCATGAGCTTTCGTGAGCTACAGCTCACTTCATCGGATGCATACTGTGGAAAGTGCAGAAGATCTTATTATATACACACAAAGCATGAAAAAATACCTCCTCCCACCCCACTCTCCTGCTGGTAATAGCTTATCTAAAGTGATCACTCTCCTTACATTGTGTATGATAATCAAGGTGGGCCATTTCCAGCACAAATCCAGGTTTTCTCACCCCCCCCCCCAAACACACACACAAACTCACTCTCCTGTTGTTAGATAAGCTATTACCACAGCAAAGACAAAAAAACTTTTGTCCTGATAATCAAGCTGGCCCATTTCAACAGTTGACAAGAAGGTGTGAGGAGGATACTGAACATGGGGAAATAGATTCAATAAGTGGAATGACCCAGCCACTCCCAGTCTCTCTTCAAACCCAAGTTCATGGGATCTAGTTTGCATATTCATTCAAGCTCAGCAGTTTCTTGTTGGAGTCTGTTTTTGAAGCTTTTCTGTTGCAAAATTGCCTCCCTTAAATCTTCTACTGAGTGGCCAGAGAGGTTGACGTGTTCGCCTACTGGTTTTTGAATGTTCTGATTCCTGATGTCAGATTTGTGTCCATTTATTCTTTTGCGTAGAGACTGTCCGGTTTGGCCAATGTACATGGCAGAGGGGCATTGCTGGCACAGGATGGCATACCAGTGTGATATATGCCATGATACATGGGCCACCTTGATTATCACGACAAAAGGTTTTTTCTCCTGCTGATACTAGCTCATCTTAACTAATTAGCCTCTCACAGTTTGTATGGCAACTTCCACCTTCTCTGTATGTAGATGTCTATCTTCTTACTCTAGGTTCCATTCTATGCAGCCGACGCAGTGCGCTGGAGCCCCCGAAAGCTTCTGCTCTAATAAATGGGTTAGTCTCTAAGGTGCCACAAGGCCTCCTGTTCTGTTTGCGGATACAGACTCACACGGCTGCTCCTCTGAAACCTGATCTTCTTTAGGAGCCCACTTGACAAGTTTTATTGCTCTTGGGTCTGGCTTCCATCCCCTCTCCAACTGTTGCAGCTGTCTGCAGGCCCTTGCCTTCCAGGCCTTTACTCGTTCCCACCTCCTTCAGTCACAGGGCAATTGATTAAAAGGGGGAAGATCTTATTCTACTCCGAGCAAAAAGACATTTTTTTAACTTTATACCAAGGCTCAAGACAAAGTTTTCTACATAAGGATCTGGTACAAAGTTCTTTGAAAATAGAGGCATAATACAAAGTCATATGAAAGTTATTTGAAGATGCTTAATGCAGAGATTTATCTACACCACTACCCAGAGCGGGGTCCCACGGGACAGACCCCCACCCAGCTCTGTGGGACAGACCCCCCCCCCCAGCTCCATGGCACAGACACCCCCGCAGCTAAACCCTCTGCCCACCCTAGGGCCATGCAGGGCTCATCGGGCTCATCGGCCCCCCAGGGGAGATGGGGGAGAAGGGCGACCAGGGGCTGCCTGGCAACCAGGGGGCCCCAGGGCCCAAAGGAGACCCCGTGAGTATGTGGGGCTGCATGGGGGTGGGGGCTCAGGCAGGATGGGGGCTGCGTGGGGGTGGGGGTCTCAGGCACAATATGGGGGCTGCGTGAGGGGTGTGGGGGCTGCGTGTGGGGGGGAGGGTTCAGGCACGATGGGGGCTGCATGTGGCAGGGGGCTCAGGCAGGAAGGGGAGACTGTGTGTGGGGTGGGGGGTCAGGCAGGATGGGGAGGCTGCATGTGCCCCCCACATCTCCCGGCGCTGGGGAAACACGTCTGGGTCTGCACCATCAGCAGTGGGGTCCCCCGTGGCCGTCGGTCAGCGTCTGGTCGGAGGGAGCAGAGCTGACATGTCCCTTCCCCGCAGGGCTTGGCTGGCCCCATTGGCCCCCCGGGCCCTCCTGGATCCCCTGGGCTCGTGGTGAGTATCACACAGCCGCTGGGCCCGCCCCCTCCGTGCCCCTTGCCCGCCCCCTCCACGCCCCAGGGCCCCTCGCCCGGCCCCTCTGCACGCCAGGCCTGGGCACACGTCCTGCTCTCACAGGGGCCCCCCGGTGCTGTACAGCCCGGTGTGTCCGTCTGTCCCAGGGATGGGGCGGGAGCTGGGCTGGAGACCCCCAGTGCCACCCAGAGACCCCTGGAGAATGGCCCCCACCCATGCCCTGGCTCCGGGACCCCCAGCACCTCCCCAACGCTCTCCCCTCCCATTCTCTCCACAGGGGCCGCTGGGTCAGAAGGGCTCCAAGGGGTCGCCGGTGAGTACCCAGGGCAGGGATTGGGGCTCCAGGAGGGGTGGGGAGCAAGGGGGGGGCAGCCCCCAGATCAGAGCCAGGAAAGGGTCCCAGGAAACCTGCATGGGAGGCAAGCCACCAGACCCCCCTTCCCACAGAGCTGGGGAGGGAACCCAGGAGTCCTGGCCCCTGACCCATGTGAGCTCTTCCACAGCCAGAGTCCGTTGGTTCCTGGGGGCTGCTGGTGCGAACCCTGCTCCAGGGTGGCGATGGGGAGGCTGTGGGGGAGGGGAGGAGGCTCCAGGGGGGCGATGGGGAGGCTGTGAGGGAAGGGAGGAGGCTCCAGGGGGGCAATGGGGAGGCTGTGGGGGACGGGAGGGGGCTCCAGGGGAGTGATGGGGAGGCTGTGGGGGAAGGGAGGGGGCTGCAGGAGTTTCTGGCTGTGCGACTCCATGCTCTGACCCTTTGCTCTTCCTCTGCAGGGAGCCCTGGGCCCCAGAGGAGACACAGGACCCCCTGGACCCCCAGGGCCACCAGTGAGTGCTGGGGGGCAGCAGGGGGGCCGCTGGGGGCAGTGGGGGCTGGGGTTCAGCAGGGGGTGGAGGCCCCCGAGCCTGGGCACGGGGGTGGGTCAATGCCCCTGGCTGGGATTCCCTTCCCAGAGGCCCCCGGGGTGCTGCCCCCCCTCACACCCGCGTCTCGCCCCCAGGGCCGCCCAGCGGAGCTGCTGGAGCCCCTGCCTATGGAGCGGGTCCGGAAGCGGCGCCGGGAGGCGGAGGGGGAGCAGGGGGACCAGGCGTGGCCCCTGGACTACGCGCCCGAGGGGCTGGAGGAGGTGTACGCCTCACTTAGCTCCCTGCGCACCGAGGTCGAGCAGTTGAGACGCCCCCGGGGCACCCCCGAGAGCCCAGCCCGCGTCTGCAAGGAGCTGCAGCTGTGTCACCCCCACTTCCCCGACGGTGAGCCGGGACCCTGGGGGGCGCTGGGGACCCCGGAGTCCGGGGAGGGGGTGCTGGGAGCCTGGAGTCTGGGGGGAGGGGTTGCTGGGACCCTGTGGGGGTGCTGGGGACCCCGGAGTCCGGGGAGGGGGTGCTGGGAGCCTGGAGTCTGGGGGGAGGGGTTGCTGGGACCCGGGGGGTGCTGGGGACCCCAGAGTCCGGGGAGGGGGTGCTGGGAGCCTGGAGTCTGGGGGGAGGGGTTGCTGGGACCCTGTGGGGGTGCTGGGGACCCCGGAGTCCGGGGAGGGGGTGCTGGGAGCCTGGAGTCTGCGGGGAGGGGGTGCTGGGATCCTGGGGGGTGCTGGGGACCCCAGAGTCTGGGGAGCGGGTGCTGGGAGCCTGGAGTCTGGGGGAAGGGGGCGCTGGGACCCTGCGGGGGGGCTGGAGATTCTGGGGAGGGGAGCTGGTGCTGGGGACCCCGGAGTCTGGGGGGAGGGTGGGCCCAAGGCCCTGCTGTCTGACGTGGGTGCTGGGGATCGGGGGGTCTGGGCCGGGTCTGGGGGCACTCTGTGCCATGCCCACGCCAGAGGGTGAGACGGGGGCACCCCTCAGGAGCGGGCGTGGGGGGCAGGCCGGGCGTTCGGAGGGACCAGCCCGGAGAAGGCCCCTGTGGCTGCCCCCCAACCTCTCCCCTCCTCCAGGCGAGTACTGGATCGACCCCAACCAGGGCTGCACTCGAGACGCCTTCAAGGTTTTCTGCAACTTCACGGCAGGCGGGGAGACCTGCCTATTCCCAGACAAGAGATTCGAGAGTGTGAGTCGGGGGATGGGGGGCAGGGCTGGGATAACGGGGCTGGGGGTCGGGAGTGAGGGGCACCGGCAGAGCTGGGGGTGGGGGGCAGGGCTGGGATAGCGGGGCTGGGGGTCGGGAGTGAGGGGCACCGGCAGAGCTGGGGGTGGGGGGCAGGGCTGGGATAGCGGGGCTGGGGGTCGGGAGTGAGGGGCACCGGCAGAGCTGGGGGTGGGGGGCAGGGCTGGGATAACGGGGCTGGGGGTCGGGAGTGAGGGGCACCGGCAGAGCTGGGGGTGGGGGGCAGGGCTGGGATAGCGGGGCTGGGGGTCGGGAGTGAGGGGCACCGGCAGAGCTGGGGGTGGGGGGCAGGGCTGGGATAACGGGGCCGGGGGTCGGGAGTGAGGGGCACCGGCAGAGCTGGGGGGGCAGGGCTGGGATAACGGGGCCGGGGGTCGGGAGTGAGGGGCACCGGCAGAGCTGGGGGTGGGGGGCAGGGCTGGGATAACGGGGCTGGGGGTCGGGAGTGAGGGGCACCGGCAGAGCTGGGGGTGGGGGGCAGGGCTGGGATAACGGGGCTGGGGGTCGGGAGTGAGGGGCACCGGCAGAGCTGGGGGTGGGGGGCAGGGCTGGGATAACGGGGCTGGGGGTCGGGAGTGAGGGGCACCGGCAGAGCTGGGGGTGGGGGGCAGGGCTGGGATAACGGGGCTGGGGGTCGGGAGTGAGGGGCACCGGCAGAGCTGGGGGTGGGGGGCAGGGCTGGGATAACGGGGCTGGGGGTCGGGAGTGAGGGGCACCGGCAGAGCTGGGGGTGGGGGGCAGGGCTGGGATAACGGGGCTGGGGGTCGGGAGTGAGGGGCACCGGCAGAGCTGGGGGTGGGGGGCAGGGCTGGGATAACGGGGCTGGGGGTCGGGAGTGAGGGGCACCGGCAGAGCTGTCTGCTCCTCCCCCATCTGCTGCGTCCCCTCTCGCCCCCCAGGTCCGACTGGCTGCCTGGAGCAAGGAGAAGCCGGGGAGCTGGTTCAGCACCTTCCGGAGGGGCAGGACGGTAGGGCGGGGCCAGGGGGCCGGGGGAGATGGTGGGGATGGGGCGGGGGGAGACGGGGGGCGGTGCCGGGGAGGGGGAGCCGGGGCCGGGCCGGGGGCCCCGGACTCAGGCCGCCTGCCCGGTGCCGCCCCCCAGTTCTCCTACGTGGACGCGGAGGGGAACCCGCTGGGCGTGACCCAACTGACCTTCCTGCGGCTGCTGAGCGCCGGCGCCCGCCAGAACTTCACCCTGAGCTGCCAGGACGCGGCCGCCTGGTACCACGCCGGGGCCGCCAGCTACGCCCGGGCCCTGCGCCTCCGGGGCGCCGACGGGCAGGAGCTGGGGCACAACCGCACGGCCAGCCCCGTCCTCGCCCTGCACGACGGCTGCCAGGTGAGCCGGCCCGGCCCTCCCGCCCCACAGCTCCCGGCCCCGCCTGCCCCACAGCTCCCGTCCCACAGCCCCGCCCCACAGCTCCTGCCCCGGCCTGCCCCACAGCACCAGGGTGCCCATCTATGCCCTGCACGATGGCTGCCAGGTGAGCCGGGCCCCCACGCCACAGCTCCTGCCTCAGAGATCCCGCCCCACAGCCCGGCCCCACAGCTCCAGACCCCAGCCTGCCCCACAGCCCCGCGGCACCCGTCCACACCCTGCGCGACAGCTGCCAAGTGAGCTGGGTACGGCCCCCCCGCCCCATAGATCCTGCCCCACAGCTCCCGTCCCACAGCTCCCACCCCCTGCCTTCCCCTCAGCTCCCACCCCACAGTCCAGCCCCACAACTCCCACCCTGCTGTTCCTGCCCCATAGCCCTGGGATCGGGACTGGGTGACCTGGCGGGGCACCTTCTCCAGGTCTGCCAGGAACCGGCTCAAACCCGGCCGTGCCGTTCCCGTGGGGGGGCCTCTCCAGCCTGGGCCCGGGGACTCCTGTACCCCCACCCATGGAGCCAGGCCTCACACTGGGACTGCTCTCAAGGGGCCGCAGTAATTTTTGGAGGGTCCCTGTGGCCACGGCTATGGGGCAGCCCCCACTGCCCCATAGCCCTGGGGCAAGGCTGCCCTGCCCCCGAGCTGCAGGCTCCTCCCCCTGGGCTGCTGGCTCCTCCCCCAGAGCAAGGCCACCCCTCCCCCGGGCTGTGCCCCCTCCCCCGGGCAGTGCCCCTCCCCAGCCCTGACACTGCCCATCTCTCCGCAGCTGCGCCAGGGCCAGGCGCGCACGGTGCTGGAGGTGAGATCGTCCCGCCTGGAGCAGCTGCCCCTGGCCGACGTGGCTGTCCTGGACTTCGGAGGCGCCAACCAGAAATTCGGCTTTGAGCTGGGCCCCGTCTGCTTCATGGGCTGAGGGGGCCGCGTGGAGCCCCCCAGGGACGCTCCCGGGGCCAGGCTGCCTGCCACTGGGCAGAGATCCCTGGGGACCTGCTCCGGACTGCCGGGGGGGGCGGCTCCCAGGGCTACGCTGCCCCCCACGGGTGCCCCTTCCTCACTGTCCCCAGGGCGCACTCAGGACTCAGCCCAGCGCCCCGGACCCTGCCGCTGGCCCCCCCAGCCCGAGCCCAGGGAGCCCCGCGGGATACCCAGCCCTATTAACGCTGCAGGCCCCCCCAGGGCCGGTGCTGTGGGGCAAGCGGGCGGGTGCCCCTCTGTGGCCTGAACAGGGAGCAGGGCATGGACTGACCCCCCATGGCACGATGATACCCCCAGGAGCCTCTGTTAGCAACGCACTGGACATGTCTCTAGCCCAGCAGCCCCCCCACGATGCCCAGCTGGGGCAGGACGGGCCCTGGGGGCAAAGCAGCCCCCCCCCCGGACTCCATGACGCCCAGGCAAGGGGCCCGATTGGGGGATCCAGGCCCTGCCCGACTGAACAGACCAGCGCCGGTGCCCCCCAGCGCCCCTGCAGGAAGCTGCCGAAGAGCGTCCGTCCGTCCGTCCGGTGTCTCCCAGGGCTGGGCGGGGCCGAGAGCTGGCGCCCCCCTGAGACGCCTGTAACTCAGCGTGGAGCTCCGGACCCCCCCCGACCCCCGCCTCCTGCCGGGCTCCTTCCCCCGGGGGGGAGTCGATCCTGGCCCCTCGGCCTAAGGGTGAAGCTGCAGCCCCCGGAGCCATGACACCAAGGGCCCACCCCGACGGCCCCCCGGCTGGCAGCGGGGTGCGTCATGCGGGCAAGTATCCAGCACCCCCCGCACACGGCACCTCGGGGTTGAACCCGAGGGCAGCGCTGGGGGGACGAGAGACCCAGACCTCACCCCCTCCCCCGCTCGCCGGGCCCCCACGTCTGTTCTTGGCCACGTGGCTGCGTCTCGGCCATGCGGTGCCAGCGCGGGTGCTGTACGATAAACCAACCTGTATGAAACCGCAGCGCCTGGCGCCTCTCTGCCCCTGAGCCCCCCTGCGCCCCAGGCCTGCCCCACGCCTCTGAGCTCCTGGAACCCCCACCACTGCCCCACACCTCTGTACCCCCTCCGCCCCCAGCCTGCCCCACGCCTCTGAGCCCCCCCAACCCCCCACCAGTGCCCCACACCTCTGTACCCCCTCCGCCCCCAGCCTGCCCCACGCCTCTGAGCCCCCCCAACCCCCCACCACTGCCCCACACCTCTGTGCCCCGTCCGCCCCAGGCCTGCCCCACGCCTCTGAGCCCCCCCAACCCCCCACCACTGCCCCGCACCTCTGTGCCCCGTCCGCCCCAGGCCTGCCCCACGCCTCTGAGCCCCCCGAACCGCCCACCACTGCCCCACACCTCTGTGCCCCGTCCGCCCCAGGCCTGCCCCACGCCTCTGAGCCCCCCGAACCCCCCACCACTGACCCACACCTCTGAACCCCCTCCACCCCAGGCCTGCCCCACGCCTCTGAGCCCCCCGAACCCCCCACCACTGCCCCACACCTCTGTATCCCCTCCGCCCCAGGCCTGCCCCACGCCTCTGAGCCCCCCAACCCCCCACCACTGCCCCGCACCTCTGTACCCCCTCCGCCCCAGGCCTGCCCCACGCCTCTGAGCCCCCCGAACCCCCACCAGTGCCCCACACCTCTGTACCCCCTCCGCCTCAGGCCTGCCCCACACCTCTGAGCTCCTGGAACCCCCACCACTGCCCCACAACTCTGTACCCCCTCCGCCCCAGGCCTGCCCCACGCCTCTGAGCCCCCCGAACCCCCCACCACTGCCCCACACCTCTGTCCCCCTCCGCCCCAGGCCTGCCCCACGCCTCTGAGCCCCCCCAACCCCCCACCACTGCCCCACACCTCTGTACCCCCTCCGCCCCAGGCCTGCCCCACACCTCTGAGCTCCTGGAACCCCCACCACTGCCCCACAACTCTGTACCCCCTCCGCCCCAGGCCTGCCCCACGCCTCTGAGCCCCCCAAACCCCCCACCACTGCCCCACACCTCTGTACCCCCTCCGCCCCAGGCCTGCCCCATGCATCTGAGCCCCCCAAACCCCCCACCACTGCCCCGCACCTCTGTATCCCCTCTGCCCCAGGCCTGCCCCACGCCTCTGAGCCCCCCCAACCCCCCACCACTGCCCCGCACCTCTGTACCCCCTCCGTCCCAGGCCTGCCCCACGCCTCTGAGCCCCCCCAACCCCCCACCACTGCCCGACACCTCTGTACCCCCTCCGCCCCAGGCCTGCCCCACACCTCTGTGCCCCTGAACCTCCTGCCCCCCCATGTCTCCCCAGAACTCACCCAGTGCCCTGTGCCGTTGTCATGGACTCACAGATCGTGCCCACTCTTGGCCCTGTGCGGTCCATGGGGGGAACCCCCTTCAGTGTGACAGTCCTTCTTGGGGGTCCTCTCTCTCTCGGGGTTCAGCCCCCACCTCCTGGAGCCGCACCTCTCGGAGCCTCAGCGTAACACAGGAGGGTTTACTGAGCATCTGAACCCAGCACAGGAAACTCTCCGGCCTCAGGCCTGGCCTCGCTCAACACAGCACATCCCAGTCTCCCCTGCACCCAGGGGGGCTCTGCCTGCCCCCTCTCTCCAGCCCCGAGCCCCCCTGCTTCCCCGCTGGGCCTCTGAGATCCCCGGCCCCAAGCCCCCCCTCTGCCCATTGTCTTCTCTCCAGGTGAACAGGGTCGCCTGGGCCCCCTCTCCCCTCTTCTGTCCTCTGGCCCCTCGGGCTGGGACCGGCTGGTCAGGTCACCGGGGTCCCCTCTCCGCAGCCCATTGTCCCCCCACTGGCCAGACCCGGCTGGGCCTCCCGAGCTGGGCCTCCCGGTCACTGAGTCATCAGTCGCTGGGGTGTCCGTTCTGCGGGCCACGGGCCGGGGTCCCAAGTTCCCTCGCCGGCCCTGTGTCCCCACAAACTCCCTCTCCCATCCCCTCGTTAAACCAGCAACACCCAGGGAAACTGAGTCCCACCCCCTCAGCATGCAAACCATTGGAAAAACCAAGAAACCCCCCCACTTCGTCACGGCCTGTGAATGGGGGGAGGCTGGAGGGGCTTCTTCATAATGGGTGGGGCAATGGGGGGTGCACACAGGTGGGAGCTGCCTGGCCTGATACTGGCGGGGGGGCCGCCAGCCCCTGGCCCGTCTCTGAGGCTGGTCCCACCCTGGGGCTTCCCCAACAGGTAAATCTGGACCAGTGAACCCCCCCCGCCTTCCTGACTTCCTCGGCGTAGGGGGGGACCCCTGCTGCCCTGGGATGCAGGGAGCTCCTCTTATCGCCCATGGCAACGGGGACCAGCAGCCCCTGTAGCCATGGCAACCATTGTTGGCCTGCTGAACGGAGAGGGCTGCGTGGCTGTGTGTCCCCCCCTGCCCCCACCCCCGTTTGCCAAGGCTCTGCCTGTGCCCCTCACTCCCAACCCACAGCCCCCGGTACCCCAGCTCTGCCGGTGCCCCTCACTCCCGACCCGCAGCCCCCGGTACCCCAGCTCTGCCGGTGCCCCTCACTCCCGACCCGCAGCCCCCTGATACCCCAGCTCTGCCGGTGCCCCTCACTCCCGACCCGCAGCCCCCGGTACCCCAGCTCTGCCGGTGCCCCTCACTCCCGACCCGCAGCCCCCTGGCACCCCAGCTCTGCCGGTGCCCCTCACTCCCGACCCGCAGCCCCCTGGCACCCCAGCTCTGCCGGTGCCCCTCACTCCTGACCCTCAGCCCCCTGGTACCCCAGCTCTGCCGGTGCCCCTCACTCCCGACCCTCAGCCCCCTGGTACCCCAGCTCTGCCGGTGCCCCTCACTCCCGACCCCCAGCCCCGGTACCCTAATGGAAGTGGCTGGCTGCTGGCAGCTGACGCCCGGGTTCGCCCTGGCGCAGGGATGGACCTGGCTCAGCGAGGGGGCCAGGCCCAGGGCGGCTGGGAGGAGACACTGGTGCCTCTGGGCCGTGAACCTGAGCCCCGCCCCCCATCAGGAAGGGCCTGGCGCTGTCTGGTCACCGCCCCCCCGCGAGTTGCCCCCCCCCACGTCACGCAGCGTTTGACGGGCAATGAGGAGACGCTGGGAGCGAAGCGACATGCTGTAATTAACGCTAATTGCCTGGCATGTCGATCGCGCTTCGCCCTCACTTGGCTCGGTGCCAGCCTGCCCCACCCGCACCCCGTGCCAAGGGGCTGGGGGGGCTGAGGGGGGGCAGAGCTGCCATCAGTCGCTGTTCCTGAGTGACCGGGTGTGGGGAAGCCCTGCCTGGGGGGAGGGGCTGGGGAGGGCCTCGTACTGAGGCCTGAGGGCCCGGTGAGGGGGGATCACTGTTTCCCCATTGGTGGATGTGGGGGAGCGTCCCAGGCCGAGATCTGTGTGGATAGAGGCTCCGCAGGGCAGGGAGATCTCCACCCACTGTCCGTGGGGCAGCGCAGGGGGGTAACGGCCCACATATGTGGGGCAGTGGGGGGGGGGAACGGCCCATGTCTGTGGGGCAGTGGGGGGGCAGCCTGCGTGCATGGGGGGGAACTGACCCTGGCCCTTCGCGCTGCCGCCAGCCCCTGGCAGAAGGGTCACGCTCCGAGGGGGACATTTCTCCGGCTCAGCAGCAAGGGCCATGCCCTGGGGCTGTTCTCACCTGCTGCGGGTCTGTCCCGGCCGCTGCCCCTGCAGCGAGCCCCGGCGGGTTTGAATTTGCTGCGAGGAGCCGGGGGATGCGGGGTGGGGCTCCTGGGGCCCAGGGCCTTACTCCTCCATCCCAGCCCCTCGGGCAGCAGATCTGCCCCACGGCAGGCTGGCGACTGTGGGGCGAGGTGAATACAGCTGCCATGTGCAGCCCAGCACGACAGGCCGCGGAGCTGGGTCTAGCAGGGCAGCGGGGCAGAGACCCTGCCCGGTGCGGGCGGCTGCTCCCTGCTGACTCCGAGCCCCGAGGAGAACGCCGGTCCGACCCCTGCCAGGCGCAGCCAGGGCCGGGTTCTGTATCTGGGGGTTCCTTTCCATCGATAGAACACAGACCCGGCTCGAGCTCCTGCCCTGTAACCTGGGGAAATTACACACCAGCCCGGCGCCTCTGAGAGGCAATACTTCCCTCTCGCAAGGCCAGAGTCCCAGTGTAGAAAAGAAACTTTTAATAAAAGGAGGGAAGTGACACGGCATTAATTTGGGGAAACACAGTTCATAAACATAAACCATGAGCAAAAGTCCCACCCCCAAGTAAGTCGGCCAGTGTCCTTTTCCCCTCAGGGTCTTATGTCCAGAGACCCAAAAGTCCCTTTAACGTGCCCATCCCTCTCTGCACCCCACTCGCAGGCCCTGTCCTGTCAGTGCAGACCCAGAGTTCACCTCCCACTGTGGGTGGAGGTCAGGCGGCACCTTACTCGCCCCTCTCCGCGGCTTGGGCACTCGGCCACTGCCCCGCTCTGCCAGCCACCCTGGTCCTTTCAGCTGAGAGTGACGCCCTCCTTTGGGACCGGTTCTGCTCCCCTTTAGTCACCATCATTCCAGCATTGCCAACAGCATGGCACTCCCCAGCGGTGATTTGTAGCCCAGCACCAGCTCGCTCTGTCCTGGAGATCTAGGCAGACTAGGCATCTTCATGTGAACGCAGGTTGCTCCTGGAGTCTCTCCCCCGCCCAGCTAGCGCTCAGGGGCGAATTCATCCAGCCCCTGCTCACACCTGCGAATTCAGAGACGGTCCCGCAGGGGTTCAGGAGCCTGAGGACCCGGCTCAGTTTGCTCGTTGGCTTTGGCTGCTGCCGTTTGTTCCACGTAGCTTCGGTGGCTCCCGCGGCGCGGGGCCTGACGGCACCTTGGGTCACCTCAGTCCCCCAGATCCGCTGTTCCAACGTCAGCCAAGCCGCTCGCCTGGGCTCCCGGGTGCTGCGGTCAGGCCAGGCCCGCTGCAGTGGTCTCCTCTGTGATGTCCGGGGCAGGGCGTCCTTGGGGTCCCTCCCCTCGGCGCCTGGTCGGAGCCGAGCTCTCCCTCCCGAGCTGGGGTTTCCCTCTGGCAGATGTTCCAGGCCGGCTCTGCCAGGACCCTCCTCGGACGGGCCACTTGCCAGGTCTGGGCACGATCGGGGCTGACCGTTACCGGCACCGGGGTTTTGGGCTATGCCCTCAGCTGACCTGTGCGATGTGAGCCCTGCCACGGCTCTGCCAGCGCCTGGCTGTCGTGCTGCGGCCCAAGAGCGAGCGCCCGGCTCAGGGCAGGCCAGGAGGAACCAGGCCACAAACTCCAAATCGGCTGGAGATCTGGGCTGAGATTTCCCCAACCAAACCTCACCTGTAAACACCTTGGGCATCGCAACAGCCACATTGGGGAGTCCCCGTGGGTGCCTGGCTCTGTCTCGCCACCCCAGTGAGCTGCCCAGACAGACGGTCCCTCCCACCAGGGATCACAGCGACCGTCCCAAAGGTCCCGCCACTGACCCGAGGGCAATGCACCTGAGCCCTCACCCAAAGCCATCGCTTGCAGCCAATCCTGCGAGACCCAGCTGCGGCTGGCCGAACCAGGAGCGTTAGTTACCCGGCTAATGTGGGGAGACCAAAAACACCCCCCCACCTACCCCCCCACACCCCACCCCCTGTTCCAAAAGGTAACAGGAGCGTCTGTCATCAGCCGGCTCCATGTGCGTGTCAGGGCTAACCCGGCAAAGCCCCCCGGCTCTTGTGCTGAGCACTCGATCCCTTGGCCAAGCAGCCCAGCGAGCCCGTTCCGTGTTGGGGGTCTGAGTCCCTCCCTCCCCCCCCCCCCCCCGCTCCAAACTCAGCTGCCGGCAGGGAGCCACTTGCCAGTCTCCTCTTAACTGGGGGGGGCGGGGCAGAGGAAACAAGTCTTTGGTCCCTTTTAATGTTCCACCCACGCCCATCTGCTGGCCCTACTGCTGGGGGGGAGGGGGGGAGCGGAGGCTGGGAGCCAGGACACCTGGGTTCTGTCCCTGGCTCAGGGAGGGCAGGGGGGGTCTAGTCCAGTGGTTAGCAGGGGGCTGAGAGCCAGGACACCTGGGTTCTGTCCCTGGCTCGGGGAGGGGAGTGGGGTCTAGTGGTTAGGGGAGGGGAGTGGGGCTGGGAGCCAGAACTCCTGGGTTCTGTCCCTGGCTCGGGGAGGGGCGTGTCGCAGTGTCTAGAGCGGTGCTGGAAGCCAGGACTGCGGGGGAAGGGGAGAGGTGGCGGGAAGCAGGGGGTGCACGTGGGGTGGGCGGAATCTCTCCCAGTGCCAGGGTTCAATATGTTCCTGCAGCTGGGCGGCTCCATCCCAGGGCTGACGCGCTCGGCTGCTTCTAGCCCGCCCATGACCAGGCTCTTGTATTGTATAATTAACTGTCTGGTAAACGAGGGATGAAGAAATGGAAATGGAGCCGGGGGCTGCCAGGCGGCTCAGCTACTCCCTGCACCCAGGGCCGCTGGCTGGCAGGTGACCCAGCCAGGAGCCCCTTTCCCAGGTAGCCTCCTGCCCGCCCCCCCGGCCGCTCAGAACTGAGTGCCCAGCCAGGGGATCTGCATGAAAACCAACAATCTCCGCCAGGCCACAGCTGGAGAGCCGGGAATGGCAGAGGAGAAACCAGCGAGGACCCCAGACAGAACGGTGGTGTGTGTGTGTGGGGGGGGTGTACCCACACATGTGCGTCTGTGTCCATGGTGCTTTCATGTGTGTGCCCGTGTCCATGCATGTGTCCGTGTGCGTGCGTCCGTGCGTCCATGCGTGTGCGTCCATGTGTGTGTGCGTCTCTCCGTGTGTGTGCGTCTCTGCATGTGTCCGTGTGTGTGTCCGCGTGCGTGCATCCATGCGTGTGTACATCCTCATGTGTGACCTGTGGCTACTATTCCTGCAGGAAGAGTTCAGAGGTCGCCCAGGCCCCCATGCGTGGCTCAGTCCAGGCCTCAGCCCTGGGCACGGTTCTCTACTTTCCCCAGGCCCTGCCCGTTGCAGTGGGGAGCAGCCAGCAGTCGCCCCACGCCTGAGTGCCGCTCCCTGGGTCTCTTGCTCACTGGGCCGGCCTGGCCAGCAATCAGCAGCAGAGATCTGACGAGGATGCTGGGAGCATCCTTCAAGCGATCAGCAAGTCGCTTGCTTTGGGGGTCGTTAGCGGGAGAGATTTTCAAGGGAACGGAGAAGGGAGCAAGAGAGTGAAAATCACCCTCGGCGCTATAGCAGAGCGAGAGCTGCCCCGAGCCCCATGGGCCGGACGCTGCAGATGCCACACAACAGAGCCTCTGCCCCAAAGACTCGTGCTGCTGATAGGCTGATGGTGCAGAGAGGTTGGCAGCCCCGTGGCGTAGGCCCGGGTTGAGGGAATCAGCCCCCCAGCAGCTCCCCTGGCTCCGGGAAGCTGGTCCTGGCATGAAACCAGCCATTTTCACTTCCTGGGCCAGACCAAACCCGCGCTTTGAACAGGCTTCGCTTGTTGGGCTCGGGGCAAGAGAGGCTGGTGGGGGAAGTTCCTTCATCCCTCCCGGCATCCCAAAAGCCACCGGGTGACCCTTGACCCCACATCGGGTGTCAGAACTCCTGGGGATGTGAATCCCACAGGGACTGGGGCTCAGCTGGCAGGACCCCTGGCTGCAGGGACTCTGGGTGGGGGGGGGGCTGGCCTGGCTCTAATACACCCCCCCAAACGACGTGGTGGTTAAAAAGAAGGGACCTTGTTTCCTGTCACCGGAGCCTTGTGCACCAGCGTGTGGGGGGTGTAAGACGCTGCTGTCTCCATGTCTCACACCTGCTTTGCACGAGTGTGAACGAGTGCACCAGGCACTGGCGAAGTGGGGTCTTCCCTTTCCCCTGTTAGCGGGGGTGGGAGTCTCCCCTTTGCACCAAGAGAGGGGAGGACACAGACCCCTCGGCACGACGGGCCGGCTTCCACTGCGCCCCAGGCCAATGGAGGGCAGCGGCCCCCATGCACGGCCCCTTAGACCCTGGTCCCACCATGCCCAGGAATAGTGAACGAGGAGCAGCCGCCACCCCCGGCCTTGGCAGGTCCCTTGCTTTGGGGAAAGGAGCAGCCTGGGTTGTGGCTGAAAGGGCCGAGCACCGGCCCGAAGTCAGTTACCTCCCCGTGGCTCTTTGCTGCCCCCAGTGACCGGGGAGGGAGCCTGGGGACAGAGCCGCAGAGAAGGAGGATAATTAAGGAATTACAGCCCTGCCAGGAGCTGTCACAGCCCGCGTGGGGGTGGAGGTGCGGGTGCAGGTGCGGGGGGAGGTGTCAAGGGGCTGCCAGGCAACTCTTAAAAACAAGGAGATAATTTATTCAGGGGGAGGAACCCAGGGTGGGGGCGGCTGATTGACAGGGAAGTTGCTGGCACTTCTGCAGAGACACCCGTGTGCCATGAGGCTCCCCGGCAGTTCATAGCAGCCTGCGCCATGCAGCTTAATTACGGGCTGGGGTTGTTCAGAGCGGAGAAGAACACCCCGAGCAGCGCGGGGAATCCTGGGGCACAAGGCTCCCACTCCTCTGAGGAGCGCAGGAATTGCCCAGCCCAGGGGCCCATCTACCCTGGCATCCCGTCTCCAACAGCCCCCACTGCTCTGGAGCATGGTGGATGGAGCCCTGCAGGAGGCAGCGATGGGATAACCTGCCCCCAGGACAAGTTCCCACCTGCCCCCCGGCAGCCCCCCCCATCCCCAGGCCTTTCCCCTGCCCCCCAACCCAAGCGACCCCAGGCACACAGACGGCCTCTCTGTGGCGGCTCTGGGTGCCGTGTGGTCACACGGAGGTGCCAGTCCTCTGACACCGGCAACACACCGGCCCCCGGATTCAGAGCCCTGCAGGGCGCGTCCTGTCACTGGGTGGCCCAGGCCCCAGCCCTGGCTCTGCGTGAGATGGTGGGGGCCATGTGGAGCCACTCACAGCATCTCCCCCCCCACGCCCCCGGGCCAGCTGCACCCTCCCTGCCGGCTCCAGCTCCCTCGGCTCCCCCGGGCGCGTGGAGGGGCATCTGCCTGGCTCACCCCGCTGGGGCTGTGTGCTCACCCCTCACGGCCGCCTGGGAGGCAGGACGGGCCTGGTTAGGGCACAATCCTCGGGGGGGGGGGGGGCGGCTGGACTCTAGGCCAGGTCCCGCTGTGCAGCCCCAGCAGGGGGCACCCAGAGGCCACAATGATGGGCACAAGGAGCTGGGTAGCAGAACAGGGAGCAGGGCCCCCCCAGCCCAGGCCACAACAACAGTAGAGGGAGGGAGAGGGGTCTCAACCCCCCCGTGAAACTCTCGGCCTCCCCTCTAACCACTAGACCTCCCGCCCCTCCCCAGGAGAGAACCCAGGAGTCCGGCGCCCAGCCCCGCCCCTCCCCAGGAGAGAACCCAGGAGTCCGGCGCCCAGCCCCGCTAAGCACTAGCCGGGCAGCGCCCCCCTGCAGGTGTTTGAGGCGGGGCCTCGCCCCCCGCCCCCCCGGCATCGGCAGGC
Organism: Natator depressus; assembly: GCF_965152275.1. Taxonomy (NCBI): domain Eukaryota; kingdom Metazoa; phylum Chordata; order Testudines; family Cheloniidae; genus Natator; species Natator depressus. The sequence continues at coordinate 26,855,230 of NC_134253.1, forward strand.
GCGGGGCCAATGGGCCGGGCCGGCCCCGCCCCCCGCGCGCACGCTCCCTGCTCGGCGCAGCCCCGCGGTGCGCGGCGCAAGGGGCGCGCAGCGAGCCCGGCCGGGGCCCCGCGCGAGGCGGAGCCGCGTGGAGCCGCGCGGCGCGGAGGGTCCCCGCGGGGGAGCCGGAGCCGGAGCCGGAGCCTCCCGGGCCGGGCTCCGCGTCTGCACCATGCGCCTCCTCCCCAGCCTCTGCCTGCTGCTGGCGGCCGGGTCCCGGGCAGCCCAGGTAGGCGCGGGGGGGCGGTGTGTGGCTCCGGGGGGCTGGGCCCCCAGCTCCCTACGGGGGGCTCCCCTTGGACCGAGGGGTGCCGGGGGCGCAGCCCCTGTCACACCCCAGGGTGACAGTTCGGGTCAGTGGCTCTCAGCGCCCCCCCCCCCGTTCGCCCCCGCCCAGGTGTGCGGCTGGAGCCCCGGGCCGGGCCGAGGGGGGGGCTTGGACCCAGGGCGCTGGGTGGCTCCCCGGGGAGCTCGGCTCCCGCCGGCGCTTGAGGCCCCTCTGGTGCCTGTTCTCAGCCGGGCTGGTGAGTGCCCTGGGCTGCTGGCCCCGGAGCGGAGTGAGGGGAACGGGGCGTGTTTTCAGGCAGAGCCGCAGAAAGGTGCCAGGACTCCTGGGTTCCTCCAGCTTGCAGAGGGCTCGGCAGGCTGTCACTGCCCTGCTGGCCTGTCCCTGGCACCCATGCCACGTCCCGGGCCAAATGGCACCTGCTGTCCCCCAGGCCAGGCCCCATCACGGTTCCCTGCCTCCTCCCGCCCCACCCTGGGGCTGGCAGAAGTTCCCGTTCCCACGGGAGAGTCAGTAACCCGTGCCACCCGATGGCAAAAGGCTGCCGGGGTCGAGGATGCACAGGCTCTGTGCTGAGCCGTCCCGGGCAGGAGCCTCTCGGCGTGCCAGAGCCCCCAGGGGACCCGCTCTCCCTGCAGGCCTGGCCACGCAGCCCCACGGCCTCTGAGGCTGAGCCTCTGGGCCCCAGCCCTCCTGCTGCCCGCCGTGAGCTCTGCCCGGCGGGTCCGGCTGAGCCAGACACCTGGGCACAGACCTGGCCCCTCTGCCGGGACCAGCACAGCTCAGCCAGGAATGGCAGCGACCCCCGGCCGCGGCCCCCAAGCAGTGACGGGCTCGTTAGCCCCCGGCCCAGGAAGGCCCCAGGTTGGCGCAGAGCAGCGAAGGATCAGACACATGGTCCGTGTGGCCGAGCCAGGGCTCCGCCCGGCCAAGCCGCCGTGGGTCCGTCTGGGCTGGATCTCCGGTTCTGTCAGTCCCAGTGAGAGCTGCTGAGTCCCTCTGCGGGCCTGTCCTCACCCCTGGCCTCCTGACACCTCCCGGGCCATCGTCCTGGCCCTGTTCCCATGTGCTGCCTTCTGGAAATCCCTTAGTAGGGTTAATTGTTCAGTTCGGGGGCAGGGGCCGGGGTGGGTGTGTGTGATCCCATGGTCCCTCCCGTCTCCTGCTCTGCCCCAAGAGCAGCTTTAACCCTGCTGCACCCGCTGGGTAGCAGTACAGAGGGAAACTGAGGCATGCATTTGCTTCATAACAGTATTACAGAAAATTCCTACCTTGTTCCGTCGTTGAAGGGGGAAATCCGTGCCCATCCCCCGGGACCCTGGGCTCGGGGTGGAGGGAGTTGGTAGCACTGCCCCACGGTTCCTCTTTCCAGCTTCAGGATCCTGAGAGCAAGGGGCATCTGGTCCCTCCGTGTGGGAATGGCCACGCCAGGGTGAGAGCAGGGCCTCAGTACTGGGCTGATGGTGGGGGTGTCTCTGTCCCCAGGAGCCAGGGGGTGTGCCAGGCCCAGTCTCTTGGTGCCCCAGCTGTAAGGGGAGGAGGGACTCTCTGGGGAGAGGAAAACCGGAGTTTTGGGGGTGGATGCTCTGTGCGGCTGCAATGTCTGAAACAGGGGGCTAGCCCCTGTGCAGGAGCCCCTTCCCCATCTCCCTTCCCCCCCCCCACCTCCTCTAGTCCCGTCCCCCCATCCTGTCCCAGCCACCATTGCTCTGACCACAGGCTTCTGCTCCCGTGTGCCCCCCAGTGGGTGCAGCGGCCCCTCCCCAGCTGGGCTGAGCCCAGGGCCCCCATGCATACAGCTGTGTGGGGGTCTCTGCAGCCTGGCCCTGTGCTCGCACGCTGCAGGGGGAGGGGTCAGGGCTGGGGGTGCCATGGGTTCCCCTGGGGGCCGGCTCCCACCCGTATGACCCTGGGTGGGAGGCGCTCCCAGGCTGTGTCGGTGACAGGTGGGCCCGGCTCGCGGTGGGGGCTGGCGAGGGAGGAAATGGGGCCTGGGTGCAGCAGCTGCTGCGTCTCTGATCCCAGAGGCCAGGCGGGTGAGCACGCGTCCTCCAGGGCTCTGGCCCTGGGGTGAGTCCAGCTGAGCATCTGCAGTGACCAGGCCGCCCAGCGGGGCAGCGTCTGTCAGTTCCCCGGGGAGGTCGGGCAGGGCAGAGTCCACCCAGGGGGAGCTGTGACCCCAGAGGCCCGGTGTGACGAAGTGGGAACGTTCTTAATGTTTTCTCTGAATGCTGGGTGTATGCCTCAGTTTCCCCTAGGCAGTACTTAAGTCTCTAGATCAGGGGTCCCCAAGGCGGTGCTTGCGCCCGCCGGGGCAGTCGTGTGTGCCCGCAGGACACCGCGCCGTCGAAAAGCCACCGCCGAGTGCGGCCGCCGGAGAACCGCCAGAGAACTGCCGTCCGAAATGCCACTGAGAAGCGTTGCAGTTTCTCGGCGGCGGGGTGTCTGGCACCCGCCACAGTCTCCTGGAAATAGGAATGTGCTATTCCCACAGAAAGGTTGGGGACACTGGTCCAGGTGGGGGGATCAGGGGGTGTGATTGTTACAGAGCCCGAGAGGGCCAGTGTGATGCTGTCTGCACAGAGAATGGTCGACACCCTGTCTCCTGATGGCCTGGGCCCCCCCTGCCAAGGTGCCAGCTGAAGGGGCTGGAGAACAAAGGGATCAGGTGGCCTCCTGGCCTGGGAAAGAGACAAAGGCCAGAGGAGGGGCGGGAGAGTTTCAGTTTGGAGCTGGCTGGGGAAATGGAGGGAGGCTCAGAGCCAGGGTCTGGGCTCCCCACCCCCCAAGATGGACCTGACTGAGGGGTCCTGGTTTCTGTACCTACAAGCTCTGTGTTAGACCATGTTCCTGTCGTCTAATAAACCTTCTGCGTTACTGGCTGGCTGAGAGTCATGGGGAATTGCAGGAAGTGGGGGGTGCAGGGCCCTGACTGCCCCACACTCCGTGACGCCCATCTCTGCTGACAGCCAACCTCCCCTGCTCTTCCCTCCCTGAACCTCTGTGCCCCCCACTCCTCCGGTCTCCCTCCCTCCCAGCCCCACTGCCTGGGGGTCCCTGGGCCAGAGGAGCTGCCAGAAAAGGGGGATCCTGGCTCTGAACACGAGCAACGCCTCCCCCTGGGTCTCCGCCCACGGTGCTGCACCAGAATTCCCCCCCCACCCCCAATCCCCCCGAGTCGCTGGCACTGGGGGCCCAGGCTGCACCGGTGCAGACGTCCACACGGGAAGCCAGGCTGTAAGCCACATGGGGAATCCGGGTGCTGCCCAGGCCCAGAGCCCCTTGAGAGGGGCTGTGGTCGGGGAGGAGGGGATGCCCCCGGCCTGGGGCTGGCAGGGCTCTGTCGGGGAGCAGCCGTCGGAGAGCTGGGACCTGCAGTGGGAGCCTGCGATGGCCCTTTGGGCTCAGGCTCAGCTGCCTGCAGGGCTGGATTCCCTGGGGGTGGGGTCCCCTGAGCTGCTCGTTGCAGACTCCGATCCCCCAGCCTCTGCCCTGGCCCCCACCCCGCGCCGCCGAGTGGTGGCTGAGTCAGCCTGGCAGAGCTGGCACCTGCAAGCCCTGTCCCGGGGCGTGGAGGCTGCAGCTGCTCCCGGGCTCCTGGTTAGACAGCTGGGCCTGCTGAATATGCACCAGGGCAGGCTCGCTCGCCACTGGCCGGCTCTGCCGGCTGAATATGCATGATGCGCCTAGACAGCCCCTGCTCAGCCCACCCTGCCCCCCTCTCTGCCCTCAGGTGCGGGGAGGGAAGTTAGTGCCCTGCTCTGATTTCACCTAGTTCTGCTGTTGCTCGCACCCCTGTGCAAAGTGAGCCTGTCACTTGCTGCTGGGTGGGCCTGGTGTGCAAAGCGAGGGTGCAGTGATTGGGATTGGTGCACGAGGGCCGGGTGGGCCTGGTGTGCAAAGCGAGGGTGCAGTGGTTGGGATTGGTGCACGAGGGCCGGGTGGGCCTGGTGTGCAAAGCGAGGGTGCAGTGGTTGGGTATGGTGCACGAGGGCTGGGTGGGCCTGGTGTGCAAAGCGAGGGTGCAGTGGTTGGGATTGGTGCACGAGGGCTGGGTGGGCCTGGTGTGCAAAGCGAGGGTGCGGTGATTGGGATTGGTGCACGAGGGCCGGGTGGGCCTGGTGTGCAAAGCGAGGGTGCAGTGGTTGGGATTGGTGCACGAGGGCCGGGTGGGCCTGGTGTGCAAAGCGAGGGTGCGGTGATTGGGATTGGTGCACGAGGGCCGGGTGGGCCTGGTGTGCAAAGCGAGGGTGCAGTGGTTGGGATTGGTGCACGAGGGCCGGGTGGGCCTGGTGTGCAAAGCGAGGGTTCAGTGGTTGGGATTGGTGCACGAGGGCCGGGTGGGCCTGGTGTGCAAAGCGAGGGTGCGGTGATTGGGATTGGTGCACGAGGGCTGGGTGGGCCTGGTGTGCAAAGCGAGGGTGCAGTGGTTGGGATTGGTGAACGAGGGCCTGATGTGCAAAGCGAGGGTGCAGTGGTTGGGATTGGTGCACGAGGGCCGGTTGGGCCTGGTGTGCAAAGCGAGGGTGCAGTGGTTGGGATTGGTGCACGAGGGCCGGTTGGGCCTGGTGTGCAAAGCGAGGGTGCAGTGGTTGGGATTGGTGCATGAGGGCTGGGTGGGCCTGGTGTGCAAAGCGAGGATGCAGCACGTGCAGGGACGCTCGCCCAGTCAGTCACCCGGACACAGTGCGGTGTCCGTAGGGCAGACCTGTCCATGCTGCAGCCACCCCGTGTTCCAACTCCATCCGTCTGTCTCCATCTGACCTTGCTGGCCAGTTCCCCGGGGGAGCCCCAACCCCCCCTCCTCGCCCCCCTGTCCTTTGTTCTCACCAGGGATGTTGCTTTTTCAGTCTCCCCCTGGGTCTCTGAGTGTTCGTGGCCATTGGCTGCTCCGTTTCTCCAGTGATGTGGGTTTGTCTCAGCCAGTCTGTTTCAGTAATCCCTTCGGGCTCTGCCAGCCAGGCGACCTGAGCACAAACAGTCCTCCCTCCCCCTCCCCCCCACGGGGAGCCATTGAAAATATAGGGGAAACTGAGGCACACATGGTTCATAGACATAGTATGGAAATTTCCTGCTTGGTCCAGGGGTTTAGGCAGTGCCTAGCACCACTGGGGGACACTGGTCCGGGTCTATGCGTCGCCTGGTGCCACAGGGGGCCCTGGTCCTGGCCTGGGTCTGTGCGATGCCTGGTGCCACGGGGGGCCCCAGTCAGGGTCTGTAGGTGCTATCACAGTGCATAATACCCCAGTGCCCCACTCCCACGGCCTTGCGCCTATGGATTGCTGCAGAGCTCTTGGGAGACAGGGTCAGACTTCAGGAATTTCGAGGGCGGGGGATGTGTGTGTGTGTCATGGGGCAGCCCAGGGCCCCTCTAGTCTGGTATCCATCTCTGAGAGGAGCAGCAGCAGGAGGCAGTGATGGGGTGACCTGCCCCCGGGAGAGGCTGGGGCTCATGCCCTCAAGTAGGAGGGTGCATGAGCTAACTCTGGGTATTTTAGTTACTCGTAGTGACGTCTGGCCCTTTCCTGAACCCTGTGGGGCTCTCGGCCTCCGAGAGATCTTGTGGCAGAGAGTTCCACCAGCTCTTTGTGAACCCTGCAGCAAGTGTGTCCTTGTTACTCCCGCGTTCTAGCGAGAAGAGCTGCTGGGCCACCAGGGTCTACCTCTGTCTCCTGAGGGCGCCTTTGCCCCGCTCTGGCTCTGGTGCCCATGGGCACGTTTGGGGGTGTGCATGTGTCTGACTCTCCCCTCCCCTGAGAGCTGCGCTGCCTCCCTGCTCGTTCTCTCCTTATGGCCGCGTTTCAGTCCCCAGCACGGCGCTAAATGCCACTTAACGAGCAATTTACATGCAGATTCCCAGTGACTACGCTATGGTTGGGCAAAGAGAAGAGAAGGAGCGAGGGGCGGGTGGGCGGGCGCCGGAACTCAGCGCTGGGCCCGGAGGGGGTCACTTGTCTCTGGCTTGTAGCGTAACAAAACACGCTTCCCGTCTGGGTGTCTGTGCCCCCTCTGTGGGGCGGGTACCTTGGTGCCTCCAGCTCCCGCTCCCTTGGCCCCCCGGGCAGTGGCATCTCCCCGCCGGCAGGCCTGGCCTTCGTGCTCCCAGAGGTGCTGGCGACCTGGAGAGTGGGGCTCGGTGTGCGTATCTCAGCGAGGCCGGGCATTGTGGGTGCTGCTGGGATGCCCGTAGGGAGCTGGGTGCCCCAGGTGGCACAAGGGGCTTCCCTCCTAGGGGGTCTCTCTTCCCAGCTGGCCAGAGTCCTGCAGAGAGTGGGCCAGGGCTGGGCACTCGGGGGCAGGGATGGTCCCTTCTTGGGCTCGACACGGGGCACAGAACAGCAGCAGCTTGAAGGGTCTGGGGCAGGGGCTGGGAGGGAGCCGGCAGAGGGGCAGGGGCAGGGGCGGGGCCAGGGCAGGGGCTGGGAGGGAGCTGGCAGAGGGGCGGGGCCAGGGGCGGGGCCAGGGCAGGGGCTGTGAGGGAGCTGGTAGAGGGGCGGAGCCAAGGGCGGGACCAGGGCAGGGGCTGGGAGGAGCCAGCAGAGGGGCGGGGTCAGGACAGGGCCGAGGGTGGGGCAGGGCCTGGGAGGGAGCTGACAGAGTGGCGGGGGCAGGGGCGGGGGCAGGGGCTGGGAGGGAGCCGGCAGAGGGGCGGGGGCGGGGTCGGGGCTGAGGGCGGGGCGGGGGCAGGGCTGAATGGCACGGTCTCCCGGTGCTGCCCGCGCTCGGTGGCTGCTGAGCCCCTGCCTGGCGCCCGTGGGGACGCGTGTGAGGCGTGGGCTGCGGCCGCCCCCCGACGCTCGCTGGCTCCCTGCCTGCGCCAGGCACCAGGCCGCCCCGTCTCAGTCAGGGCAGGGCAGCGCTGGGGCGCCGGGCGCTGCAGCCCACCACGCACAGGGCAGCGTCCTTGGCGTGCAGCCTGGCGCGGGGCAGGGAAGATGGGACAGACCTGGGGTCTCTGGTGTTCGCCACGTGGGGCAGGGCCTCGACCCTCGAGGTGCCGGTTCCAGGGGGCTTGGGGGGAGCCGCCTGCCTGGAAGCGGCTGCAGAGCCCAGGGACGCCGATCCCCCCTTACCCTGCGTCTCATCCCATTGCAAGCTCTGCCCAGCTGGGGGGGCTGATTGAGGGGGGAGAGCTGCACCCACCTTTCCCCTCCTGCTCCCCTGTGCTCTGTTTTTCTGCCCACTGGAGTCTGCCCCCCCCCCGCCCCGGGTTCATCCCATCTCCATGCTGCACCCCCCTGGCACTCGGAAGAGCCCCCATCCCTGCAGCCAGCCTGGCCTGGGGCCATCTCCACTCCCCCCACCAATGTGGGGAGCCGGAGCCCAAGCAGCTGGTGCTGGTGCCTGGTGCAGGGATTCGCGTGATGAATAAATGCGGGGGGTGGGGTGGGGGGGTGACTGTCTCACTCCCGTCCGCGTGGCCTGGGCGAGGCTCAGTGAGGCTGGAAAGCGGCAGAGGAAGCTGCGTGGCCTCGCCACCATGCTCTGGGCCGGTGGAAAACTCTGCTACAAGGGCTCACCCAGACTGAGGAGTGGTGTTTACGGGTGTTATGGCAGCACCCAGGAGCCCCGGCCAGGGCCCCAGGGTGAGGGCACGGCACAGGTACTGAATGAAGACGGGCCCTGCCCTGAAGAACCGACAGTCTCCATGCAGCCGAGAGCTGGGCAGGGTCGAGAAAAGGGCCCGGCCATTTCTGTGGCTAACAAGAACATCCCTATTTAGAGCAGCGAGGGGCAGAATGGGCCCAAGAGGCCTGGCTGGGCCGGAGATGTCTAATTCCCAGGGGTCAGCGGGGGCTTCCCCGGGGCCGGGAATCCCATCGCTGCCGGCTGCAGGGCTCCGGGCGCCTTTCTCCACAGCAGTGGTGCTGTCGGAGCTGGGATGCTGGGCGTGCGCGTGGGCGTGCATGTGCATGGGCGTGCGCACGCAGTGACGGCTAGTCCCCACAAGGTGGCACTGCAGGACCGTCCAGTCTGGTCTGGGTTCCCGGTGCTAGGCTGGGCGGAGGTGCCTACCTGGCCAGGGCATTCGCACCACGTCCAAAGCGCCCTCAGCCCCAAGGGGCCCCACCTCGGAGAGCAGAGACGCAGCCCCTGGGGACGGGGAACGGCGCTGGAGCGCAGCCCAGCCCCTCTGCCCGAGGAAGGGCCACAGCGGCGCTCCGGGCACTGGGAATGCGGATTCTTGACTCAGGACGGAGGCACCAAGCGTTACATCGTGCTGAACCAGGGCCCTAAGTCTCACAACCGACACCTCTTCAGGGCAGGGACTGTCGGTCGCCGTGCGTCTGGCCAGGGCCCGGCGCGACGGGGCCCCCGATCTCGGTCACCGTGCGTCTGGCCAGGGCCCGGCGCGACAGGGCCTCCAAGTGCTCCCATCACAGAAATTACGTTAATGTGAACAAAGGACACACTCCTTCCTGTAAAAAGAAAAGGAGGACTTAGAGACTAACCAATTTATTTGAGCATAAGCTTTCGTGAGCTACAGCTCACTTCATCAGATGCATTCTTTTTGCGAATACAGACTAACACGGCTGCTACTTTGAAACTCCTTCCTGTGTACTGAGTTCTGTGGATGTAGGGTCCCGGACTCCTGGGTTCTAGCTGTAGCTCTGGGAGGCGAGTGGGGTCCAGTGGTTGGAGCAGGGGGCTGGGAGCCAGGACTCGTGGGTTCTGTCCCAGCAGGAAGAGGGAACTGCTCTCTGGCCCGATCGCTGCTGGGCCCCTGGCAGGAGTGTCTCTAATTGTGGCCGATTCTGTAGGAAGGCGAGGTAGCGAGACGTCGGTGTGGCCAGCAGATGGAGACGCCGGGCTTGGGAACTAATCCGCTGGGGGGCGGGGGGGTGCTGGGCTGAGGCAGGTGCAGGGGAACGAGGGGTGGGGGGGACGATTGTGTAGCCTCTGAACCGGCTCTTGCAGTCACAGCGGCCGCAGCCCGGGGGCAAAGGGGCTAGTCCTGCTAATGACAGGGATGGGGCACGTGCGGGCCCCGGGGCCGCTGTCTGGGGCAGGGCCAGGCAGAACTGTATGGGGGGAACCCAGGGCTGGCCTAGCAGGGGCTGCGGGTTCAGGAGTGAAGGGCACCAGCAGAGCTGAGGAGGGGGGAGTTTACAAATGAAGCAAACCTCCCCCCTCTTTCTGGAGGTCTCGGCAGGTCTCTGGCACTAACCCCTGCTTCCCCTGGCCCGGTGGCCTGTGCTGTTCTCCTCTGTCTGGGGTTTATACGGTGCTCACCACCATGGTGTCTGGGCACTTTCTGAAGCTGCTGCCTCTCCCCTGCATGGGGGGTGGGGAGTCAGCAGCAAGGGCAGGCTCGGGCTCCCTCCAGGCAGGGGGCAGCAGGGCTGTGGGGGCTGCAAAGGCCTGGAGTCCTGGCCTCGCCTGCCATTTGCCCTCCCTCCTGCTCTGGGGGCAGGCCGGGCCATTCCCATCCTGCCGGCCTCTCGCTACCCCTTGCCCCCCGTCCCCGGAGACCCCATGCGGGGCTGGGGCCTTGCCCCCCATCCCCGGAGACCCCACGCGGGGCCGGGGCCTTGCCCCCACGGAGACCCCATGCGGGGCTGGGGCCTCTCCCTGCAGCCTGCTGACGATTGGCGAGATGACTGACGGGCCCCCCGTGCGACGCTCTCCCAGTGACCAGCCCCCCGCATCTCACCGCTCTGATATGTCCTCCCCCCCCGGACAGGGCTGAGCTGTCGTAACCTCCTTCCCCAGATTCCTCCCCGTTTCCTCGACAACCCCCTAAGCTCCCGGCTGGTGCTAGAGGCTCAGAGAGGAGCCCCCTTCCCCCCCCCCACCCAGGGGCTCCGCTGAGACCGGGCCAGATGGCTGGGGCTTCCCGGTGCCATGTATGCTCAGGCCCCCCCCGCCCAGCCGGCCCGTGGCCAGCCCCAGCTGACGTCACTCGGCTGGAAGTGATGGGGAGCGGAGCGGGGGTTCGCTCCAGCCGGGCGCTTTATAAGGACGGGAGCGGAGCCGCGCGGCTCTCTCCGGCTCGCTCTCAGTCCCGGAGGAGGCTGGGGGGCCGGCTGGTGAGCGGGGGCGCGCGGGGGCTCCCCGGGCCGGGGGCCGAGGGTCGGGAAGCAGGCTGCCGCCCCACTGAGGGGGGATGAGGCAGGGGCCGACATGACCGTGCCGCTGCTGAAGATCGGAGCTGTGCTCAGCACCATGGCCATGGTCACCAACTGGATGTCGCAGACGCTGCCCTCCCTGGTGGGGCTCAACGGCACCACGATCTCCCGGGCTGGCACCTCAGAGAAAATCGTGAGTCCCTATGGCCAGGTGCCCACGTGAGCAGCTGGGGGTGTGTGTGTGTGTGGGGGTATCTGTCTGTCCGTCCGTCCGGGTGCCCCGCACGCTGCCGGGCAGCTGACTTGGGGGAGTCCGAGTCTGTCCGTGTCCAGCTGCCTGTGCAGGGACCCTAATGGGGCCGTCTGCGTTTCGCTCCAGCCTGGCGGGGGATGCCCTGGCCTCTCTGCTCCCTGCCCCCCCCGCCATTGATCTCCCTGCCCCCCCCACTTTGCCTGGAGAGCCCCCCCCGGAGAGCAGTGTGCTGGGGCTGAGCAGGGCGGGACCCCTGGGGGGACAACAGACGAGCGGCTGCTCTGTGCTGCGGGTCCCCATCGTTGTGGGGGGGCAGGGGCTGGTTGTTACAGATTTACTGGCTGCAGCGTTCGCTCCCATCTGTTTGAGCGCGGTGCTGAGCCCGGCTGGGGCCCCGGCGGTCACGCTCCTGCGTTTCCAGACCCCTTTGGCTCCGGTTCCCTTTGTGGGGTGGAGCGGGATTTTCAGACCCTCCTGCGCCCATGGCACGGTGGAGAGACATGTCCCTGCTGTGGTTCCCCCCCACAAGGCAGGCGGCGCTGGCCCCTGCGGGAGACCAGGCGAGGGGCTGGTGGCCCCCCGGCTGCTGCAGGGGAGCCGATGGGGCAGTGCCATGACCCTGCCATCCGGCCCCTCTGGGAGGCAGGTGCTGCAGGCACTGAACGAACTGTAGCCCCCCCCTCCCTCCCAATTAGTTAAATGACTCCCGCCGGGCTGAGCAGCTCCGTCTCCTGAGGAGCCAGAGCAGGGCTGGACGCGCCCGGAGCTCCCCCAGGCTAGGCCGGCCGCTCGCGGCTCTTGGCAGCTGGCTCAGAGTGGGGCAGTGTTGGGCGGGGCCCGCTTGGGGCTCCTTAATTGCTTGAAAAAGCCTCCCCCGAAAAAAGGAGGACAGCCGTCCGTGCCCCCCAGCCCCTCGCACTGGCAACCTTGCGCCTGCCTGAGTCGATTCTGCACCCACTGGATGCGCCAGAGACTTTGCGCTTTCTCTGGCTTGAATTATGGGCTCCGGCCCGGGGGTCCCGGCTCTGCCAGCCAGAGAGCCAGCAGCCGGGCCCCTCGGGGCAGCCATGGGCTGGGGAGGTGATCCAGGCTTTGCGATGGGATGCACCCCCTGTCTCTCTCCTGTGCGCCTTGGGGCCTTGTTGGGGTGAATTGTTCACTTGTGGACTGGAGCTGTCTTCGCTCGTGTGTCCTTCCCCGAGCCGGGTGTCAGGTCCTCCCGCGACTGCTCAGATACGGCGTCCGAAACCTGTTTGCTCCAAACCAACTCAACACACTGGGGGCAGGGGACTGCAGGGGGCTGGGGGATCCCGGACTGGATGAGCTTGGGGGGGGCAGGGGACTGCAGGGGGCTGGGGGATCCCGGACTGGACGAGCTTGGGGGGGGCAGGGGACTGCAGGGGACTGGGGGATCCCGGACTGGACGAGCTTGGGGGGGGCAGGGGACTGCAGGGGACTGGGGGATCCCGAACTAGACGAGCTGGTGAGGCGGGGGGGCAGGGGACTGCAGGGGGCTGGGGGATCCCGGACTGGATGAGCTGGTGGGGGGGGGCAGGGGACTGCAGGGGGCTGGGGGGATCCCGGACTGGATGAGCTGCGGGCGGACTGCAGGGGGCTGGGGGAGCCATGGATGAGGGAGCTGGGGATGAGGGGGCTGCAAGGGGCTTGGGGGATCCTGGGCTGGAGGAGCTGGGGGAGACTGCAGGGGGTTGGGAGATCTGGGGTTGGAGGAGCTGGGGGGGGACTGTGGGATCTGAGAGGGGGCTGCAGGGGACTGGGAGATCCGGGGCTGGGGGAGCTGGGGCTGAGGGGGCTGCAGGGGACTGGGAGATCTGGGGTTGGAGGAGCTGGGGCTGAGGGGGCTGCAGGGGACTGGGAGATCTGGGGTTGGAGGAGCTGGGGGGGGGCCTGCAGGGGACTGGGAGATCTGGGGTTGGAGGAGCTGGGTGGGACACAACTGCTGGGGGAGGTGGGGGGAACTGCAGGGGGCTGGGAGAGTCAGGGATAGGGGGCTGGGAGATCCGGGGCTGCAGGAGCTGGGGAGGGTACTGTAGGGGGTTTGGGGAGCTGGAGGGGGGATTGGAGGAGCTGGGGGTGAGGGGACTGCAGGGAGTTGGAGGGGCTGGGGATGAGGGAGGTGGGGGGTGGACTCTGGGCCCACTGCGGGTCCCGTGTGGCATTTGCAGGGGGACCTGCCGCCGCTGCTGGAGAGGAAGAAATGGCCCTGATTCTGTGTGGATCGGGAGCAGCCCAGGGGAAGTGGCTGGTGTGAAGCCGGCCCAGCTTGCTCAGATCCTCGTTAACCCCAGCTACGGCCCTAACGAGTGTGGAGGGTGTGGTAGAGGTTGCTACCCCCCCCAAGGAGCTGGGCTGTGTGGGTGCTGGCCCTGTGGAAGGGGTGGGGCAGTGACTGTGGGGGGAATTTTCCCTGCCCCAGAGCACAGCCTGGAGAGCAAAGCACCCTGGGGCTGGCAGGGGGGAAAGTGATTGTAATGGCCCCCCCGTGCCCCCCTCAGCCCTCACCCAAGCCCTAAATTGCTGATTTGTGTCTCCTGTGCAAGCTGCCTGGTCCGGCGGGGCTGGGGGCTGCGCCGGTGTGAATGGGCACCACTCCCTTGGCTCTGCTGGGGCGGGGGGGTCACACATTGCAGGCGGCTTCCTGGGGCTGCAGCTTCCTGGGGCATCGGCACTGAGTGGAAGCGCTCGGGGTGGGGGTCGTCATGTTTAGCCCAGGCTGGTTTGAAGCCCCGGCTCCGTGGGCACGGTTTGGTTCCCACGGTTTGGTTCTCCCCAGGCCCCCTCGGGCCCATCAAACACCCCCTTTGGGCTTGGGCTCAGCCGGGAGCCTGGTCCCATCTGCCCTGGCATTGGCACGCGTGGGCGGCTCCGGCTGGTGGTGCTAACTCAGTGTTTCAGGACCGCCGTGCTCTGGACAGCTCCTCTTATCTCCCTGCTCGGGGCCCGCGGGAGCCAGGCGCAGGACAGCCTGGGGTGCGTCTCTGGGCCAGAAGCCAGCATGCCGCAGGACGGGCCAAGTAAACTCAGCTCTCACGCAAAGACCCACCGGTGCTTCCCTTATCTGCGTTCCTGCAGCAGCCATAAGTGGGGATCAGCGCCCCACTGTGACAAAACAGAGAGAGAGACTTTGTGGTTGTTGTATGTCTAGGCAGAGCCCGGCGTGAAGGGGCCCCGATCTCGGTCGCTGTGCGTCTGGGCAGGGCCCGGCGCGGCGGGGCCCCGATCTCGGTCGCTGTGCGTCTGGGCAGGGCCCGGCGCGGCGGGGCCCCGATCTTGGTCGCTGTGCGTCTGGGCAGGGCCCGGTGTGATGGGGCCCCGATCTCGGTCGCTGTGCGTCTGGGCAGGGCCCGGCGCGGCGGGGCCCCATCTCGGTTGTCTAGATGCTGTTGCAATGTAAATAAGCCTGTGGCAGACCCAGGAATTGACCCAGGTGTCCTGGGTCTCAGTCCTTGTCTAGACCATGTAGCCACAACCCACTGTTGTTGTGGGTCCACTGAGGTAATGCAGGCCGGCCTGGATCCCTGGCTAGTGGCTCTGTTGAGGTCTGAGTTGCTGGCTGTCCCATTACAGCAGAAATGGCCTGAGACCCCCACACAGCCGGGGGCTGGGGCTGGAGTTTCCAGGTAGGCCTGAGGAAGAGTTTTGGGTGCCCCTGGTAGCTTTGGCAGCCTTCATCCAGAGCCCTCAAAGCTGGATCAGCCCATTGTCCCCATGGAGAGGTTAAGTGACTTGCCTGTGAGCACAGATGGAGTTGTTGGCAGAGCATGGAAGAACCCAGGAGTCCTGATCTCCGGGTCCCCTGCTTGCGCCGCCCCAGGTAGAGAGCTACGCTGGGGAAATAAGTCTCCTCCATGGCCACGCGTTGGGCTTGTTGGATGGTTCTTCTCCAGATGATCAGACTTGTCTTCAAAGCTGTCTGCGTTGTGTAATTGCAACTTCCAGGAGCCAACGCGGCTCCAGCTGGGTTTGTCTTTGGATTCCTCCTCTCGCGCTCGGCCCTCCGGTCAGACGCCAGGGGGAACACGGCCCGCCGGCTCTCCCTCTGACTGGGCACACGGGGCCAGCACAGTCGTACCCCTGGTAGCCTCTCAGTTCTCCTGGCTATGGGGCTCCGGCTCTCTGCCCGTCCTCCAGCCCGGTGCCTGCCTCCGTGCCCCAGGCTGCTCCTCCTGCCAAACATCCTCCCAGCATCTGGCTCCAGCCAGCCAATAACTGCTCCTGGCAGAGATTTTCCTTCCACATTAAGAGCTGACGCAGGCGACCCCATGCCAGCTCCTGCCTTTCCCGGAGAGCTGCTGCGTGTGAATGCTATTAAAAGCCTGCAGGCCGCCCTCCTTCTGCATGGAAATACCTCCGGATCGCGGGAAAGGCTGCGTGCTGCCCAAATGGGAAAGTACTGGGAAGCCACCAGCTTGGGGGAGAGTGCGGGGCGGGGCTGCTGCCTGCCCCCTCAAGCGGGACCCCTTGGCTGGCTGGGCTGGGTGCCGGGTGGGAACCTGGGCCGTGCCTCTTAACCTTGTAATTACTGAGCTCCTTTGCATGAGCCCCTCTTTGGAGTTGGCAGGGTCCTCGACACAGGAGATGAGATTGTAGATATTCCAGTGACCCCTAGAGACCCTGAATGAGATGGGGGGGAGCTGTTATGCCAGGTGCTGCAGAGACAGCAGGAGATGGACCCTGCCCCAAAGAGCTCAGAGTCCAAAGAGAGAGGATGGAAGGGGAAACTGAGGCACAGAGCAGGGCACTGCCAGAGCCTGGAGTAGAACTCAGGAGGCCTGAGTCCCAAGCCAGCCGACCATCCTGCCTCTCCCATTTTCTAACTCATGGTTGAGGTGTCGTTGGCTTCGTGTTCAATCAGATCTTGCTCGGTGTATTTCGTTGCTGTAATGGGGCCTATAAACTCATGACTGGTGTGGAGAAAGTAAATAGGGAAGTGTTATTTACTCCTTCTCATAACGCAATCACTAGGGGTCACCAAATGAAGTTAATAGGCAGCAGGTTTAAAACAAACAAAAGGAAGTATTTCTTCACACAATGCACAGTCAATCTGTGGAACTCCTTGCCAGAGGATGTTGTGAAGGCCAAGACTAGAACAGGGTTCAAAAAAGAACTAGATAAGTTCATGGAGGATAGGTCCATCAATGGCTATTAGCCAGGATGGACAGGGATGGTGTCCCGAGCCTCTGTTTGCCAGAGGCTGGGAGTGGGCGGCAGGGGACGGATCACTTGATGATTCCCTGTTCTGTTCAATCCCTCTGGGGCACCTGGCATTGGCCACTGCTCGCCCCAGTCACTTCCACGCTGCTGGCTCATGTGGCAAACGTGTCCCGTGTGCGCCCCTGGGAATGCCCAACCCCCAGCTCCCAACTGCCCAGAGTCGCGTTTCGGGCCTGAATGCAGCCGGCTCGTCCGGGGCAGCTTTGCCTGCGGATCTGGCCCAGGGCTGGCTCATGTCACGCGGAACCGCCCCGGTACTACGCGGTCAGTGCTTGTGTGGCAGGGTCATTAGTGTCACTCCCGGTGAAGCAGTTGTTGCTTTACAGTAATTGGCTAATCGCTAGGCACTCAGTGGTGTTCCTTGCAAACTCATTGCTCGGGATGAAGTAACGCTGCTGATGTGGCTGGAACGGGCCGTCTCGCCCGCGTGCTCTTCAGCAGCGCTCGGCCCTTAGCTCTGGGGACAGAGTCTCAGCTGCCTTGTGCAGTTGTTCACACGAGTGGAAGGATTATGCCCCCTCTGCACTAGTGCAAACAAAGGGGGAGGGCAGTGGGGGGTCTGGCCCCACCTTTTTATATAGCATCCTTCACCCCAAACTAGATTGGTGAAGTGTGTTGCCCACGACTGACATGCAGCCCATGCTGGACTAGGATAGAGCAGCTGTTTCACGTGAGATGATGTGGTCGAGTGCAGGGCACTGAGCTGGGAATCAGGAGACCAGTCTGCTGCTGGGTGCCCCTAGGCGACCTCTCTCAATCCTTTGGGGCAGGCTCTGGCTCTTCCTGTGCCATAAGAACGGCCAGACTGGGTCAGAGCAAAGGTCCATCTAGCCTAATATCCTGTCTTCTGACATTGGCCAATGGCAGGTGCCCCAGAGGGAATGAACAGAACAGGGCAATTATCGAGTGATGCGTCCCCTGTTGCCCATTCCCAGCTTCTGGCAAACAGAGGCTAGGGACACCTTCCCTGCCCATCCTGGCTACTAGCCATTGTTGGACCTGTCCTCCAGGAACTTATCTAGTTCTTTTTTGAACCCTGATATAGTCTTGGTCTTCACAACATCCTCTGGCAAGGAGTTCCACAGGTTGACTGTGCGTTGTGTGAAAAAATACTTCCTTTTATTTGTTTTAAACCTGCTGCCTGTTAATTTCATTTGGTGATCCCTAGCTCATGTGTTATGAGAAGGAGTAAATAACACTTCCTGATTCACTTTCTCCACACCAGTCAGGGTTTTATAGACCTCAATCGTATCCCCCCCCTTAGTCGTCTCTTTTGCAAACTGAAAAGTCCCAGGCTTATTAATCTCTCCTCATACGGAAGCCGTTCCATCCCCCTCATCATTTTTGTTGCCCTTTTCTGAACCTTTTCCAATTCCAATCTCTCTCTTTGAAGATGGGGCGACCACATCTGCACGCAGGATTCAAGATGTGGGCGTCCCATGGATTTCTATAGACGCAATGGGACATTTTCTGTCTTGTGATCTCTCCCTTTCTGAATGATTCCTCACATTCTGTTCGCTTTTTTGACGGCTGCTGCACATTGAGTGGATGTTTTCAGAGAACTCTCCACAAGGACTCCAAGATCTTTCTCGAGTGTTAACAGCTAATTTAGACCCCATCATTTTATATGTATAGTTGGGATTATGTTTTCCAACGTGCATTACTTGGCATTTATCAACATTGAATGTCATCTGCCATTTTGTTGCCCAGTCACCCAGTTTTGTGAGATCCTTTTGTAGCTCTTTGCAGTCTGCCTGGGACTTAACTCTCTTGAGCAATTTTGTATCCTCTGCAAATTTTTACTCACTGTTTACCTCTTTTTCCAGATCATTTATGAATACGCTGAATAGTACTGGTCCCAGAACTGACCCCTGGGGGACATCACTATTTACCTCTCTCCATTCTGAAAACTGACCATTGATTCCTACCCTTTGTTTCCTGTCTTTTAGCCAGTTACCAATTCATGAGAGAACCTTCCCTCTTATCCCATGACAGCTTACTTTGCTTTAAAGCCTTTGTTGTGGGACCTTGTCAAAGGCTTTCTGAAAATCTAAGTACACTATATCCACTGGATCCCCCTTGTCCACATGCTTGTTGACCCCCTCGAAGAATTCTAGTAGATTGGTGAGGCGTGATTTCCCTTCACAAAAACCATGTTGACTCTTCCCCCAACAAATTATGTTCATCTCTGTGTCTGACAATATTGTTCTTTATTATCATTTTAATCAGTTTGCCCGGTACTGAAGTCAGGCTTACCGGCCTGTAATTGCCAGGGTCTCCTCTGGAGCCCTTTTTAAAAATTGGCGTCACATTAGCTCCCCTCCAGCCATTCGGTACAAAAGCTGATTTAAATGTTAGGTTACAGATCACAGTTAGTAGTTCTGCAATTTCACATTTGAGTTCCCTCAGAACTCTTGGGTGAATCCCATCTGGTCCTGGTGACTTGTTACTGTTTAATTTATCAGTTTGTTCCAAAACCTCCTCTAATGACACCTTCCTCAGATATGTCACCTAAAAAGAATGGCTCAGGTTTGGGAATCTCCCTCACATCCTCGGCCGTGAAGACTGATGCAAAGAATTCATTTAGTTTCTTTGCAAGGACCTTATTGTCCTTGAGTGCTCCTTTAGCATCTCGATCATCCAGCGGACCCACTGGTTGTTTAGTAGCCTTCCTGCTCCTGATCTACTTAAATTTTTTTTTTGCTATTACTTTGAGTCTTTGGCTAGCTGTTCTTCAAATTCTTTTTTGGCCTTCCTAATTGTGTTTTTACACTTCGCTTGCCAGAGTTTATGCTCCTTTCTATTTTCCTCACTAGGATTTAACTTCCACTTTTTAAAGGATGCCTTTTTGCCTCTCGCTGATTCTTTTACTTTGTTGTTTAGCCGCTGTGGCACTTTTTTGGTTCTCTTACTATGTTTGTTAATTTGGGGTATACATTTAAGTTGAGCCTCTGTTATGGTGTCTTTGAAAAGTTTCCATGCAGCTAGCAGGGATTTCACTTCTGGTGCTGCCCCTTTTAATTTCTGTTTCGCTAACTTCCTCATTTCTGTGGAGTTCCCCTGTCTGAAATTAAATGCTACTGTGTTGGGCTGCTGGGGTGTTTTCCCCGCCACAGGGATGTTAAATTTAATTAGATTATGGTCACTATTACCAAGCGGTCCAGCTATATTCACCTCTTGGACCAGATCCTGTGCTCCACTTAGGACTAAATCAAGAATTCCCTCTCCTCTGGTGGGTTCCAGGACTAGCTGCTCCAAGAAGCAGCCATTTAAGGTGTCAAGAAACTTTATCTCTGCATCCCGGCCTGAGGTGACATGGACCCAGCCAATCTGGGGATAGTTGAAATCCCCCATTATTTATTAAGTTTTTTATTTTAATAGCCTCTCTAATCTCCCTGAGCGTTGGACAGTCACTGTCACCATGCTGGTCAGGGGGTCGGTAATACATCCCTACTGCTGTAGGCTTATTACTCGAGCACGGAATTGCTATCCAGAGAGACTCTGACACAGTCAGCACTGGTTCTCCACTTGGGGTAACTCCCTTCTCTCCATGAATCAGTATAAGAATGCCTGCATCTGTAATTTTCACTCCATGCATCCGATGAAGTGGGTTCTAGCCCACGAAAGCTCATGCCCAAATAAATCTGTTAGTCTTTAAGGTGCCACCGGACTCCTCGTTGTTTTTGTGGATACAGACTGACACGGCTACCCCTTGACACATGGTACAGTTTGGTTCATTTAAGATTTTTACTTCATTTGATTCTACGCTTTCTTTCGCATATAGTGCCACTCTTCCCCCACCCGCACGACCTGTTCTGTCCTTCCGATATAATTTGTACCCCGGTATCACTGTCCCATTGATTACCCTCATTCCACCAAGTTTCTGTGATGCCTATTAGATCAATATCCTCATTTAATACGAGGCACTTGAGTTCACCTATCTTGTTATTTAGACTTCTAGCACTGGGATATAAGCACATTAAGAACTTGTCACTTTTTAGCTGTCTGCCATTGCATGATGTAATTGAATGAGACTCTTTTTCATTTGACTGTTTCTCATCAGATCCTACCTGTATTTTATCATCTTCCATCCTCTCCCCCTTACTAGGACATAGAGAATCTCCATTAATAGATCCTCCCCTAAGGGATGTCTCTGTCTGAACCATGTGCTCCTCCGCACCTCTCTGCTTTCCCCCAGCCCTTAGTTTAAAAACTGCTCTACAACCTTTTTAATGTTAAGTGCCAGCAATCTGGTTTAGGTGGAGCCCATCCCTCCTGTATAGGCACCTCCTTTCCCAAAAGTTTCCCCAGTTCCTAATAAATTGGAACCCCTCCTGCCTACACCGTCGTCTCATCCACACATTGAGACCCTGCAGTGTCTGTGCAGTGCCTGGCATGACAGGGCCCCGATCTTAGTTTGTGCCTCTCTAGGACCGGTGCTGTGAATGGTGGGTCCTGGCCCCTGGAAGAGGCTGATTCTCTGACCCACTGGAGTAAGGGGCATTCGGTGTCAGTGCCCTTTGGAAGGCTCCAGGGAGCAGCGATTTAGAAAACATGACCTGTGAGGAAAGCCTGAGAACTGGGCCCGTCCAGTCTCGAGGAGGCAGGAGGAGGGGACTGGTCAGAGTTGACCGTTATGGAAAGGGTAGCTCTGAAGAGGACAGGGCTGAATTCTAAATTAGCTGGTAGCACCCACGTGAAAGGTCTTGGACTCAACAGGGATTGTTCTGGGGGAGTGGCCGTGCAGTGCTCAGCAGTGGTCAGAAACGCTCAGTAGGAACTCTTAGACAAGAGAGAAAATATCATGCCACCGTATAAATCCCTGGTTCGCCCGCAGCCTGCATACTATGCCCAGTTCTGATCCCCCACCCCTCCAACTCATCTTAGAAAGGGCATCATGGCACTGGAAACAAAAATACAAGAACTAGGGTCACTCAAGGAAATGGACAGGCAGGAAGTTTTAATACAAACAAAAGGAAGTATTTCTTCACACAACACATGGTTAACCTGTGGAACTCCTTGCCAGGGGATGCTCTGAAGGCCAAAAGAATAACTGGATTTGAAAGAGGAGGAGATAAGTTCATGATGGATGGGTCCATTAGTGTCTGCTAGCCAGGTCAGGGATGCAGCCGTATACTGGGGATGACCATAAACCTCTGATTGCTGAGTGCAACGGGGCCAGGGGGTGCCGGTTATTTTCTGGGCAGCGCCCAGCACGATGGGGCCTTGGCCATGCCTGGTACTCCCGGGCACTACCATAATACACCTAATAACTAATGTACAGCACCCTGCACAATGGGGGGCCTGGTCTATAAGGGGCTACTGGGTGCTACTGTAATACACCTAATACATAATGTACAGTGCCTGGTGGCCCGGAGTGTGGGGGAGTCCGGGCCCTGCACCCCTCTTCCTGGGATTCACTGAGACTCTCAGCCAGCCAGTAAAACAGAAGGTTTATTGGACAACAGGAACACAGTCCAAAACAGAGCTTGTGGGGACACCCAGGACCCCTCAGTGAAGTCCTTCTGGGGGAGCAGGGAGCTCAGACCCCAGCCCTGGGGTTCCCTGTGTTCCTCCACCCAGCCCCAAACTGAAACTAAACCCACCCAGCAGGCTCCCTCCTGCGGCCTCCGTCCACATTCCCGGACAGAGGTGTCACCTCCCCCTCCCCCTCCCGGCTCAGGTGACAGGCTCTCAGGTCTCCCGTCCCCAGGGCACATTCCCAGGTCAACACTCCCCCCTCCCTGCTGCCTCACATCGTCGCACCTGGCACAATGGGGGGTCTGGGCCATGGCTGGGGCTCCCGGGCACTACCATAATACACCTAATAACTAACGTACAGCACCCTGCACAATGGGGGCCCTGGTCTAAATCGGGCTACTGGGTGCTACTGTAATACACCTAATACTTAATGTACAGTGCCTGGCACAATGGGGGGCCTGGGCCATGGCTGGGGCTCCCGGGTGCTTCCACCATACAGCTAATTAATACGAATGATGCTATTTCCCTGGTATTGGGCTCGGTGCCGGGGTGCCGGCTGAGATTCTCTGGCCTGCGCTACCCAGGGGGTGGGGCTGGAGGGTGCCCGTGGCAATCCGTGACTCCAGGAGGATGGGGCTTGCTGAGGTTCTGACCGGGCGGCTGCAACGGGGCTGCCTGCCTGCCTAGGGAACCCTCTCCGGACACGGGCTGCCCAGTCTGCAATGTGTTTCCACCAGCTCTCGGCATTTCTTACCCCTTGGTAAACGGTCTGGACATGGGTCCCTTACAACGAGTCCCCCCCCGCAACAGCAGAACGGTTCCCGCGTGCCGAGGAATGGCCTCTCTTCTCCGGCATGCACCTGAAGGAGCCCCAAAGCAAATATCTCCTTGTTGCCAGAGCTGCTGCTCATCTGAGCCCGGGTTAGAGCGTGAAATGGCTTTCTGGAAGAAAGGAGCATTTCTGTGGCAAGGTTTGCATCTTTCTGGATATTTTGGTTCATGGCTGAAAGGAAAGAAAATGATCAGAGAAGTTCCATTCTGTTTGAACTGAATCTTTTTGTTTCCAAAAATTAGAAAGAAATGGGGGAGGAGGAAGGAGGGAAAAACAAAACAGCCCCCCTCTAACCCCCCAATGAATTTTTCTGGTTTCCTAATCTAAGTTTTCAGTTTGGGGGTTTTCATCCAAAAAAGGGGGAAAATGCTGGAAATTTTAGGGGGGAAAACCATTTTCCCCCCTGAAGTTTCCCACAGGAAAATTTTTCCCCCCGTCCCAGCTGATGCCCCGGATTGTGGAGCACCGAGAGTCCTTAATTCTCTGCAGCTGCCCCCCCTCCCCCCCCATCATGGTGAGTTGTCACGAAGATGCTTGGCAGGCAGCAGACTCCCCAAGACATCTCTTGCCTAGCAGCTGGATTTCTTAGCAAGCCCTTGTCTCTGCACATCTCTTTGCCACGTTGTCGCATCACGTTACAGGCTCCTGTCACACCCCAGCCTGGCGCTTGGTGTGAAGGGATGTGACAGGAAATGGCCTGCTGGGATGTGGATTATTTTATTGCTGTACGCACAGCACGGCTAACCAGGGCTGTATTGGGAGCACGTAATACAGACACGGGGGGTAGGACCCGCTGGACTGGGTCGGACCAAGGCTAGAATAATTGCTACGTTGAGGTCACACTGGGGGCAGCTCCTCCTCTCAGAGCGATGGGCTCAGGCTCGCTGCAGACCCAGGCCGCGTCACTATGTCAGTTACATCTGGGGCAGCCCCCCCCCCCCCAGAGCAGTGGGCTCAGGCTCGCTGCAGACCCAGGCCGTGTCGCTATGTCAGTTACATCTGGGGCAGCTCCCCACTCTCAGAGCAATGGGCTCAGGCTCTCTGCAGACCCAGGCAGTGTCACTGCATTAGTGACGCTCAGTTCATGTTTTTCAGGCTCACGATCTCAAGCGCATGGGACTGACGTTTTAGGAGGAAAGCTGCAACCGTGCCGTGATGGTGGGACTCCAGGCATGGGGTGTCTCGTGCCTGTGCTCTGATGCTGCTCTGGAGGCAATTAGCCAATAGAGGGGCCCTGGCTGCAGCTCGCCTGCAGGGAAAATCCGTATGAGCAATCGCACAGCAGCCGCCTGGCTCCTTCCAGCCCTGCCACCATGCGCGGGGGTGAACGTTCCTGGCTCTCGCACGCTGATGAATGCAGCGGTGGGTTCATCTCTCTGGCCTGGCTGCCAACAGCCTGGCTGAGAAAGGGCCTGCGTGCCGCTCCCTCCCGGATTGATTTCCCGTCCATTGGCTTCTGCTAATCGATACCCCCTGTCCCGGTATGTGACGAGCCGCTGTTGCAGGGCCCTTGTGCTGCGGCAGAGCAGAGCACGGGCAGAAGGGGTGGGGGTTTAGGGGGGATAAATACTACATCCCGTACGCTCCGTTCCCCTGCGAAAGCGGGCGGAACCAGCGGGCTGAGCCCGAAGAGCCCTCTGCGGCTGGCTCTGGCCGGCGGTTTGTACTGCAAAGCTCGGTCTGTGTCTGTGCTGCGCTGGCTCTGGTCGCCCCAGTGCCCCTGGATGCACTTCCCCCCGCAGCATCCCCAGAGCCCCCAGGCCGGGTTACCAGGGGCTTGGCGCCCGCCCCGCAAGCTCAGCTCCCAGTCAGTAAAAGGGCCAGGCTTCCCGAAGCTCCCGAGAGGGAAACCCGACCTCTGCTTGGGAGCTGAATTCTCGAGACCCCGGCCCTCGGGAACTCACCCAAGGTCACGTGGGGAGCCTGGCATAGAACCCAGGCATCCTGGGTCCCGGCCCAGAGCCTCCCCTGCCCAGCTGTCCTGCCTCCTGGGGGCCAAGTGGGCTGTGCAGAGGGCTGGAGTCGGTTGCCGGTGGCGGGCGAACCCCTGATGCGGGAGCTGAATCTGGTGGGGGAAGCTCACCGATTGTCCGAGACTCACACTGGCCTGGCGTCCTGCGTGGTGCAGCCTGTGGAGTTCCCAGGGTTCCTGCAGCCAGCCAACGCCTTGGGCTTGGGCTGCACCGTGGCCTGGCAGCCGGTGGCAGCTGCCCACCCCAGCCCATGGCAGGGACTCGCCCGGGCTATTGGCAGGTGTCCCAGCCAGAAACGAGTTCCCGAAAAGCGGTTGGTTGTCGCTTCCCAGCTGCCTCTGCAGCCGTGGGGCGCGGGGCCAGGAGGGGCCCGGGGCCGTTCGGTGTCCGTACGTCTGGCGAGGGCAGAGGGACTGCTTCCTCCTCTGCTCGAGTTCACCCAGCGCCTCTGCCTGCGGCTCCCGCAGCCCAGGCAGCAGAATAATTCCCAGCCCGTTGGTAGGTGGGAAGAACATTGCCGTGGAAGACTGCCCTGTTTGCCGAGAACAAGGTTAAGCTGCTCTCTGCCGGGTGAGATGCGGGAGAGGAATGGCAGGCAGCGGGGGGGGAGCCCGTGGCTGGGGAGGACTCCGCATCTGGCAGAGGCGAGGCTGGGCCTCCCCCCCGCTCCAGCTGTCGGGGCACCACGCACAGCACAAGTCGCTGGTGATGGTGGGAGGGGGTGATGGTAGGAGCTGCCGCAGGCTGTCTACCCCCGAGAGCAGCTGTGTGGCCGAGCGGGGTTGGCGCTCTGGGTTTGGCTCTGGGTCTGCCGCACCCAGCCTCCACGCCTCTCGCCCTCTTGCTGCCCGGGTCTGCCTGCCCAACGCAGGCCATGAGCTGCTGGGGCCTCTGGCTGCTGAGGGTAACGACTGCAGCTTTCACCCCAACGGGGCAGCTGGTGATAACGAGGAGAGCGGTGCTGAGTGTCCAGCAGTGCCCAGAGCGAGGGCCCCAGCAGGCTGAGCGCTGCAGGCAGAGCAGGAGACGGTCCCTACCCTGAAGAGCTCCCAGTCTACAGAGGCAGGATTGTTACATGCTGAGCTACAGAGAGACGCAGGGACTTGCCTAGGGCCGCTCAGGGCATCACTGGCAGAGCCAGGAATTGGACGTGAGCCAGTTGAGCAGCAGGATGGGGGAGGGGTTAGGAGCATGGGCCTGAGATTGGTTCTTTGCTCTGCCCTGGGTGACCTTGGGCAAGTTATGTAGCCTGCTCCAGGGCAGGGGGTATGGGGGACTGAGCTAGGACACCTGGGTTCTATTCCTGGCCCTGCCACTGACCTGCTGGGCAACTTGGAGTATGTCCCTTCCCCTCCCTGTGCCTCAGTTTCACCTTGTGCCCTTTGTCTAATTGGTTTGTAATTTCTTCTGGGTGGGGGGTTGTGTCTGGGCAGGGCCTGGCACCATGGTCCCTCTGGCTGCAGTAGTGGGGAGCATCACGCAGGTGTGATGTTATTGACATAATCTGGGACCGTATCGCTCATTGTTGCAACCAAGGTCCTGTAGTGGCACCAAATCCTGTATAAAGGGGGTCAAATCAGGTGTCTAAGACAAGGTTATGGGTTGCTGGTTATGATTATGCTGTCTGTGTGTGTGTATCCTTTTCAAATTTATGCTCTGCTTCTGGGTGACACCCCAGACAAGTTGGTGTCAGCTCTGCCTAGCCTGCTGGATGGCCCATTAAGGACCATCCGCTACACAACTGACCCATTGAGAGAAGGCAGACACACCTGGGGACTCAGCAAGGCATCCAGGGACCTGCCTATGGACAGAACTCTGAGGTGTTTCCAGGCCATGAGATGGGCAGCTTGTCTTTAGGACAAAGAAAGCAGAGACCACATGGCAAGAGAATACAAAAGAGGCTGCAGCTCCTCCATCTTGTCTTCAATCCTGCTTCTTACCTCTGGAGGGACTTTGCTACACTGAAGCTTTGAACCAAGGACTGAAAGACCCCTCCCAGCTGTGGGTGTTCTCCAGAGACTTGATTTGAACCTGCCGTTTATTCCATCACTGCTGCAAGCCTGAACCAAGAACTTCGCCATGCCTGGATGTCACTCATAGAATCATAGAATATCAGGGTTGGAAGGGACCTCAGGAGGTCATCTAGTCCAACCCCCTGCTCAAAGCAGGACCGATCCCCAATTAAATCATCCCTGATTCCATTTAAGCGATTCTAGCTCTCATCTGGATCTCTTTCCTGTTATGATAGGTGGGTCCCACCAGAACCAGCATCGTTACAGTGGTGTAGTCGGCAGGACACTAACGATGCTGGTGCTGGCAGGACCCCACTGAGAGGGCCAATTCAGGACAAATTGCTTAAAGCAGGGCAGTGACAGCCCAAGGCTGGGGTTTTTCCACCCCTAAGGCAAACCAAACCAGCCAGACAGAGAGGGCTTTGGCTTTACCCCACTGGCTAACCACAAGTCACACAAGCCATTCCCTTAGACATTCCAGTTTCCCAGTATCACCACCAGTGCCATTCGTTATGGGGACGAATGGTTATGAAAACCAATACCCCAGTAAAAGGAAAAAAAGGTTCCCTCGATCCCAAAGGACCAAGCCCCAGACCCAGGTCAATATACAAATCAGATCTTACCCACAAATCACGCTGTTGCCAACCGTTTAGAATCTAAAGGTTTACTCATAATCGGAAAAAGACAGAGACGAGAGCTAGAATTGGTTCAATGGAATCAATGACACCCAGTAACGGCCAAGTTCTTGGTTCAGGCTTGTAGCAGTGATAGAATACATTGCAGGTTCAAATCAAGTCTCTGGAGAACATCCCCAGCTGGGATGGGTCTTTCAGTCCTTGGTTCAAAGCTTCAGTGTAGCAAAGTCCCTCCAGAGGCAGGAAGCAGGATTGAAGACAAAGGTGGAGGAGCTGCAGCCTCTTTTGTATTCTCTTGCCATGTGGTCTCTGCTTTCTTTGTCCCAAAGACAAGCTGCTCATCCCATGGCCTGGAAACACCCCAGAGTTCTGTCCATAGGCAGGTCCCTGGATGCCTGGCTGAGTCCCCAGGTGTGTCTGCCTTCTCTCAGTGGGTCAGTTGTGTAGCTGACAGCAGGCTAGGCAGAGCTGACGCCAACTTGTCTGGGGTGTCCCCCAGAAGCACAGCATAAATTTGAAATACAGACACTATAGAGCCACTATTCATAACTTTAACTACAAAAATGATACACACACACACAGACAGCATAATCATAACCAGCAAACCTTAACCTTGTCTTAGACACCTGATTTGACCCCCTTTATACAGGATTTGGTGCCACTACAGGACCTTGGTTGCAACAATGAGCGATACGGTCCCAGATTATGTCAATAACGTCACATCAGGGCGCGTCTATGCTGCAAAGGGAAGCTCGGGCAGGGAGTCTCAGAGCCTGGGTCGATTGACTCGGGCTTGCAGGGCTGAAGGCCGTGTGGACAGTGCTGCTTGGGCTGGAGCCTGGCGTCTGAGATTCAGAGCCCTGCCCGAGCGGGAATGGCCCCGCGGCTACCGTTAGCCCTGCGGCTCAGCCAGTCACTCTGGGCTCTGAGACTCGGCACCTCAGGGGTTGGTTTGCTGCTCAGACGCGCCCTGAGCACGTGAGGAGTGGAGGAGACGTCTGACAGGACTGTGCCTTCGGAGGGCGCGAGGCTGCTGGCTGGGGGTGGGGGGCGGCGTTGTGCTGGGGGGGGTGCGGCGTTGTGCCGGGGGCTCTCGCCCCCGGGGCACTGAGCTCTTGCTGCAGCTGCGGTCGCCTTCCCCGCCTTGTCCAGGGAGCAGCGAGCGAGATGAGCCATAGGCAACCTCGCGCACCGCCTGCTAGATCCTAACCGCACCGGCAGCTCCTGGGGGCACGGTGCAGCTAGGCTCGGGCGCAGGCGGTCAGAGGGGAGCTGACCCCGGGACCAGAGAGGCCCGATGGGCTGCAGGATCTGTGTGCTGGGGCCCAGTCCGCGCTGTGGAGGAATTTCTAGCGCTGTGCAGAGGCTGGGGCCTGGGCGTAGGGCGACGAGCCGCTCCCCGTGGCCCTGGTCTAGCGTCTCCAGCTGGTTTCAGAGCTTCGTGTGCTGGGAACCCCCCGGAGGGGGTTAAAAGGGAATCACCAGGACCAACTGTCAGTGACGCTAAAGGCCCCACTGTGGGGAGTGGACACGGCCCCCTGAGAACCCTCCCCCCTGGAGCTGTCTGAAAGGCCCCACCCCACAGCACAGGGGGGCAGCTGATTCAGCAAAGCATGGCAGTCTGGGGCACGTCAGCACCTTCTTAAAATGCTGGGCCCAGCTCCAGAGTCTGCAGGTCTTCTCAGCTCCCCAGCGCCTCCAGTGGGAGCAGAGCTGGAGTTACAGCAGCCCTGAGGCTGCTCTGCTTTATATTGCTGGTCCCAGACATGAAGCACCAAGGGCAGGCTTAAAGCCTTTTACACCTGCCCCAACTGCAAGGCGGTTGTGTTCTGTTCTGGAAGGGTGGCTGGGTGAGCTGGCCCTGGCTGGAGCTCAGGGCACAGGGAGCTCACAGGCTTTGGCCTGAGGACCGGAAAGCACTGCAGCCCTCTGGCTACTTGGGCTCTGGGGTGGCTGATACCAGGATGAGACAGGCATGGGGGAACCCCTGTCCAAGCAAGTCTGGATCAAGGGACTTTTGGGGCCCTGTCAAGGTTCCTTCCCCACTCTGAACTCTAGGGTACAGATGTGGGGACCTGCATGAAAACCTCCTAAGTTTACTTTCACCAGCTTAGGTTAAAACTTCCCCAAGGTACAAATTAATTTTATCCTTTGCCCCCTGGATCCACTGCCACCACCAAACTTTAACTGGGTTTACTGGGAAACGTAGTTTGGACACATCTTTCTCCCCAAAATCCTCCCAACCCTTGCACCCCACTTCCTGGGGAAGGTTTGGCAAAAATCCTCACCAATTTGCATAGGTGACCACAGACCCAAAACCTTGGATCTTAGAACAATAAAAAAAAATTCAGTTTTCTTACAAGAAGACTTTTAATAAAAGTAAAGGAATCACCTCTGTAAAATCAGGATGGTAGATACCTTACAGGGTAATTAGATTCAAAACATAGAGAATCCCTCTAGGCAAAACCTTAAGTTACAAAAAAGACACACAGACAGGAATAGTCATTCTATTCAGCACAGTTCTTTTCTCAGCCATTTAAAGAAATCATAATCTAACACATACCTAGCTAGGTTACTTACTAAAGTTCTAAGACTCCATTCCTGTTCTATCCCCGGCAAAAGCAGCATACAGACAGACACAGACCCTTTGTTTCTCTCCCTCCTCCCAGCTTTTGAAAGTATCTTGTCTCCTCATTGGTCATTTTGGTCAGGTGCCAGCGAGGTTACCTTTAGCTTCTTAACCCTTTACAGGTGAGAGGATTTTTCCGTTGGCCAGGAGGGATTTTAAAGGGGTTTACCCTTCCCTTTATATTTATGACAGGCCCCAATTGCTGATTCCTAATTTGTCTGTTGTACCACACTGGGGGCCCATGTGCTGTAATGCCTGGAGCAGGACTCCTGGGTTCTGCTCCCAGCTCTGGGAGGCGGATCTTGGTGTCGATGCGCATGGTGCCCAGTTTGCTGTGTGGCGAACTCCCTGCAGCCAGTTCAGGACCCGTCTTGTGTCCCTAGGACGCATGCAAACGTGCGCATGTGGGGCTCGGGAAAACTTGGTGGCACTTTCCTCTCCAAGTGCATCACCAGCCTGCCAGCCCCCCCTTGCGCGTCGGCCGCACACGGGGCAGCGAGGCTGGGTGGGCATGGGCGACGTTTCCCTGTTTGCCGTGTTGGTTAGTACCTTCCGTGAGACACGGCGGCTTCTCAGTCAGAGGAATTGTGTCGTGCGTCCGCACCCACGAGAAAGGGCACAGCACTGTTCTCCAGCCCCCGGGCGATGACAGGCAGAGCGCTGTCGGCATTAAGTCTTTCCTGACAAGTACATCTGATAATCATGCATCATATTAATTCACCTGTCATAGCTGTAAGTGAACATCGCTGTTCAGGAGATCTGCCTCCTTCCTAAACGGCCATTACCCGGAGACATGGCTCCCCGGCTTGACAGCGCTGCGCAGAGATTGCGGGGAGGACTTGGGCGGGGTTATTTCTGCATGGATTGCTGTACGCACACACAATGAGTGTGCACAAACACACCCCAGCACCAGCAACCCAGTCCCTCCCTGCCTTTCCCTGCCCGACACAACTCATCACAACTGGGTGGAGAGAGGACAGGGAGGAGGAGTAACTTGGTGGGAGGCTGCTGCAGGAAGCCGCTTGTCCTTGGTTGTGTTCCTGCTCAGCCCTGCGTAACGGTCCTTCAATTGCAGGCGTAGCTTTTCATGATTTCTCTACCGTGGCAGCAGCCGGAGGCTTCAGCCCAGCAGTGCCGGGTGCTCGACAATCACAGGACAAGAAGCCTGCTTTGAGTTGAAGTAGGTGCGTCCGCACAGGGGGTTGGTGCTGGTCACTCCACCGCCGTGTTTGTGTGGACTGGGCCTTGCCTGCTCAGCTGTGACCCCCTCCTCCGGGAGCAAACGCTGATCCCAGGCAGAACTGCACAATGCGGTGCCTGACTCTGGACCCATCTCTTTGCAGGTGCTGATGGTGCAGCCAGATGTGAGGTGACGCCCCAGGGGAAGGGGCTATAGATAGGAGAAGGTTTGGTGGGGTGGAGAACAGAAGCGCTCTGGGTTTGAAATCTCACTTTTCCCCCAAAGGTTCATTGTGAAATCCACCCTGTCCTTGTTCGTGCGCTGAAACCGCAGCCCCACCCTTGTGACCTTTCAGACAGCAGCTCGAAGCGAAGAGACCCCCGGAGAGAAGACTTAATCTCCTTCGCTTGTTTCTGCAGCAGCTCCTGGCTGGAGAAGGGGACAGGCAGGGTTAGAGTTCAAAGCCCGTTCCCTGATGGTCGCACCTCGAAACCCCAGCTGAGATTGGGGCCCCATCAGGCCGGGCGCTGCACGGACAGGGGGACAGACAGCCCCTGCCCCCACGAGCTCACAGACAAAGCAGAGAGGGCTCTGCCCCACTTGAACCCGGATCTCCTGTGCCCCAGCCTAGTGCTTTAACCGTCCAGCCTCCTGGCAGCTCTCATGGGAGGTTTGCCCTGACATCAGCCCAGCAGTGACGCTGCCAGGGGCCAGGAAAGCGGTGATTTGCATCGGTCAGACTTAGCCCGGGGCTGAACTCCACTGGTGCCCGACGTCGAGTGGGGAAAGCGGGGCTCGTTCCCAGCCTGGATGAGGTCTCAGAGGCGTCGTTTCCCGCGTGCTGCCGACAGAGGCAGGCCTGGGCTGGAGGAGCGTGGGGAGTCGCTCTGCTCCTGTCTTCGGGCGTTTGCTCCCCCTGCGATGACTCCGGGATTCAGTATCGTTGGGGAGCGTGTTACCCCACTGTCTGCTAATTTCTACCCACTGGGCTGGAGATTTGAGAGCAGTTTTATCCTGCGCCGTGTCCAATCAGTCCCTTCCCATGTGAAACACGATGTTAAAACCACTGTGCGCCGAGCAAAGTATCGTCTCCGGCTCATTACAGGCACCAGGTCATTTGTCTCTGCCCGGCCCAGTGCAGTGGCAGCCAAGAGAGACGAGTTTGCTGTTGATTTTCATAATTAATCATGATGAATTGCCCAGGAAATGTTAAACGACCTAGCGCAGAAATGCCGGCTTATGGCCTGAATGAAGCAGGCAGGCGGGGAAGGAAGGGGCATCTCCTGGCATGCACGCTGCCACGGGGAGTAGCCCCTGCCGGCCCAGCGGGGCCTGGTCAGTGGCTCAGTTGCAGCCATCAGCAAAGAAAAGACGCTGGGATTGGCCGGGAACCCTGAACAGGGAGATCGGGGCTGGGGAGAGGCAGCCTCATGGGAGCCTCAAGACGGGAGCAGAGATTTGCCAGATTGGCTCAGAGCAGGGGCCATCCAGCCTAGTCTGTGCTCTCCGGCTGCCGAGGAAAGTGCCTGGGGTAACCTGGGCCTGGTGGAAGTTCCCCCCCAGTCTAGTGGTTAAGGGTCAGCCTGCACCCCAGAGCAGCAGCCCAGCCAGGACTCCTGTGTGTCCTGTTGTTTTAACGCTCACTGGGGTAACTCTGGATATTCTCCTTCCTACGAAACTCCTCATCTCTGCTGGCGCCCGCTGAGCGGGGACCGGTGTCGGAGGCCCTTCCTGCGGGCTGCCCAGTCCTCCGCTCAGCATGGGGAGGTTCTGGTCTCTCCATGGGGAACGGGGAATATTTTTGCATGTGCCTAAGGGATTAAGGCGCCTGACTGAATGGGACTTAGGCACCAAAGGTGCTTTGGAAAATTCTGCCCAGTGAGAGCCTCCGATGTCGTTCTGAGCAGGGGACATGGGGCCGATCTGAGGCTGTAGCTCGCACTCCCACAGAGCCACCCTCCGGCCCCTGTTCCAGGTGCTTTCGCCTTGATTTCACTGCACGGGAAAGATTCTTACCCCTTTTTCCTGACGAGGGGACGGAGGCACAGAGCTATTAAATGATTTGCTCAAGGTCACACAGGGAATCAGCGGCAGAGCCAGGAACTGAACCATCTCCCTGGTCCCAGACGCCTTCCTGACCCCCAGGGCGGACTGCCGGGACACGCTGTGACTAGGCAGGGCAGCTGAGCCAGGCCATATGTGTGACCTGGGGAGGACTCCACCTTGACGGGCGAGAGCGTGACGGACGGGCGAGAGCGTGACGGACAGGCGCGCCGGGCGTGCAGACAGCCCCTGAGGGCCCGGGCGCAAGGCCTGCAGCAGTGCTGGGTGGGGCAGAAGCATTGTCCTGACCAACGTGATGGGGGACCCGACCGCTCACTGCTGCAGGAGAGTCTGGTGTGTCTGTGCCTAGAAATCGGGGGGGGTTGGGGGACAGGGAGTGTGGAGGTAGGGGATGTGACGATGTGACGCAGCAGGGAGGGGGGAGCGTTGACCTGGGAATGTGCCCTGGGGACGGGAGACCTGAGAGCCTGTCACCTGAGCCAGGAGGGGGAGGGGGAGGTGACACCTCTGCCCAGGAATGTGGATGGAGGCTGCAGCAGGGAACCTGCTCGGTGGGTTTAGTTTCAGTTTGGGGCTGGGTGGAGGAACACAGGGAACCCCAGGGCTGGGGTCTAAGCTCCCTGCTCCCCCAGAAGGACTTCACTGAGGGGTCCTGGGTGTACCCACAAGCTCTGTTTTGGACTGTGTTCCTGTTGTCCAATAAACCTTCTGTTTTACTGGCTGGCTGAGAGTCTCAGTGAATCCCAGGAAGAGGGGTGCAGGGCCTGGACTCCCCCACACTCCGTGACAACTGGTGGCAGCGGTGGGATCTACTGCACCCCGTGAACGGCGCTTCCTGCAGTAAGTGACTGGGGAACAGTAAAACGAAGGGGGATTGACGGGGACCAGGCGTGCTGAAGATTCAGAGAGAGACGGTTCCAGGGGGCGGTTAACCCCTGGGAGTGTGTGACCAGAGAGAAGGACTTTTGCAGTAACAGGGTCCCCCGGGGGATTGCAGCGAGCGGTCCCAGGGGCGGAGGAGTCTGCAGCTCGACCCTGGCAAAGAGGTGGTGACCTCAAGAAGGACTGGCACACTAGGGGCTTTTCCTGGAAACCGTGGACAGCTGCCCGGCCTGCGAGTGGCCAGCCGGGAGATGTACGCTAAACGCCTTAAGAGCGACCTGGTGGAGCTGTGCAGGCAGAGGGGGCTGCGCGTCGGGAGGTCCACCAAGGAACAGCTGATTGCCCAGCTGGAGGAGAGGGATCGCTTGGATGACCCGATCCCTGTCCCTGAGGGAAGCCGCCCGGCGGACGCAGCGTGGGCCCTGGGGCCTGACCAGGCTGGGAGGGGTCAGACTGCTGCCCAGGACACCCCGAGACCCTTCCTACCTATGCCTGGGGGAGGGGTTGTGGGAAGCCCAGCGAATACCGAGGGCCCCCTGACCCCAGCAGCCAGCAGGGGATCCTCCCAGCGGAGCTCCCCATCCCTGGAGCAGATGCGGCTGGAATGGGAGAGGGAGAGGAAAATGAGGGAGCTGGAGGATCATGAAAAACAACGTCAACATGAGGAGAAACAACGTCAACATGAGCAGGAGGAGAAGGAGAAACAACGTCAACATGAGCAGGAGGAGAAGGAGAGGGAACGTCAACATGAGCAGCAGGAGAAGGAGAAACAAAGACAGCATGAACTGGAGCTGGCCAGGCTGAGGAGCAGTGGGGCCCCGGCTGCGGTGAGTGAGGGGGGACCCAAGACTGCAAGGAGCTTTGATAAGTGCTTCCTGGCCCAGCGGAAGGAGGGGGAGGACATAGATAGCTTCCTGACGGCCTTTGAGAATGCCTGCGAGCTGCACAGGGTTGACCCTGCAGACAGGCTCCAGTTCCTCACCCCCTTACTGGACCCCAAAGCCGTGGAGGTCTACAGCCGGATGACAGGGGCAGAGGCAGGGGACTATGAACTGTTCAAACAGGCCCTGCTCCGTGAGTTTGGGCTGACCCCCGAGATGTACCGGAGAAGGTTCCGGAGTCAGCGTAAAACGCCTGAGGTCACCTACCTACAACTGGTCAACAGGATGCAGGGATATGCCCGCAAGTGGACAGCGGGGGCCCAAACTAAAGAGGACCTGCTTGACCTGTTTGTACTGGAGCACCTGTATGAACAGTGCCCTTCCGACCTGAGGCTGTGGCTGGTGGACAAAAAGCTCGCGAACCCCCAGCATGCAGGGCAGCTGGCCGACGAGTTTGTGAACAGTCGGTCAGGGGGTAGCCGGGAGGAGTCCCAAAAGAACAGGCCCCCCCCGATGCAGAGAGAGAGTCACCATGGGGCCTCCCAGCGGGGAAATAGGGAGAACCCCCTCCAAAGGGGAACGCCTGGTGTCGGGCCCCTCCGACCCGTTCGAGGGGACCAACGTGACCTGAGCTGCTATCACTGTGGCCAGAGAGGCCACGTACGGGCCCAGTGCCCCGGGCTCAGGGACAAACTGAGCAGACCCAACCTACCCAGGGTTAACTGGGTAGGGACTCAGCTGGACGAGGGGCAGGCGACCCAGGAAAGGGGGGCTACCAGTTTGCCACCTGCTCAGGAGGGAAGAGTACCCCCAGCCAGCCCCGCCAGAGGGCTGGAGGCTCTGGACTCCGGGTGCTCGGTTTACAGGGTGGGTGCGGGGCTGTCCCTCCGGAGAGAGTGCCTTGTTCCCCTGGAGGTGGATGGGAGGAAGGTCAATGGATACTGGGATACGGGCGCGGAGGTGACGCTGGCCCGGCCCGAGGTGGTGGCCCCAGATCGGGTGGTGCCCAACACCTACCTGACCCTGACGGGGGTGGGCGGGACCCCATTTAAGGTGCCCGTGGCAAGGGTACACCTGAAATGGGGGACCAAGGAGGGCCCCAAGGATGTGGGGGTACACCACCATTTGCCCACTGAAGTTTTGATGGGGGGAGACCTAGAGGACTGGCCAAGCGACCCCCAGACCGCCCTGGTTGTGACCCGTAGCCAGAGCCGGCGAGGGGCACTGCGACCTGACCCTGGGGAGGGTACCACACTGGAGGCGCGAGACCCTACTCGGGTGGGGAGGGAGCGCCGAGGGGCACGGCTCAGAGAGGCTGCGGCCTCAGACCTGGCCACGGAGGGGGAACCGGGCCCCATCCCTTCCCCAGCTGCTGAGTTCCAGGCCGAGTTGAGGAAAGATCCCTCCTTGCAGAAGCTCAGGGACCTGGCCGACCTCAGTGAGGGACGGACCATGAGGAGAGGCTGCCAGGAGAGGTTCCTGTGGGAGAAGGGGTTCCTGTACCGAGAATGGGCTCCCCCAGGGGAAGGGGAGTCCTGTGGGATCAGGAGGCAGCTGGTGGTCCCCCAGAAGTACCGCCGCAAGCTCCTGTCCCTGGCCCATGACATCCCCCTCGCAGGGCACCAGGGAATCCGGCGCACCCGGCAGAGGTTGCTACAGAACTTTTACTGGCCCGGGGTCTTTACCACCGTCCGGCAGTATTGCCGATCCTGTGACCCCTGTCAGAGGGTGGGGAAGGCCCGGGACAAGGGGAAAGCGGCGTTGAGACCTTTGCCCATCATAGAGGAGCCTTTCCAGAAGGTGGCCATGGACATCGTGGGGCCTCTCAGCAAGACGACCCGGTCGGGGAAGAAATACATTCTGGTGGTGGTAGATTTCGCCACCCGCTACCCCGAGGCAGTGCCCTTAGCTTCCATTGAAGCAGACACCGTGGCAGATGCGCTCCTGACCATTTTCAGCCGAGTGGGGTTCCCCAGGGAAGTCTTGACAGACCAAGGGTCCAACTTCATGTCGGCCCTGCTCCGGTGCTTGTGGGAGAAATGTGGGGTCCGGCATGACTGGGCCTCAGCATATCACCCCCAGTCCAATGGGCTGGTGGAGAGGTTTAACGGGACGCTAAAGATGATGCTGAACACCTTTATGAACCAGCACCCGCAGGATTGGGACAAGTACTTACCTCACCTGCTGTTCGCATACAGGGAGGTGCCCCAGGAGTCTACCGGATTTTCGCCTTTCGAACTGTTATATGGAAGGAGGGTGAGGGGCCCCCTGGACCTGATGAGAGACGAGTGGGAGGGGAAGGCCACTCCCGATGGAGAGTCAGTGGTGGAGTATGTCCTGACCTTCCGAGAGAGACTGGCTGAACTCATGGGCCTGGCCAGGGAGAATCTGGCCAGAGCCCAGAGGAAGCAGAAGGTCTGGTATGACCGCACGGCGCGGGCCCGTGCCTACGCCACCGGGGATCAGGTGATGGTTCTCATCCCCGTGAGAAAGAACAAACTACAGGCCGCCTGGGAGGGCCCGTTCAAGGTCGTCAAGCAGCTCAATGAGGTAAACTATGTGGTGGAGCTGTCGAACCGGGCCCACCACCGCCGGGTGTACCATGTGAATATGATGAAGCCATATTATGCCAGGGGGAATGTGGTGTTAGCTGTGTGTGGTCAGTGGGAGGAGCAGGGAGATGACCCTTTAGTAGATCTATTCCCTGGGACCAGAGCTGGTTCCCCCCTGGAAACAATCCCCCTCTCGGATCAGCTCACCCCTGCCCAGCAAGCCGAGGTCAGGGGGGTGCTGCATCCGTACCGACAGCTGTTTTCCAACCAGCCTGGACGCACTAATCTGACTGTCCACCGGGTGCAGACAGGGTCGCACCCGCCGATAAGATGCTCCCCCTTCCGAGTCACAGGGAAAACTGCTCAGGACCTGGAAAGAGAGGTCCGGGACATGCTGGCTTTGGGGGTGATCCAGCCATCGGCCAGCCCTTGGGCCTCGCCGGTGGTGCTGGTCCCCAAAAAGGATGGGTCAGTCCGGTTCTGTGTGGACTATCGGAAGCTCAATGCCATCACTGTATCGGATGCCTACCCCATGCCCAGGCCGGACGAGCTCCTAGACAAGCTGGGAGGAGCTCGGTACCTTACCACCATGGACCTTACAAAGGGCTACTGGCAAGTGCCGCTGGATGCAGATGCCCGGCTGAAATCGGCCTTTATCACCCCTCTGGGGCTCTATGAGTTTCTGACCCTGCCTTTCGGCCTCAAGGGAGCGCCGGCCACCTTCCAGCGCCTGGTGGACCAGCTCCTGAGGGGGATGGAGAGTTTTGCCGTGGCGTATATTGACGACATCTGTGTCTTTAGCCAGACCTGGGAGGGCCACGTGTCCCAGGTTAGACAAGTGCTGGACCGACTCCAGGGGGCTGGGCTGACTGTCAAAGCGGAGAAGTGCAAGGTGGGGATGGCTGAAGTATCTTACCTGGGCCATCGGGTGGGGAGCGGCCGCCTAAAGCCGGAACCGGCCAAGGTGGAGGTGATCAGAGACTGGCCCGCTCCCCACACCAAAAAGCAGGTCCAAGCCTTTATTGGGATGGCAGGATACTACCGAAGATTTGTGCCCCACTTTAGCGCCATAGCCACCCCCATCACTGAGCTATGCAAGAAGGGGAAGCCAGACAAGGTGGTCTGGACCGAGCAGTGCCAGGAGGCTTTCCAGGCGCTGAAGGAGGCTCTGGTCAGTGGCCCAGTTCTAGCAAACCCAGACTTTGACAAGCCCTTTGTGGTGTTCACCGACGCCTCCGACACGGGACTGGGGGCGGTGTTAATGCAGGAGGATGAAAAGGGGGAGAGACACCCCATCGTGTACCTGAGCAAGAAGTTGCTACCCCGGGAGCAACACTACGCGGCCATCGAGAAGGAGTGCCTGGCCATGGTGTGGGCCCTCAAGAAACTAGAGCCCTATCTCCTCGGGCGACACTTCACCGTGTACACCGACCACTCTCCCCTGACCTGGCTGCACCAGATGAAAGGAGCCAACGCCAAGCTCCTGAGGTGGAGCCTGCTCCTGCAGGATTACGACATGGACGTGGTCCACGTGAAGGGAAGTGCCAACCTGATAGCGGATGCGCTGTCCCGGAGAGGGGGCCCCGAACTTCCCCAGGTCACTGGTCACAGTGACCCCGCTCAGTTCAGTCTCGAAGGGGGGAGAGATGTGACGATGTGACGCAGCAGGGAGGGGGGAGCGTTGACCTGGGAATGTGCCCTGGGGACGGGAGACCTGAGAGCCTGTCACCTGAGCCAGGAGGGGGAGGGGGAGGTGACACCTCTGCCCAGGAATGTGGATGGAGGCTGCAGCAGGGAACCTGCTCGGTGGGTTTAGTTTCAGTTTGGGGCTGGGTGGAGGAACACAGGGAACCCCAGGGCTGGGGTCTAAGCTCCCTGCTCCCCCAGAAGGACTTCACTGAGGGGTCCTGGGTGTACCCACAAGCTCTGTTTTGGACTGTGTTCCTGTTGTCCAATAAACCTTCTGTTTTACTGGCTGGCTGAGAGTCTCAGTGAATCCCAGGAAGAGGGGTGCAGGGCCTGGACTCCCCCACACTCCGTGACAGGGGGTGAATGAGAGAAATCGGAGTGTGTGCGGGGGGGGAGGGAGCTGCGTTTTCATGATCCTGTTCACACCACCTGGCTCCCTGTTGTGGGTGTCTCGCAGCGAGTGCGTGGCAGCAGGGGTCTGGTCACGCCGCTGCAGCCTGTGGGCAGCACCCCCAGCCGATATAAT
Source organism: Natator depressus (assembly GCF_965152275.1). Lineage (NCBI taxonomy): Eukaryota > Metazoa > Chordata > Testudines > Cheloniidae > Natator > Natator depressus. The sequence continues at coordinate 26,894,449 of NC_134253.1, forward strand.
GCAATAGGATGGGCCCCATAGGGCAGAAATTCACACCCGGGCCAGGGTCCAGCACAAAGCCTCAGCCCACCCAGCCCTTCACCCATGGGCAGGGGCTAGGCCCCACTTCAGCCCTGCTGCAGCTCATGCTGGGCCCTTCCCAGGGGTGAGGGACCTTGGGGCGCCAGGCCCTGAACTCACCCTCGAGGAGCAGAGGCTGAAACAGCTGATTGGTCCCCTGCCTCCTCCTAAAAGGCTCCGTCCTAATTGCCATTCCCTCGTCAGTCCTTTCTCACTGCTTGTGGCCTCCATGCAGGCAGGGAAGAGTTTGCCCAGGCTCCTGGGTGGCGTCTATTCACCGCTCCGCCGGTCTGTGATGAGCAGGGCTCTTTGTCTCTTCAGTCGTGGCAGACTCGTCAAGTATGTGCAAAGGGACCTGAAATTAGAGGAAATAAATTAGCAATTTGTTCGTGTAGCTTTTCTCCCCTGCGGGGAGAGTCACCTCAGCACAGGGAATTACCGAAACATCAATCCCATGACTGTTGGATAAAAGGGTCTGAGTTTTGCAGTTTGATAGAGGGCTCGCTCAGTGCCTCTCCCCCGAAGGCACCGCATGTCATTCATGTGTCAGCACGAGACACGGACGGTTCGGGGCTGTGGGGAAATTGTCTCGTTCCTCTACCAGGTGCAGACGGTCGCCACCAGGGAAACACAGGGCCAGATTCCCTTCGAGTCAGTGCAGTTACACCAGTCGGGAAACTGGCCGAGAAACACACCCCTGAGGTGGTGTTAGCAGCAGCCCTGTGGTCCCAGTGGAGATCCGGGTCCCCTGGTGCCAGGCTCTGCACGGACTCCAAAAGAGGCCTGGCACCCAGGGAGTTTGCGACCAACGTGGACAAGGCAAAATGATCATCCGTGTGGTACAGGTGGAGAACCGAGAGCTGCAGCGACTCGCCCCAGGTCGTGGGTGGGGAAGTCCCCACAATTGAGCAAAGGGAAGAAAACTGCACACACCCTCTGCTCTGGAAGGTGCGACCCAAACAGTCAGCAAACCACGCAGCACAGAGTTCCCATGCTTCTCCTGTAGCTCCCGTCTGGCGTCCTGGGCAGGAGCGTGCATCGAAGGAGGGTGATCTTCACCCCTTGTGCTGCACTGCTGAACCGGGGCCACCTGCTCCCGGAACCTGCCGCAGTGTGTGGGGGGGTGCATGGCCCCTTGAGGGCCTTTGCAGCCCGGCGTGTCTGTGACTGTAGGTACGGCCGGAGCTACCCACCCAAAGCCGCAGGCACCGCGGGAGCGCGACTCTTCTTAGCACTGCGGACGCCGTAGCTGCGTCTGTCACGTACTGGCAAAGGGCAGCGTTCCTTTACTTCACAACGACAGCTGTCTGCCCAGCCCCGGCAAGAAGAAAGGGAGCTCACGGCCAGGCTTGAGAGGTTCCAGGCATAAGGCTGTTTTCTGTCTGCCCCAGTGACTTTATGCAAAGGCAGGTGGGGTAGAGCAGCTTCACCTAGCTGCTCTTCCATGCGGAATTCCAAGCCGTGAATTCTCCAGGACTTCCTGGAGTACAGACAACTTTCAGCTGCCTTCCCGGAGCCGGCTGGCAACAGAGCAGCGGCAGAAGCATCGTAGGGAAAGTCGTTGTTCAGCTCGTGGGGGGCTTTGGCCAGCCGTTAATGCGGAGTCATCAGGATGAAGGACAGATCCACGTTTCATATTAAAAACCGTCCTTTATATTCCCCTCACAGCCCCTGCTCCTTGATTTGGCAAAAAAAATTGGGCGAATCTGGGGAGGAACGCCCGGAAACGTGGCTCGGGCACGGGCGAATCTGGGGCGGAACTCCTGGAAATGTGACCTGGGCGCGGGCGAAGCTGGGGAGGAACGCCCGGAAACGTGGCGCGGGCGAAGCTGGGGAGGAACGCCCGGAAACGTGGCCCGGGCGCGGGCGAAGCTGGGGAGGAACGCCCGGAAACGTGGCCCGGGCGCGGGCGTAGAGGCTTGAAACGAGGTGGCGAGTGTGCCGAACCCCAGCGGTGTTTATAAAATCTCTTGGCTTTTGAGCCAATCTCATGATCTGGGGGGGAGCTGGCTCACGGCTTTTGGGCGCTTGGCGTTGGCAGCCCTGCTCCGAGCCGGGCATGCTGGGCTTGAAACACGGGTATCCGCCCTTCCTGCTGCCTCGGTAACGAGCCTGCCTCTGGCATAGTGCTAAAGGCCCTGCTGCCTGGGGAGCTGCTGCGTCGGCCCCGGTGCCCCTGGAGCCAGGCCGCGTGGGGGAGCTGCTCTGTCGGCCCCGGCCCGCTTGGGGGAGCCGCAGCACGCCGGGACGCGCAGCTGAGGGGCGTCCGCCCTGGGGGGTGGCCGGAGGTGGCCGGACCGAGAGAGCCGCAGGGGCCAGCCCTGTGCACGCGGCAGCGGTCGGGGGCTTTGCTGATCCATAACTGGAATCCCGCTGTTCACGGAGCCGCCCCTGTTTTTAGCTGCTGCTGCTGCTCCGGGACCTATTCTGTCCTCTCCCGTTCAGCGCCTCTCCGTCCCCCGCGCCCTGGCTTGGGGGTTCCCCCCAGACGTTTGCTGTGGAATACAGGCTGTGCTTCTTCACAAGGGCGCGTCCTCCGGTAGGTGGGCTGGCCGGTCCCCCACCCCCAGCTCGTCCTCCAGGGGCCTGCGAAAGGCCTGGGCTGGGGGCGAAGGAGCAGAGGGACGGAAGCTGCGGCACTTAGCGGAGGGGGGCTGGGACGTACAAAGTAGGTCAGGCCCCAGTTAGCAGCTCTCTCAGAGCTGGTCTGGAAGGAGAGCTCCAGCCCCGCTTGTGTCCCACTTGTCGGCATTTGTTAGAAAGCGATAATCCGCCCCGGCCGAATGGGAGCTGGTCCCAGGGACGGGAAAGCGATAATCCGCCCCAGCGTCCCGGCCGAATGGGAGCCGGTCCCAGGGACGGGAAAGCGATAATCCGCCCCGGCCGAATGGGAGCCGGTCCCAGGGACGGGAAAGCGATAATCCGCCCCGGCCAAATGGGAACTGGTCCCAGGGACGGGAAAGCGATAATCCACCCCGGAGTCCTGAGCTAATGTACTCAATGCTTTTTTTTCCTCTGTTTTCACTAACAAGGTCAGCTCCCAGACTGCTGCGCTGGGCATCACAGAATGGGGAAGAGATGGCCAGCCCTCTGTGGAGATAGAGGTGGTTAGGGACTATTTAGAAAAGCTGGACGTGCACAAGTCCATGGGGCCGGACGAGTTGCATCCGAGAGTGCTGAAGGAATTGGCGGCTGTGATTGCAGAGCCCTTGGCCATTATCTTTGAAAACTCGTGGCGAACGGGGGAAGTCCCGGATGACTGGAAAAAGGCTAATGTAGTGCCAATCTTTAAAAAAGGGAAGAAGGAGGATCCTGGGAACTACAGGCCAGTCAGCCTCACCTCAGTCCCTGGAAAAATCATGGAGCAGGTCCTCAAAGAATCAATCCTGAGGCACTTACATGAGAGGAAAGTGATCAGGAACAGTCAGCATGGATTCACCAAGGGAAGGTCATGCCTGACTAATCTAATCGCCTTTTATGATGAGATTACTGGTTCTGTGGATGAAGGGAAAGCAGTGGATGTATTGTTTCTTGACTTTAGCAAAGCTTTTGACACGGTCTCCCACAGTATTCTTGTCAGCAAGTTAAAGAAGTATGGGCTGGATGAATGCACTATAAGGTGGGTAGAAAGCTGGCTAGATTGTCGGGCTCAACGGGTAGTGATCAATGGCTCCATGTCTAGTTGGCAGCTGGTGTCAAGTGGAGTGCCCCAGGGGTCGGTCCTGGGGCCGGTTTTGTTCAATATCTTCATAAATGATCTGGAGGATGGTGTGGATTGCACTCTCAGCAAATTTGCGGATGATACTAAACTGGGAGGAGTGGTAGATACGCTGGAGGGGAGGGATAGGATACAGAAGGACCTAGACAAATTGGAGGATTGGGCCAAAAGAAATCTGATGAGGTTCAATAAGGATAAGTGCAGGGACCTACACTTAGGATGGAAGAATCCAATGCACCGCTACAGACTAGGGACCGAATGGCTAGGCAGCAGTTCTGCGGAAAAGGACCTAGGGGTGACAGTGGACGAGAAGCTGGATATGAGTCAGCAGTGTGCCCTTGTTGCCAAGAAGGCCAATGGCATTTTGGGATGTATAAGTAGGGGCATAGCGAGCAGATCGAGGGATGTGATCGTTCCCCTCTATTCGACACTGGTGAGGCCTCATCTGGAGTACTGTGTCCAGTTTTGGGCCCCACACTACAAGAAGGATGTGGATAAATTGGAGAGAGTCCAGCGAAGGGCAACAAAAATGATTAGGGGACTGGAACACGTGACTTATGAGGAGAGGCTGAGGGAACTGGGATTGTTTAGTCTGCGGAAGAGAAGAATGAGGGGGGATTTGATAGCTGCTTTCAACTACCTGAAAGGGGGTTCCAAAGAGGATGGCTCTAGACTGTTCTCAATGGTAGCAGATGACAGAACGAGGAGTAATGGTCTCAAGTTGCAATGGGGGAGGTTTAGATTGGATATTAGGAAAAACTTTTTCACTAAGAGGGTGGTGAAACACTGGAATGCGTTACCTAGGGAGGTGGTAGAATCTCCTTCCTTAGAGGTTTTTAAGGTCAGGCTTGACAAAGCCCTGGCTGGGATGATTTAACTGGGAATTGGTCCTGCTTCGAGCAGGGGGTTGGACTAGATGACCTTCTGGGGTCCCTTCCAACCCTGATATTCTATGATTGATTCTATGAAAGGGCCTGGTGGGAACTACGACAAAGCCCGCAGGGTCAGTGCCATGGGGCCGTCGCTCCCTGTTCCTGTCCTTCGGCCCTGGGCCAAACCTCGCAGGAGTCTGGGCAAAGGCTCCCACTGGCTTCCTGGCCGCTGTGAGGAGAAGGAGCTGGATCAGGATGCAGGCAACCTGGGTTTGATTCGTGGCTGGGACCTTTTTGCATCTCTTTGAGCCCCTTCTGTAAAATGGGGAACTGATCCTTCCCTTGGCTAGTCCGGCTTCTCTGGGCAGGGGGCACCTCTCGCTCTGTGTGAGCCCATCATCGCGGGGGCCCCGGCCTCGCGCGGTCCCTGTACGATGTTTGTAGCCCGCTCCATGGATGTTATCCCACCGTTCGCTCCTGCGTCACGTTCCTGTTTATTGTACAGCACCGAGAGCGGGCGGGTACACACATCACAGATCTCTTTGCACTTGCACCGTGTCTGTGCCGGGCTCTCCGTGCGCTTGGCCCTGCAGGAGTAACAGGTGTTAATTTGCACCTTGCTCCTTGCCCGGAAAGGGAGGATGGAGGCGTGTGGGTCTGACACACAGAGAAAAACAATACATTGGCGGAGGTGGGAGGGATTTAAAAGGTTCCCAATGAAGAATCCAGCTCACCTGAGAATTCTGTCAAAAGCTGAGCCCCTAACTCTATCTCTGCCCCCCCCCTTCTCTGCTGTCTGAGCCTCACCACCTCTACCGTATTTACCCTGACATCCCTGGGGCGGGGCAGGGCAGGGCTGGTATCCGCAGAGGCACAGAGAGACGGAGTGACTAGGAAGTCTGCGTTGCTGCCAGGGATTTATGATGCATTAGGTTGCCAACCACACCTCTGTTGCCCACACCTTCTCTTAGCATAACTCTACCCTCCCCTTCTTCCTCCTCCCTGCTGCCAGTCCCTGCGTCAACCCTCAGTGCCACTTTGGGTCAGTGATGTGTCTTAGCGTGACGTCAAAGACCACAAGATGTCCATGGAGTGCCGGGATCCAAGGCGTTGGATGCCAGCTCTAGCCAAAAGCCTGCAGTCGTGGGACAGACTCCATGAGGGCTTTGCCCATACGTCACCCCTAGGATTAGGAACTTGCGGGTAGCAAGTATCTGGTGATGTTTCCAGTTCCATGCTCAGGGCCGGGCAGACAGGCGGAGCTGCAGGGTCTTAACGTGCGGGTGAGGCGATGGTGTAGGGATAAGGGGTTTAGGTTTATTCGGAACTGGGGACTCTTTTGGCAAAGGAGGAGCCTCCACAGGCACGATGGGCTCCACCTGAACCAAACCAGAACCAGCTGGGTGGCCTGGAAAATTAAAAAGGCCCAAGAGGAGTTTTTGACCGAAGGGCTAGGGGAAAGCCGACAGGCGCAGGGGCGCACACAGTTGGGACAGAGCCATCCCAGAGGGGAGGATTTATTGAAGGGGATTTTCTATTTCCTAGTAACGAGGAGAGGATAGAAGTCGATAGAGGACTGGTAGGAACTGAAGAGAAACAGTCAAACGAAAACCAGTCCCAGTCCGTTACATCCCATGAAGGCAGATGCCGGAATATTGACACATTTTATAGACGCTTGTGTACAAGTGCTAGGAGTCTAAAGACGAAGCTGGGTGACCCCAAGTGCCTGCTACTAATTGAGGATCCTGATATAACAGGCATCACCGACACTTGGTGGAACAGTGATAATCCGTGGGGCACGGGAGTGCCAGGGTACCAAACGTGCAGGAACGACAGAGGAGGTTGTGCTGGTGGGGATGGTGCACTGGGTGCAAGCGAAAGCATAGAGTGAAATGTAGCAAAAATCTTAAATGAATCTAACGGTACCATAGAAAATTGCCTGCTTGAAAAATAAGAGTCTAGCAGCAGGAATGTACTACCGACCCCCTGACCCGCATGGCCACGGTGATTGTGAAATGCCCAGGGAGAGCAGAGAGGCTACAGAAATAGAAAACTCAGTAATAATGAGGGATTTCAGCTATCCCCATATGGACTGGGAATGTCCCCTCAGGATGGGATACAGAGGTAAAATTTCTAGACCCCATTAATGGCTGTTTCTTGGAGCAGCTCGTCCTGGAACCCACCAGAGGAGGGGCAATTCTTGATTTAGTCCTAAGTGGCGAACAGGATCTGGTCCAAGAGGTGAACGTAGCTGAACGGCTCAGTCGTAGCAACCATGGTGTAATTAAATGTAACATCCCTTGTACTCTGGGAAATACCAAAGAAGCCCATCACAGTAGCATTTAACTTCAAAAAGGGGAACTACACAAAAATGAAGAAGCTAGTTAAAGGGAAATTAAAAGGAACAGTCCCAAGAGTGAAATTCTTGAAAGCTGAATGGAAACATCTTAAAAACACCATAATAGAGGCTCAAACTAAATGCATATTCCAAATTAAAAAGAAAAGACCAAAAAATGCTGCCATGGCTGAACAACACAGTAGGAGAGGCAGTTAGGGGCAAAAAGGCATCCTTTAAAAATTGTAAGTCAAATTGGAAAATAGCAAGGAGCATGAACTCAGGCAAGTGAAGTGTAAAAGTATAATCAAGACAGGCCAAAAAAGAATTTGAAGGGCAACTTGTTAAGTGCATCAGCAGCAGGAAGCTGCCAAACAATCAGTGAGGCCCCTGGACAATCGAGGTGCTAAAGGAGCCCTCAGGGAAGACCAGGCTGTTGCAGAGAAGCTACATGAATTCTTTGCATCAGGATTCACTGCAGAAGGTGGATGGGAGGGAGACTCTCACATCTGAGCCATTCTGTTTAGGTCACAGATCTGAGGAACTGTCCCAGACTGAGGTGTCAGTAAAGGAGATTTTAGAACAACCTGAAGTAGGAAGTCATGAGGAACAGATGGTATTTAAGCCGGAGTTCTGACTAGATGCCTCCTGAGGTCCCGTCCAACCCTGATGTTTTCTGATTCTGTGAACTCAGATCTGAGACTGGAGAACTACTGACAGGAGCGCGTAACCTCTCGCTTAAATCAGCCTCTGCTCCCGATGACGGGAGACGAGCTAAGGTAACACTGGTTTTTACACAGGCTCCAGAGGGGATCCTGGCAATCCCAGGCCGGGGAGCATGACTTCAGTACCAGGCCAATCGATTGACACTGTAGTGAAGGTCAGAGTGATCAGCGGCGTAGGTAGCCACAGGGTGGTGGGGAAGAGTCGCCCCGGCTTTTGTAAAAGGGAAATCGCGCCTCACCGATCTATTCGAATTCTCTGAGGGGGTCGCCAAAGGGGTGGCCCAGGGGGATCCAGTGCACAGAGTATCCTTGGACTTCAAGAGAGCCTTTGACAGGGTCCCTCCCCAAGGGCTCTGAAGCCAAGTAGCAGCCATGGGATAAGTCAGGCTGATGAGTCTCCTCCCTCTCTGTTGCAGACTCTCTTCCAAAGCCCCGATGATGGTTGGCAAGTTTACACCTCCGCTCAAGCCCCCGATGGCAAATGCCTCTGCACAGCGGTCATCCCAGTGCAGGGCACCTGCTCCCGAGACCTGCGCAGCCGGCAGCTCCGGCAGCTGATGGAAAAGGTAAGCACCTCGGCTTTGCTCCTGCACACAGACCTGCACACAGCTCCAGCCAGACCTGCCTCTGGACGGACTGGCTGTCCGAGTTCCCCGGCCTTCAGGGTGGTGTTGAGCCTGTCCCAGCTGCTCCTTGCAGCCGTCTGCTGCGGCGTGCCTCCTCCCCTCTGCACCAATAGGAATGGGTGTGGAGCAGCGGCTTGGTCTTTCTCTGTCCTGGGAAATGCTCATGTCCCTGGAAGTCCTTAGCACCCACTTCCCCAACACCTAATTGCAATGGTTTTTCTCCAGCCCCGTGCAAATGTTGGCAGCAGGCTGCTTTGAGCCGAAAGCCCAGTGCAGCCACAGAGGGAGAGGGTGGTGGGGGAAGCCAGGCAGGAGTTCCCTTCCCTCCGCTAATGACATTCAAATGGGGTCTGTGTTGCTCCTAATGGAGGGTGAGCAGCAAATCCATCCTAGCTGATTTGAATGCAATTAATCCCGTCGCTTCCTGCCAAGGAAGCCAACTTGCTATTGACTCTGAACCTGCAAATAACGTATTTATTAGTCCGATCAGGGAGGAGCGAGTCCCTGGATTTATGGCTGTGCCTGGAGCTACTAATGTCAGCACCAGCGCAGGGGAGCAGCTGGCGGGGAGCAGAGGGGTGGGTGGCGCTTGGGGTGGGCGTAAGCCCCTCTGTCAGCGTGATGTGGTGAAACAGTGGGGAGCAGCCTCCTCCCCACTAGAGCCAGGTCTGGTGGGGGTGAGAAGCAGCCCCCCGCAGAGTGCAGGTAAAGGCCCACGCCCCACTTAGCCCCAGGAGCCAGATATTCACCCCTGTGACTGCTGTTGCAGTCGCGGCTGGTGGGGCCAGTCACCAATCAGGGGCCTGTGGTGCTGGGCGTTGGGCAGACCCAGAGCGAGAGACAGCCCCTGCTCACAGGGTGAGCGAGCTCCCGCCGAATCCTGGAAATGTGGGGCTGGGAGGGACCTCGAGAAGTCACATCCAATCCCCAGCATTGAGGCAGGACCAAGAAAACCCAGAGCTGCCCTGACACGGGTTTGTCCACCTGTAATTAAAACCCTCCAGTGACGGGGATTCCCCAGCCCTCTTGGGAACCTCCCGCAGAGCTTCACACCCTGGGGAGTTAGGCAGGTTTTCCGAATATCGAGCCTACATCTTCCTGGCTGCAGACTCTTGTCCTACCTCCAGTGGCCATGGAGAAACATTGATCACTGTCCTCTCTATAAAAGCCCATCACAGATTTGAAGACTTATCAGATCCCTGCTGAACCTTCTTGTCTCAAGACTAAATGTGCCCGGGGTTTTGTACCTTGTCTCATGGGTCAGGTTTTCTAAATCTTGGATCATCTGTGCTGCTAGATGCTCTGCAGTTTGTTCACAGCTTTCCTGCAGCCTGCGGCCCAGACAGCGGTGCAGGGCTCCAGCTGAGGGCAGGACAGTGACTTCCCATGCGTTGTAGACGACACGTCTGTTCATACGGCCCAGAACGACATTTGCCTTTTTTGCAACTGCATCACGTTGTTGACTCCTTCAGTGTGGGATCCACGAGAACCCCCAGCTCTTTGCAGCAGTACTGGGCAGGCGTCCCCACGCTGTAATCGTGCATCTGATTCTTCCTTCCCAGGTGCGGTACTTTGCACTTCTCTTTATTGAATTTCACCTTGTTGAATTCAGACCAGTTCTCCAGTTCCCTCTCTACCTACTTATATGCACCCCTCTCTCTGATCTGTCCACCTAGCCTCAGACCCTCTGGCTAGCTGGCGATTGTCTTTGGGTGGCCCCTTCCTCACTGTAGCTGAGCACTCTTCAATGCTAAAAATGATGGCAGTGCTCTCTCTATCTCTGCCCCCCTGCCCCCCCATCTGTGGGGAAAGTGGCTATTTGCTGGTATGAGCATCTTTAATGCCTTTACATTCTGTCTGAGATGCGGAGATGGGAACGTCCTGGTTCCCCAGAGCCATTCGAATGATGGAGAGCTGCTATCAGAGATGTAACGTGACTGCAGTGAGTTGTTACGACCAGCAGTGCGGGCCATTGTGTGTCTGGGAGCATGGGAGTGACAAGGTTGGCGGGCGAAGCAGTAACACACTGTTCGTCAGCCCTGCGCGCAGTGAGCCCGCCGTGGTGTTATAACGGGTAGACCTGACGGACAGCTAACCCGAAGCGGTTCTCAGGCCGCAGTCCCGTCAGGCAACGCGCTCCCTCCTGGCGGCCGGGTCGGGCTTCGCACGAAGGGGTTGAACAAGGCAGCCACTGATTTCTATCATCTGCCTTCAAGACCGGGAATCTCAGGCAGCGACACGGACGCACCTCCAGCCAAGGGGGAGATTAGAGTCAAATCACGACTGACCGTGTGCAATAAAAGAGCAGGCGATTTCCAGAGGCCTCATTGTGCGAGATGCTGGCAGACCCCGGGGCGAGATGCTCACGGGGCAGACAAAGGGTGGGAAGGGAGGTGGGCACACAGAGGGGAGGTGTCTTACCCAAGCTCGCCCAGTGGGTGGGCGTCAGAGCTGGGTGTAGAATCCAGGTTCACACCCCTACCCGCTGCACCCCACCGCCTCCCAGCGCGTGGTGACGGAATGAAGACACCCTGCCTCTGTGGCTACTCGGGGAAAAGAGAGCCTGGATCAAGCTTTCCCAGCCTGGGGCCCGGTCTCCAAAACCGATTCCAGGAGCCCCGCTGGAGCCTCAGGCTCTAAGTCCACATTCTGCCCCCTCGGTAACAGCAGCTGATTTCTGAGCACACGCAGCTCCCGTCCCTTAAGATTTGTGGGTGCTCTGCAGCTCTGATGTCACAGAGCGTGGGGGAGTCCAGGCCCTGCACCCCTCTTCCTGGGATTCACTGAGACTCTCAGCCAGCCAGTAAAACAGAAGGTTTATTGGACAACAGGAACACAGTCCAAAACAGAGCTTGTGGGTACCCCCAGGACCCCTCAGTCAAGTCCTTCTGGGGGAGCAGGGAGCTTAGATCCCAGCCCTGGGGTTCCCTGCGTTCCTCCCCCCAGCCCCAAACTGAAACTAAACCCCCCAGCAGCAGGCTCCCTGCTGCAGCCTCTGTTCACATTTCCGGGCAGAGGTGTCACCCTAGGGCCCGAAGCAGGAATGTACTCGCCCCCCCCAAAACACACACTAATAATTAGCAGGGGGCCCCTTGAGCTCCTCGGGGCCCTAAGCAATTGTTTACCCTGCTTACGCTGGGCGCTGGCTCTCTTGGGCTGGCTTGTGCCACCCATGATGAAGCCGATGTCCCTGCATCTCTATAATTATGTAGTAAGTGTATCTCACGGCCCCCGTACTGCACCCCCACGTGGGGGGGCAGGGGGCCATTGGGGAAGGTTACCCTAGTGCCTAGGAGCTCTAGTCATGGCCCAGGGCCCCCTGGACTTGACCCTGAACATTATTTATTAGGTGTGCTACAGTAGCGTCTAGGAGCCCCGGGCACAGACCACAACCCCGCTGTGCTGGGCGCGGCTCAGGCACAGAACAAAGACACAGGCCTGCCCCAAAGAGCTGCCAGCCCTAGAGAAAAAGGGTGGGTGCGGACAGACGGGGGTCACAAGGACCCCGCGAGGCCGGGTTGGTCGGCGTGATGGGTGCGGACAGACGGGGGTCACAAGGACCCCGCGAGGCCGGGTTGGTCGGCGTGATGGGTGCGGACAGACGGGGGTCACAAGGACCCCGCGAGGCCGGGTTGGTCGGCGTGATGGGTGAGGACAGACGGGGGGGTCACAAGGACCCCGCGAGGCCGGGTTGGTCGGCGTGATGGGTGCGGACAGACGGGGGGGCACAAGGACCCCGCGAGGCCAGGTTGGTCGGCGTGATGTGTGCGGACAGACGGGGGTCACAAGGACCCCGCGAGGCCGGGTTGGTCGGCGTGATGGGTGCGGACAGACGGGGGTCACAAGGACCCCGCGAGGCCGGGTTGGTCGGCGTGATGGGTGAGGACAGACGGGGGGGTCACAAGGACCCCGCGAGGCCGGGTTGGTCGGCGTGATGGGTGCGGACAGACGGGGGGGCACAAGGACCCCGCGAGGCCAGGTTGGTCGGCGTGATGTGTGCGGACAGACGGGGGTCACAAGGACCCCGCGAGGCCGGGTTGGTCGGCGTGATGGGTGCGGACAGACGGGGGTCACAAGGACCCCGCGAGGCCGGGTTGGTCGGCGTGATGGGTGCGGACAGACGGGGGTCACAAGGACCCCGCGAGGCCGGGTTGGTCGGCGTGATGGGTGCGGACAGACGGGGGTCACAAGGACCCCGCGAGGCCGGGTTGGTCGGCGTGATGGGTGCGGACAGACGGGGGTCACAAGGACCCCGCGAGGCCGGGTTGGTCGGCGTGATGGGTGCGGACAGACGGGGGTCACAAGGACCCCGCGAGGCCGGGTTGGTCGGCTTGATGGGTGCGAACAGACGGGGGTTACAAGGACCCCGCGAGGCCGGGTTGGTCGGCGTGATGGGTGCGAACAGACGGGGGTCACAAGGACCCCGCGAGGCCGGGTTGGTCGGCTTGATGGGTGTGTCACGGAGTGTGGGGGAGTCCAGGCCCTGCACCCCTCTTCCTGGGATTCACTGAGACTCTCAGCCAGCCAGTAAAACAGAAGGTTTATTGGACAACAGGAACACAGTCCAAAACAGAGCTTGTGGGTACACCCAGGACCCCTCAGTCAAGTCCTTCTGGGGGAGCAGGGAGCTTAGACCCCAGCCCTGGGGTTCCCTGTGTTCCTCCACCCAGCCCCAAACTGAAACTAAACCCACCCAGCAGGTTCCCTGCTGCAGCCTCCGTCCACATTCCTGGGCAGAGGTGTTACCTCCCCCTCCCCCTCCTGGCTCAGGTGACAGGCTCTCAGGTCTCCCGTCCCCAGGGCACATTCCCAGGTCAACACTCCCCCCTCCCTGCTGCGTCACATCGTCACAGGGTGCGGACAGACGGGGGGGCACAAGGACCCCGCGAGGCAGGGTTGGTTGGCGTGATGGGTGCGGACAGACGGGGGGGTCACAAGGACCCCACGAGGCCAGGTTGGTCGGTGTGATGGGTGCGGACAGACGGGGGAGCACAAAGACCCCGCGAGGCCGGGTTGGTCGGTGTGATGGGTGTGGACAGACGGGGGGGGCACAAGGACCCCGCGAGAATGGGTTGGTCGGCGTGATGGGTGCGGACAGACGGGGGTCACAAGGAACCCGCAATGCCAGGTTGGTCGGCGTGATGTGTGCGGACAGACGGGGGTCACAAGGACCCCGCGAGGCCGGGTTGGTCGGCTTGATGGGTGCGGACAGACGGGGGTCACAAGGACCCCGCGAGGCCGGGTTGGTCGGCGTGATGGGTGCGGACAGACGGGGGTCACAAGGACCCCGCGAGACCGGGTTGGTCGGCGTGATGGTTGCGGACAGACGGGGGTCACAAGGACCCCGCGAGGCCGGGTTGGTCGGTGTGATGGGTGCGGACAGACGGGGGGGCACAAGGACCCCGCGAGGCAGGGTTGGTCGGTGTGATGGGTGCGGACAGACGGGGGAGCACAAGGACCCCGCGAGGCAGGGTTGGTCGGTGTGATGGGTGCGGACAGACGGGGGAGCACAAAGACCCCGCGAGGCCGGGTTGGTCGGTGTGATGGGTGTGGACAGACGGGGGGGCACAAGGACCCCGTGAGGCCGGGTTGGTCGGCGTGATGGGTGCGGACAGACTGGGGAGGGGGCACAGGACCCCGCGAGGCACGGTTAGTCGGTGTTATGTGGAGCATCTTCCCTGCTATTTTTACATAAGAACATGAGAACGGCCAGACTGGGTCCGACCAATAATCCACCTAGCCCAGTGTCCTGTCTACCAACAGTGGCCAATGCCAGGTGCCCCAGAGGGAGTGACGAGAACAGGGAATCACCAAGTGATCCATCCCCTGTTGCCTATTCCCGGGGTGGCTGGTGAAAGGTAGCATGGTATGCAGTCACACCTCTGAGTGTAGCGTAGACAAACCCAACATCTCCCTGTGCCTCAGTTTTCCTATCTGCAAAGTGTGGCCAACAGCTCTGCCCTGCCTCCCGGGGGGTTGTGAGGATGAATCCACTGGAGATGGCGAGGCGCCCAGATACACTGGTAAAAGAGGGTAAAACAGGCTTGGGGGAGTTTTGCTCCTGGCTTTATAAACATCCTTTGGGCCCCCTACCTGGACAGACGTTACCTCTGCAGCCGTAGGGGCCTGGCGCTTAGACGCGCTTGACATTTCATTTCCCGCTGTCTCTCGGAGGCGGCAGCTGCAGGAGCCCAGGAATGTTGGAGACGTTCATTGAGGGATGCGTCGGGGTGGGAGAGCGAAGCCCCCTATGGCTGAAGGGTTAAGAGCCTCCTGCCGCGGTGGATCGCCCGCCCACCCACCCACCTGGCCCGCGGAGATGAGCATCTGCTTCTGTCCCTGCACGTTACCAGAGACGCGGCTGGCTGCTGGGACCCAGGGCAGCGGGCGGCTGAGGGGGCGAGCTGAATCTCTCTGGGAAGCAGCGGCTCCAGCAGCCCCAGTGTCTCCAGGGAAGGTGGAACGCCGCTTGCCTTCCCCAGCCTTGCTTCGCCCAGACCCCTAGCTAAGGAGCAATGCTCAGCCCCCGGCCTGTGCCACCAGGGGAGTCGGCAAAGGTCACCTGTCACTCACAGAGCGTCCGAGTGCCGCACTGCGGTCCCCCCCGCGCAGGACGTGTTCCTGCTTAGCCTCCATGGACGGAAGCAGGAGCCCAGAGCCTGCGGAAGAGGCGCAGAGCCCTCCCTGTCGGTGCCGTGGGGCAGGGGGCAAAGCGGGGAGGGGGGACGGAGAAGGGCCGAGGCTGGCGGGACACGTGGTTTAATAAGGGGCCACCCTCTGCCTCCGAGCGGCTGCCCCTGCAGCCCAGCCCGGTGCTGAGCCCTGAGCATCTGCGCCCTGGCAGCGTCCTGGGCCCCTGGCACCCAGCGCTGCGCAGCTACATGGCAAGAGAGCCCCTGCCCCAAGGAGCTTCAGCCTGAAGAGACACGGCCACGCCGCTGCCCCTCTGTTACAGTGGGGGACGGACACCCAGAGAGAGGCGGGAGCTCAGCTCACGTCCCCTAGGGAGTCCGCCCCAGAGCTGGGAGCTGCTCCCGTGCCACCTCCACGCATGGGCCGTGTTTGACCCACAAGACTCTGCGGCGTCTCTGCAGTGTCGTCGTCTCTCCCCCCCCCCCCCCCCCCCCCGGGCTTCGCAGACGGTGGAGAGGCACCGCCACAGAGGGAGTCTTATCTAGGGACACAGCGGGGCCCAGATCCCAGCTGAGGCCGCTGGGCGTGTTGTAATGCAGATGTGCGAAGATCTCCGAGAACCCGGTGATGCGGGACAAGGCTTTTGCACGTGTGCCAGCTACCCTGGGGTCCTGCTCTTGCCCATGATGCCTGGTGCTTGCCCAGAGAGAGGTGTGACGCCCCCGCCATGCACCCTGTCATTCTCTTGGATGCGACGCTTGTGGGCAGGGCAGTCCGGTGGGCACAGCAGAGCTGGGCTCTCCATTGACCTGCTGGGTGACCCGAGGGAAGTCACTTCTCCTCTTTGCATCTCTCTGTCCCTCGCACCCTTAGACCATCACCTCTTCAGGGCAGGGCTGGCTCTCCCTCTGGCTAGGGCTCGGAGCTCCCCTGGGGACTCTCAGACCCTCACGTAAGGCGTATGGCAATGCGGATGGGTGGGGCTGCACCTGCTGCAGAGATGCCTTGCTAGTGCGCTGCATCTTGCCATGTGCGGCTGCAGATAAGACATTCGGTAGCGCTGGGTAGAACGTCCCGTTAACCTGATCCCTCGGCGTGAGCACCGGGGAGCTGAAGAGCCCTCTAGCCCGGAGTGTCACGTGCTGAATGTCTCGGGAGCGGGTGGCTCTGATCCCTGCTGCCAGGGTTGGGTGGGTTGCGGGGAGGGATCCTTCATGGTTTCTGGAATGGCTGCTCCCCACCGTGGAGACACTGCTATCATTTTGTGCGCCATGGGCGAGGTGGAGGGAGTGCTGCACTCAGAGATGCAGGGCCCCCTTGGTCTCGCAGCCTCGGAGCTCCTCCGGACCAGTGGAGTGATGTTTCTCCAGATGACCTTGCCCAAGGTCAGAAGTGGTGCCTGCAGCCCCACCGTGGGGTGCGTCCCAGGCACTGAGCAGGGAAACAAGCCCTGTCTGGATGGAGTCAGTGGGTTTGGTTTGGAGTGAGGAGAACAGGGCAGTTTTCCTTCCCCTGGGGGATGGGTGGGACGGGATAACTCCATAGTTGGGCCCTGTGCAGGGTCATGCCTGCTTCTCCCACGACGGGTGACTGGCAGGGGCCTGGGCATGGGTATTTTTAAGCGGGTTTAAATCCTTTGTGGCTCTGGTGGAGGGCTGAGCATTGGGCATTTGTGGCTGATTGCAATGCAGGCTGTAATCTCGACTGGCTTTCGTGTGTCAAGCTATATTTGCTCCATGGAAAGCAGATTCTACCTGAGGGACAGGGTCAACCCTTTCCAAACGCAGGTGCTTGGCTGGACGCGTGTCCCAGTTCTCTGAGCTGCCACAGCCCTCGCTGGAGGTGTGAGCATGCCGCTCCCCTGGAAACTGGAGCATGCTTACTTTAACGTGTTCATCGTCACGCAGCCACGTGTGAAAGCCTTGTCCCGCATCGCCATGTGCTCGGAGATCTTAGCACATCTGCATTACAACAAACCCAGTGGCCTCAGCTGGGATCTGGGCCGGCTGTGCCCACAGCTGCCCAGACTCCGAGAAGAGACAGGCTCCGCTCCAAAGAGGAGGAGCGCTGGCCTACGGTCACAGAGCTGGGAAAGAATCCAGGGGTCTGGAGTCCCAGGCCACTAGATCTCACCACTGTGTGGAGCAAACTGTTCCTTACCCCCCAACGCCCTCATTTCACCCAGCTCAGGACAGCCCTGGGCAGCGCGGATCCCCTGCCGAGCCATCCAGCCCGACTCCACGCGGCATGGAGAGAAGATCGAGTGACCGAGGTGCCTGGATCTGTTCTGCCCTCCCCCACTGGGAGCCTGGGCCTCGCGTTCCAGGCTTTGGACGGCAAGTCCAGAGTGGAACGTAGGGACGTGGTTTTCCTTAGTCAGCTCTGCTCCTTGGGTGCCTGTTGCTCACGTGAGGGGCTGCAGACACTGACGGCAGGAGATCTGGCAGGGAGATAAGCTCCCACGTCTGCACAGACCCAGATAAATGCTCCCAGCCAAAAATAAATAATAAAGACCCATAAATCTTCCCTGAGTGGCAGGAGGGCTCAGGTGGTGGTGAAGGGAAGTCAGCCCCTGACCTTGGCAGGAATTAAAATAGCTTGGAAGCAGCGAGCGAGTGAGAGAGCTGGCCTCTGCACAGCTCCATCAGTAACATCCCGGCTAAGCACCGCTATTGATCAGAGGCTGTCGCCCGAACCGCCCATTTGCGTGCGTGCACAGCCCTGGCTGCGTGATGCAACGTGCCCAGCGAGCGGAGGGGGCTGGGGAACAGCGTCTTGGAAGGGGAAGTCTCTTCGCAGCCGCGCTGCCCGTTTTGCCAGCCGTCTGTTCCTCTCAGTGGCAGCTGGGATGGCAGGAGATGGGAGAGCTGCAAAAGGAAGGACCCGTGTTCCACGTGCGGGGAGGGGAGACGGACGAGAGATCCTGCTGCTGGTGCAGCCTCCGCTGTAAGATACTCGTGGACGTTAACGGCACCGCTCGCCGTGTGGGCTCTTTCCAGGCAGGGCCCTCGGCTGAGGGCCGGCTGGCCTGGCGGATTGAAGCTGTGGGCGGGGATGCATGAGATCTGGTCTCGGCTCCCAGCTTTGCGCTGACTGTGTATGTGACGGTGGGTCTCAGCTCCCCCCGGTGTAAGCATGGGGCCACCCATAATCTTGCCTTTGTCTGCGTAGATTGTAAACTCTGGGCAACGTGCACAGCACCCAGCCCAGTCAGGTGGAGTCTCCCAGACACACACGAGGGGCACTTCCCCCACCGCTAACATGCAGCTACTTCTAGGGTGAGCAGCAGTGTCAGTTTAACAGCCGGGCATCAGGGCAGGGCGCAGAGGGGACTCCGGCATTCGGAATGTGCTACGGGGGAAGTAGGATCCCACCAGCCGGGACGCACCCAGGGCCCTGTAACCTGTTCCTGGCAAGGTGTAACTCTTGCCCCTGGCTGGCTAAGGATTAAGAAGAGAAGACATTAGGGTTAACCCCGTGAGCGCTTGTGGAAAGTGGGCGGCAGGGGCTCAGTTTGACAGCGGGCCTGAAAGGCCCCCTAGCAGCGTGCTGAAGCAGCAGGTCAGACCCAACTTGGGGGTGGGGGGCCCCCGACGAATTATGAACACTGTTCTCTGCCCTGCCTGGGGCTGCATCGGCGTGAGTGGGTTTTGGTTGCAAGAGGAAGGCTGCGGCAGAAGCAAGGGTGTGAGTGTGAGCTGCTGGGGAGCGGGTGTTACGGGTCCCCCGAGTGCCTGTTCTTCAGAGTGTGAGGGGCTGTTACAGCTGAAGCAGCTCAAGTGCTTAGCTCTGGAGGCCCCCAGCCCGGTCCCTGGCGAGGCAGTGGTCACACCAGTGCGAGGGTGTTGGTGGTGGTTGTTTAATGTCCACATTGCAGTCGTGCCAGAGGCTAGCCATGATGGTGCCCTGCTGCGCTAGGAGCTGTACAAACACGTACTGAACTACAGTCCCAAAGACGAGACCTGGCCGGGGTGGGAGGGACAAGGTCCCAAAGCTAGCAGGATGTGCAGGAGTCCCAGTCTGGAGCTGTGATCACAGCCCAGCGCTCGCTGACGGCAGATCTCTGCAGCATTCCAGCAGAGGCGAGCCGGGAAGGGGGCACCAGGGTGCACGCAGAGCTGACGTTTCTAGGGGAAGGGGGGTGGAGGGGTTGGGGTGCCCCCCAGGACCTGGCTCCAATGACCTGCTCCCCCTGGACTTCCAGCAGAGACACAGGTCTTGTCTCCACTGTGACCTGGGCCTAGCTAGCATGGAAAACAACAGCCGCACGAGCATGCCGCACGAGCGCACAGCCCCGCCTGGGACCCTGCCCTGCCCTGGAGCAGTCACCCCGCCCCGCTGCTGTTCCCGGAGCTGGCTGGCTCCGAGCTAACTGCGCTGTGGCTCCCTGGGCTGCGTTCAGGCCTCTGATCGCAGTGCAGACTGCCCACGGTGCTAAGCTCTGCACGGTGGCTGTGCTGCCGAGACTTTCGCTGCCTTTGGAGGTCTCCCCTCCGGCTTAGCTTGGGAGGTCGGGGGGCTTTGCCCAAAGGTTGGCATCCCGGGGTGCCTGGCAGTGCTCCACAGGGGGATGCAGCCTCTGGAGATGACGTTGCATCTCTGCGAGGTGCTGCAGAGAGAGACCTGCCCTCTCTCCCCACGTAGGAATCGCCCCCTGGGTCGCTTTACTGCGGTAAATGTTAATAAAAGCTGTTAAGTTTTCTAACTGGTCTCAATTCCCCCGTCTGCGGTGGGCAGAGTCCACGAGGAGGCGGCTTTCCTTTTATTTCCTCTCGGCTTTTTATACATTCACACACAAAAAAATGATTAAACTTTTATTATAACTTGCTGCAAAACGGCTCTGAAGCCTTCCGAGGCTGCAGCCGCAGCTGTAAACACCAACAGGGCCCCTGTTAATAAATAAATAACCACTGAGGGAACGTGGCTGCGTTCTCGTCTCGTTAAGGCGCTGAAATAAACTAATTTTAGTGGCGGCGGCCGATGAAATGAAAGAACCGAAGCCCACAAGAAATGTGCATTCGGGTGGTTTAAGAGCCAAAGAACAGCGGCAGCCCTGAACGAAAGATGGGAGTTTATACATGAAACCTGCAGGAAGAGGAATCTTCTCGGCAGTGTTTATGTAAGTGGCCTAACTATGCACCCTAGGTGCGAGACCAGGAATCAGGACACCTGGGCTGCAGAGATTCCAAGGCCGGGATTGTGATCATCCTGTTTTGCCTGAGCTGGAGAGCTTCTCTGCCTGGCGCGGCGTGGTGCCTTAGACAGACCTGCAGGAGAATTCAGTCCCTCCGGCTGGGGTGGACTTTCTGTCCATCTCCGTGTCTGCACAGCGCCCAGCACAGCAGGCCCGGTCTCCCTGGGAGCCTGTCGGTGCGACCGTAGTGTGTAATCAGTCAGTGCTGTATTTATTTAGCCTCCTATAGCTGCTCTGTCCTGGCCTCTGGGAGGTAAGCTGGGTGTTTGTTAAATACCCGCGGCTGGATGGGCTTTGCTAGTGACCTCGGTGCTGCTCCCTGCGGTGAGCAGTCCCCTCAGAGCTACCTCTCGTTCAGCAGGCAGTTTGTCTGTCCAGAACCGGTGCACGGGGGCGACGCACCAGCCAGGCCGAGACACCGCGCGCAGCCGAGTGAGCAAGCAGATTGCATTTGCAAAGATCTTCACACACGTCTCGCGCGCACCCCGGGCTACGGACACTGCGCTGCAGCGTGTGACGGGGGAGCGGATGCTGGCGGAGGAAAGCAGGAAAAGAGAGAGCCCCAGGCAGGCAGAGGTTGGGGAAGTCAGGCTGTAGCGTGACCCTTCCCCACAGGACACAGAGCTGGAGATCCGTGGCCAGCACCTGTGTCCTACTGCTGTGCGATTACGGCAAACTTCCCTCTGCCGGAACGCTGGGCCCGGCAGTTTCAGTGTCACCGTTGCTGGGCGTATGTCCGTGTCTACCCAGGTGCTGAGGAAGCCTGGCCGTGCCGTGCCTGGGGTTTGGG
Source organism: Natator depressus (assembly GCF_965152275.1). Taxonomy (NCBI): domain Eukaryota; kingdom Metazoa; phylum Chordata; order Testudines; family Cheloniidae; genus Natator; species Natator depressus. The sequence goes on from NC_134253.1 coordinate 26,915,402, forward strand.
GCCACTTATCGCAGGGTTTACATGACCGTAACGCTGGGCAGTGGGGATTGCTCGTTCTCCAGCCCAGGCGGTAGTGGCAAGCGTTGCCGCTGCCCCTTTCTCCTCCCACGGGGTGCAGGGTGGGAGCAGGGCACTGGGGCAGAGGCACCCCGGAGACGTCACTGCCACACTGGGAATTAAAGAGCCAGCATCGAGACTGGGCGGTGCGGGGTGATGACCTGGGAACTGGTGACGTACCTGTGCTGCTTCGTTTCCTCTCCCCAGCCCGCCCGCTCCCCCTGCAGCCTGGAGACACCTGTGCTGTGTGATGTGTACGGTAGGAGCCAGCAGTGCGGTGTGGTGCCGGCTGTCCCAGGGCGGGAGCGCTCCCCTGCAGTCCGTTGGCCAGTAGCTACACCGGCCCCGTGCGCTGGGGCCTGCTCACACGCACGGAGTAGCCCTGGGTGAAATTTGTCAGACAAATATTTTATTCAGCGAAAAATGCAGTTGTGGTCGACTGAACTGACTCGTGACTCTGACATCAATAGTTTCGGCCACTCGTTAAAGGGCTGCAGGAGGAGGAGATGGGGGCGGGGGCTCGCACCCTAACCCACTAGGCTCACGGTTTCCAGGGGTTAGGGCGCTCACCTGGGAGGTGGGCAACGCAGGTTGAAATTCTCGTTCTGGAACAGACCCAAAGTCACCAAAAATTCCGATTCCATTTGACCCAAAGTGAAAGGTTTTTTCGTGGGTCAGTTCCATGGCTGTTCCAGCAGCGATGTGCCCAGCCCTGGTAGGGAGAGACGGTTCCTTGCTGTAGCAAACATGCAGGGTGGCTAGATAAGACGGACTAAAGAGAAACGGGCCCAGAGAGGCTGGGAATAGAAGGCAGATCTGCTGAGTCTCAATCCAGCGCCCTCCCCGCTAATTCCCGCTCCCTCCCCAGGCACAAGGCTCGCCAGCAGGTTCCAGTGCGGTGCCCAGAATCTAAACGTTTATTTGAAAAAAAACCAACCCCAAAGCTTCTGGCTGTAACCCAATTGCCATCCACTCGTGGATATGAATGGATTGAAACAAACCCCCACGCACACCGCTCCTGGTGCCCTGTGGCTTGGCATATAATGGGCCTCATTGTCACTCACCCGGTAACCCCTTTACATGGTGTTGGCAGCACAAACAGGCCTGGTTGTAAGTGAGAATCTGCTCCCACACTGAGTGTGATCAAAAGGAGGAGGGGAGCTGGATGCAGTGAATATGCTCGAATGAGTGACTAATGGCTGCTGATGCTGCCAGGCCAGCTGCCTGCTTGCTTCCCCATCTCTCTGGTGCAGAGTGAAAATGCTTTCTGCTTGCATGCCTGTAATTCATTTAGAACAATCATCTTTTCATTATGGGCAGGAGGTGCAGAGCTGGGAGAGGGCCTCATTAATTAAACAGAGATCAGGGAAGGGAGCAGGGCATATCAAATCAATTCTGGCCAACTCTTTGCAGAATCCAAATGGGAAAGTCACCTGCAGCCTTCCCAGGAAAGGCAGAGGAGTGCGCTGCTAATGAGGCATCTCCCTGGAGCACTGGTATTAAATCAGAGCTTCGTTCTGTTCCCAGGTCCTTATTAATAACACTCAGAACAACTCCGGTGGCCAACTCTTCCTCCGCTCTCATCCGTGCTGAGCTCTGATTTCGGGATCTATATTGCATGGATCTGGGTTGCTTTGCATGATGGGGAAGGAGCTGGACAATCCTGCGGGTCCTGAGCTCTGGGCTTTGGGAAGTAGAAATATTGCTGAACTTCTGCAGAACTTGAGTTCATGTAGGAGGGAAATCCCCCGGGAACAGCGATAGAGGTGACGAATGCACCTAGAGAGAGAGCACGTGTCCCACGAACACACTGCGTGCTCTCGCCTGTACCAGTCCCCAGGGCTGCTCTGGGAAGGAGGGCCGTACCCTCAAGAGCGCACCTGCTCTCACCACTCTGTTTTGTTTTTCCAGGTGCAGAACCTCTCCCAGTCCATGGAGGTGCTGGACCTGAGAACCTTCCGTGACCTGCAGTACGTGCGCCACACGGAGTCCCTCATGAAGGGGCTGGATTCCCGGCTGAAGGTGGCCACCGAAAGCCAGAAAAGCCTGAACACTAAAAGCTTCCAGGTAAACCCTTTGCAGACTCCCGTTGGCCAGTGGTCTAGCTGTCTGTACTGCTGCCCTTGGGTGCTATCAGCGCTGCGGTTCTGAGTTATGCCAGGAGTGCCTGGAGCATAGGCATGGGTGCTGCTGTTACGTGGGTCCAGCTGAGGCTATGGGGCAAGAAGCAGGGAGGCATAAGTGATGCCCAGGCCTTGGCGGGATTTGGGCATCGAGGTGGCTTTGCAAATCCCATTCTGCGTCTGCTAGGAGTGCCCAGAGACACCAACTGTGACCAGCACCGCATGGCGCCGGGTGCTGCACAGACAGTCCTGCCCAACGAGCTCACAGCCTAAATGCACGAGGCCAAGGCCTCATTTGTGCTCATGTCCTGCTGCTGTAACATGCCAGCCACAAACCTGCCCTAGGCCTGGTCGGCGCTAGGAATGTAGGGCAGTATAACTGCGTCACTCGGGGCGTGAAAAATCCACCACCGCCCTCATCTCCCACGAGCAATGTGGTTAAACCGACCTAGCCCCTGGTGTAGACCGAATTCTCCTGTCAGCCTCGCTACCGCCTCTCAGGGAGGGGAGTGCCTGCGCCGGTGGGAGACCCCTGCCTTTGGCCGAAGGGAGCATCTTCAAACGCTGCGGCACATCTGTGACGATGTGAGGACGGCAGGGCGGGGGGAGTGTTGACCTGGGAATGTGGCAGGGGAGTTTCCCTGGGGATGGGAGACCTGACAGCCGGTAACCTGAGCCGGGAGGGGGAGGGGAAGGTGACACCTCTGTCCGGGAATGTGAACAGAGGCTGCAGGAGGGGGCCTGCTGGGGGGGTTTAGTTTCAGTTTGGGGCTGGGTGGTGGAACGCAGGGAACCCCAGGGCTGGGGTCTGAGCTCCCTGCTCCCCAGAAGGACTTGACTGAGGGGTCCTGGTTGTACCCACAAGCTCTGTGTTGGACTGTGTTCCCGTTGTCCAATAAACCTTCTGTTTTACTGGCTGGCTGAGAGTCTCAGTGAATCCCAGGAAGAGGGGTGCAGGGCCTGGACTCCCCCACACTCCGTGACAACGTAGGCAGTTCTGTCGGGGCTAAAAGCACTTACGCTAGTGTCGCTTATTCTGGTCTGTGCTGGGTTATGTGCGTTCATGGTGGCAGAATTGTTTCTGCACTGGAGCTTCTCCCAGCAGAGAGATGTCGGTGGGAAAATCACACCCAACCGAGAAGGTGCAAGGAGTGGAATGACCGGGCCCGGGTCTCTATTCCCAGTCCAGAGCCTTAGCCACATTTAGGTGTCCCTAAATAAGTGCATGAGTCAATGAAATTGACGTGCAATTGCTACCCAGCAAGTGACAACCAGCTCCCATGTGCCATAATGGGTACACTCTGTGACCGAACACCGAGTAAGCACCAGGCTGATCCCTACACACAGGGACCTTCCCTGGAGGGAATGGGGTTCTTTCTGAAGCTGTCATCCTGAGCCCTGACAGCCAAAGTGTGTTTGTGTCTCGGGAGCGGCCAGAGCCAAAAGCTGAAACCTGACCAAAGGAAGCGGAGGCGGAGCGGGGACCCGGAGCTGACAGTCGCAGAGCCGAGGCGTTGATCAAACATCTGAGCTGTAGCAAATGTCTTCGTGGGTTTAATCACAGCGGCAGGTGCCAGGCCCCTGGGACTGGAATACGATCCTGTCAAGAGGCAGGAGTCGTGGCTCAAGGACGCCGCCTGGGAATCATGGCCCTGGCGAGAACCGGAGAGAAAAGCCTCAGTTGATGGGAGCTGGAGGCTGAGGACTGGTCTTGGTCAGCGGCTTCCAGGAGACCCTGGCTCGCGGGGTAGCTCCTGAGGGGTGGCTGCAGGCACCAAAACGTGCCTCAAAGGAGGACAAGAGGTAGGGTGGGGCCTTGCACCTGGTGAGTGAAATTCACCCCAGGGGATGGGCCAGCACCAGGCCCAGGGCCGCCCCCCAGCTCCTCACCCCCGGGCAGGGCCCAGCACCAGGCCTGGCCTCCCACCCTTCACCCCAGGGGATGGGCCAGCCCCGGGCCTGAGCCTGTTGTATTAAATTGAGTGGAATAAAGGCCCAAAGAGTGGAAGGTGTTAACACGACCCTGTTGCTGTCCAGGGTTCGGGGCTGGCACAGAGACCTCAGCCTGCTCAGCGCCATGGCAAATGTGCTGGGGCAAGGAATGAAACCCAAACAAAAGGCCGGTTGAAATTGAACTGAGTGAGGCCTGAAAGCAAACGTAAGCCCTGCCTATCGCGGTCTCTCTTCAGAGACTGGACATCGGTGAGCATCTCGTGCTGTCCAGCCCACCGTGGTGGTGGTCGGCTCTGGGCTGGGAGCAATGGGCACCTGCCTGCTTTTGACAAACCGGACCCAGGAGGGGGAGCAGCACTAGGCCAGTACAGATGGGGAAATACGGGTTTTGTTGTTCTCCGAATGCAGGGCGGCTGCTCCGTCACGGAGGGATGTGTTGGGCTGGCGGGTTGGAAAGGGCCACCCGGGGGAGGGGAAGACGAAGCAGGATCTCAGACGTGTCCGTCTGGAGTCCTCGCTGGTACAGCGGTGATGGTCCAGTGCCCCCATAGGCAGGCCAGTTACCCAGGTTTAAACCGGCCAGGCCTGTTTCTGGAGGAGTTTGTCCCTGACGGGTTCTGGGGGATGCTGTTTTGCAGGACTGCGCATGCACCGGTGTCACGGAGTGTGGGGGGGTCCAGGCCCTGCACCCCTCTTCCTGGGATTCACTGAGACTCTCAGCCAGCCAGTAAAACAGAAGGTTTATTGAACAACAGGAACACAGTCCAAAACAGAGCTTGTGGGTACACCCAGGACCCCTCAGTCAAGTCCTTCTGGGGGAGCAGGGAGCTTAGACCCCAGCCCTGGGGTTCCCTGTGTTCCTCCACCCAGCCCCAAACTGAAACTAAACCCCCCCAGCAGGCTCCCTGCTGCAGCCTCCGTCCACATTCCTGGGCAGAGGTGTCACCTCCCCCTCCCCCTCCTGGCTCAGGTGACAGGCTCTCAGGTCTCCCGTCCCCAGGGCACATTCCCAGGTCAACACTCCCCCCTCCCTGCTGCGTCACATCGTCACATCTCTCCCCCCTTCGAGACTGAACTGAGCGGGGTCACTGTGACCAGTGACCTGGGGAAGTTCGGGGCCCCCTCTCCGGGACAGCGCATCCGCTATCAGGTTGGCACTTCCCTTCACGTGGACCACGTCCATGTCGTAATCCTGCAGGAGCAGGCTCCACCTCAGGAGCTTGGCGTTGGCTCCTTTCATCTGGTGCAGCCAGGTCAGGGGAGAGTGGTCGGTGTAGACGGTGAAGTGTCGCCCGAAGAGATAGGGCTCTAGTTTCTTGAGGGCCCACACCATGGCCAGGCACTCCTTCTCGATGGCCGCGTAGTGTTGCTCCCGGGGTAGCAACTTCTTGCTCAGGTACACGATGGGGTGTCTCTCCCCCTTTTCATCCTCCTGCATTAACACCGCCCCCAGTCCCGTGTCGGAGGCGTCGGTGAACACCACAAAGGGCTTGTCAAAGTCTGGGTTTGCTAGAACTGGGCCACTGACCAGAGCCTCCTTCAGCGCCCGGAAAGCCTCCTGGCACTGCTCGGTCCAGACCACCTTGTCTGGCTTCCCCTTCTTGCATAGCTCAGTGATGGGGGTGGCTATGGCGCTAAAGTGGGGCACAAATCTTCGGTAGTATCCTGCCATCCCAATAAAGGCTTGGACCTGCTTTTTGGTGTGGGGAGCGGGCCAGTCTCTGATCACCTCCACCTTGGCCGGTTCCGGCTTTAGGCGGCCGCTCCCCACCCGATGGCCCAGGTAAGATACTTCAGCCATCCCCACCTTGCACTTCTCCGCTTTGACAGTCAGCCCAGCCCCCTGGAGTCGGTCCAGCACTTGTCTAACCTGGGACACGTGGTCCTCCCAGGTCTGGCTAAAGACACAGATGTCGTCAATATACGCCACGGCAAAACTCTCCATCCCCCTCAGGAGCTGGTCCACCAGGCGCTGGAAGGTGGCCGGCGCTCCCTTGAGGCCGAAAGGCAGGGTCAGAAACTCATAGAGCCCCAGAGGGGTGATAAAGGCCGATTTCAGCCGAGCATCTGCATCCAGCGGCACTTGCCAGTAGCCCTTTGTAAGGTCCATGGTGGTAAGGTACCGAGCTCCTCCCAGCTTGTCTAGGAGCTCGTCCGGCCTGGGCATGGGGTAGGCATCCGATACAGTGATGGCATGGAGCTTCCGATAGTCCACACAGAACCGGAATGACCCATCCTTTTTGGGGACCAGCACCACCGGCGAGGCCCAAGGGCTGGCCGATGGCTGGATCACCCCCAAAGCCAGCATGTCCCGGACCTCTCTTTCCAGGTCCTGAGCAGTTTTCCCTGTGACTCGGAAGGGGGAGCATCTTATCGGCGGGTGCGACCCTGTCTGCACCCGGTGGACAGTCAGATTAGTGCGTCCAGGCTGGTTGGAAAACAGCTGTCGGGACGGATGCAGCACCCCCCTGACCTCAGCTTGCTGGGCAGGGGTGAGCTGATCCGAGAGGGGGATTGTTTCCAGGGGGGAACCAGCTCTGGTCCCAGGGAATAGATCTACTAAAGGGTCATCTCCCTGCTCCTCCCACTGACCACACACAGCTAACACCACATTCCCCCTGGCATAATATGGCTTCATCATATTCACATGGTACACCCGGCGGTGGTGGGCCCGGTTCGACAGCTCCACCACATAGTTTACCTCATTGAGCTGCTTGACGACCTTGAACGGGCCCTCCCAGGCGGCCTGTAGTTTGTTCTTTCTCACGGGGATGAGAACCATCACCTGATCCCCGGTGGCGTAGGCACGGGCCCGCGCCGTGCGGTCATACCAGACCTTCTGCTTCCTCTGGGCTCTGGCCAGATTCTCCCTGGCCAGGCCCATGAGTTCAGCCAGTCTCTCTCGGAAGGTCAGGACATACTCCACCACTGACTCTCCATCGGGAGTGGCCTTCCCCTCCCACTCGTCTCTCATCAGGTCCAGGGGGCCCCTCACCCTCCTTCCATATAACAGTTCGAACGGGGAAAATCCAGTAGACTCCTGGGGCACCTCCCTGTACGCGAACAGCAGGTGAGGTAAGTACTTGTCCCAATCCTGCGGGTGCTGGTTCATAAAGGTTTTCAGCATCATCTTTAGCGTCCCGTTAAACCTCTCCACCACATTGGACTGGGGGTGATAGGCTGAGGCCCAGTCATGCCGGACCCCACATTTCTCCCACAAGCACCGGAGCAGGGCCGACATGAAGTTGGAGCCTTGGTCTGTCAAGACTTCCCTGGGGAACCCCACTCGGCTGAAAATGGTCAGGAGCGCCTCTGCCACGGTGTCTGCTTCAATGGAAGCTAAGGGCACTGCCTCGGGGTAGCGGGTGGCGAAATCTACCACCACCAGAATGTATTTCTTCCCCGACCGGGTCGTCTTGCTGAGAGGCCCCACGATGTCCATGGCCACCTTCTGGAAAGGCTCCTCTATGATGGGCAAAGGTCTCAACGCCGCTTTCCCCTTGTCCCGGGCCTTCCCCACCCTCTGACAGGGGTCACAGGATCGGCAATACTGCCGGACGGTGGTAAAGACCCCGGGCCAGTAAAAGTTCTGTAGCAACCTCTGCCGGGTGCGCCGGATTCCCTGGTGGCCTGCGAGGGGGATGTCATGGGCCAGGGACAGGAGCTTGCGGCGGTACTTCTGGGGGACCACCAGCTGCCTCCTGATCCCACAGGACTCCCCTTCCCCTGGGGGAGCCCATTCTCGGTACAGGAACCCCTTCTCCCACAGGAACCTCTCCTGGCAGCCTCTCCTCATGGTCCGTCCCTCACTGAGGTCGGCCAGGTCCCTGAGCTTCCGCAAGGAGGGATCTTTCCTCAACTCGGCCTGGAACTCAGCGGCTGGGGAAGGGATGGGGCCCGGTTCCCCCTCCGTGGCCAGGTCTGAGGCCGCAGCCTCTCTGAGCCGTGCCCCTCGGCGCTCCCTCCCCACCCGAGTAGGGTCTCGCGCCTCCAGTGTGGTACCCTCCCCAGGGTCAGGTCGCAGTGCCCCTCGCCGGCTCTGGCTACGGGTCACAACCAGGGCGGTCTGGGGGTCGCTTGGCCAGTCCTCTAGGTCTCCCCCCATCAAAACTTCAGTGGGCAAATGGTGGTGTACCCCCACATCCTTGGGGCCCTCCTTGGTCCCCCATTTCAGGTGTACCCTTGCCACGGGCACCTTAAATGGGGTCCCGCCCACCCCCGTCAGGGTCAGGTAGGTGTTGGGCACCACCCGATCTGGGGCCACCACCTCAGGCCGGGCCAGCGTCACCTCCGCGCCCGTATCCCAGTATCCATTGACCTTCCTCCCATCCACCTCCAGGGGAACAAGGCACTCTCTCCGGAGGGACAGCCCCGCACCCACCCTGTAAACCGAGCACCCGGAGTCCAGAGCCTCCAGCCCTCTGGCGGGGCTGGCTGGGGGTACTCTTCCCTCCTGAGCAGGTGGCAAACTGGTAGCCCCCCTTTCCTGGGTCGCCTGCCCCTCGTCCAGCTGAGTCCCTACCCAGTTAACCCTGGGTAGGTTGGGTCTGCTCAGTTTGTCCCTGAGCCCGGGGCACTGGGCCCGTACGTGGCCTCTCTGGCCACAGTGATAGCAGCTCAGGTCACGTTGGTCCCCTCGAGCGGGTCGGAGGGGCCCGACACCAGGCGTTCCCCTTTGGAGGGGGTTCTCCCTATTTCCCCGCTGGGAGGCCCCATGGTGACTCTCTCTCTGCATCGGGGGGGGGCCTGTTCTTTTGGGACTCCTCCCGGCTACCCCCTGACCGACTGTTCACAAACTCGTCAGCCAGCTGCCCTGCATGCTGGGGGTTCGCGAGCTTTTTGTCCACCAGCCACAGCCTCAGGTCGGAAGGGCACTGTTCATACAGGTGCTCCAGTACAAACAGGTCAAGCAGGTCCTCTTTAGTTTGGGCCCCCGCTGTCCACTTGCGGGCATATCCCTGCATCCTGTTGACCAGTTGTAGGTAGGTGACCTCAGGCGTTTTACGCTGACTCCGGAACCTTCTCCGGTACATCTCGGGGGTCAGCCCAAACTCACGGAGCAGGGCCTGTTTGAACAGTTCATAGTCCCCTGCCTCTGCCCCTGTCATCCGGCTGTAGACCTCCACGGCTTTGGGGTCCAGTAAGGGGGTGAGGAACTGGAGCCTGTCTGCAGGGTCAACCCTGTGCAGCTCGCAGGCATTCTCAAAGGCCGTCAGGAAGCTATCTATGTCCTCCCCCTCCTTCCGCTGGGCCAGGAAGCACTTATCAAAGCTCCTTGCAGTCTTGGGTCCCCCCTCACTCACCGCAGCCGGGGCCCCACTGCTCCTCAGCCTGGCCAGCTCCAGCTCATGCTGTCTTTGTTTCTCCTTCTCCTGCTGCTCATGTTGACGCTCCCTCTCCTTCTCCTGACGCTCCCTCTCCTTCTCCTCCTGCTCATGTTGACGTTGTTTTTCCTTCTCCTGCTGCTCATGTTGACGTTGTTTCTCCTCATGTTGACGTTGTTTTTCATGATCCTCCAGCTCCCTCATTTTCCTCTCCCTCTCCCATTCCAGCCGCATCCGCTCCAGGGATGGGGAGCTCCGCTGGGAGGATCCCCTGCTGGCTGCTGGGGTCAGGGGGCCCTCGGTATTCGCTGGGCTTCCCACAACCCCTCCCCCAGGCATAGGTAGGAAGGGTCTCGGGGTGTCCTGGGCAGCAGTCTGACCCCTCCCAGCCTGGTCAGGCCCCAGGGCCCACGCTGCGTCCGCCGGGCGGCTTCCCTCAGGGACAGGGATCGGGTCATCCAAGCGATCCCTCTCCTCCAGCTGGGCAATCAGCTGTTCCTTGGTGGACCTCCCGACGCGCAGCCCCCTCTGCCTGCACAGCTCCACCAGGTCGCTCTTAAGGCGTTTAGCGTACATCTCCCGGCTGGCCACTCGCAGGCCGGGCAGCTGTCCACGGTTTCCAGGAAAAGCCCCTAGTGTGCCAGTCCTTCTTGAGGTCACCACCTCTTTGCCAGGGTCGAGCTGCAGACTCCTCCGCCCCTGGGACCGCTCGCTGCAATCCCCCGGGGGACCCTGTTACTGCAAAAGTCCTTCTCTCTGGTCACACACTCCCAGGGGTTAACCGCCCCCTGAAACCGTCTCTCTCTGAATCTTCAGCACGCCTGGTCCCCGTCAATCCCCCTTTGTTTTACTGTTCCCCAGTCACTTACTGCAGGAAGCGCCGTTCACGGGGTGCAGTAGATCCCACCGCTGCCACCAGTTGTCACGGAGTGTGGGGGAGTCCAGGCCCTGCACCCCTCTTCCTGGGATTCACTGAGACTCTCAGCCAGCCAGTAAAACAGACGGTTTATTGGACAACAGGAACACAGTCCAAAACAGAGCTTGTGGGGACACCCAGGACCCCTCAGTCAAGTCCTTCTGGGGGAGCAGGGAGCTTAGACCCCAGCCCTGGGGTTCCCTGTGTTCCTCCACCCAGCCCCAAACTGAAACTAAACCCACCCAGCAGGTTCCCTGCTGCAGCCTCCATCCACATTCCTGGGCAGAGGTGTCACCTCCCCCTCCCCCTCCAGGCTCAGGTGACAGGCTCTCAGGTCTCCCGTCCCCAGGGCACATTCCCAGGTCAACACTCCCCCCTCCCTGCTGCGTCACATCGTCACAACCGGGGCTGGCCCAGGCCGTTCCAGAAGTACCAGCATGCACCCCCCACAAACCCCGGGCAGGCCCTGGCATGAGGCCTTGTTCCCCCCACAGCTCCTCACCCCGGCGCAGGGCCCAGCTCCAGACCCAGGCATCACTTAAGTCCTGCTGGGTTTAGGCCTTTGGCTGGCCCACTGCCTGGGGGTCAGTTTCACCCCACACGAGCAGAAGCAACAGGCAGGGAATGAAGCTGCAGAGTGAAGCGTCTTCACGAGGCCCAGGGATCTCAGTCGACCTGTAATGTGGCTTCCCTGGCCGTGGGCCCGTTCCCATCACCCACGCCCCAAAGACAAGCTCCCTGCACCCTCCGCGGCTGGCCTGCCCTAGGCCCACCCCTGCCTGCTGCCCCCCATCTCTGCCGACTGCAAGAGGGGTCACGCCTAGCTGTGAAGCAGCTCGTGCTGGTCACTCTAGATGATGGGACACCAGGATAGATGGCACCCGGAGCTGTTCCGGTCTGGCCGTCCCTGTGTCCTTTGTGCCCCTGCCAGGAAAGCGTAGTGCTGTCGGGCTTGCTCGGTGGAGGAGGTGTCTCCCACAGAACGGGCAGGAGCTGCCGAGAGGGAGATGCTGGCTGGAAAGTTGTTTTCTCATCTCTTCCCCCCTAATGAGAGAGCTTGTGGCATCCTTGTCCGGAGCTGCCACCTGCCTGTTTGCGAGCCGCACACATGAATATTTCATCCTGTTTTCTCCCCCGATGGTGCTTTGAACAGTCCTGCTCGGTGGAATCAAAGCGTAGCAGGTGCAGACGGACTCTTCAGGAGCCCGCGATTCCTCTCTGCCGCAGAGGCGGGCGTCTATTCCGCAAGCATTGGACGCCTGGGGGTTCAGCAGCATTTTACAGCTCAGCGAGAGATGCTCCGACAGCTGAGACGTACATTCAGAACTTCCCATCCCCCCGGCCTGGCAAACTTCAGCCAGCGTCATTAGCAGAGTCTGAACCCGCGGCCTTCAGCGTGCCATGTTTTCAAAAGCAATGCCTGATTGTGAAAGCCGCGGTTCGGGACCCCGAGCGGTGAGCTGCCTTAAGGGACTATGTGGTAAGTACGTGTCCCTGGAGATCAGGACCCTTTAAGGTGCCTCAAATGGGGCCACCCAAAACTACTAGTTGCATCTGAAAATGTCAGTCGTTGAGCTGCCACACAAGCCAAGGGAGCAGCTCCTCCGGCTAGTATCTATAGTAAGCTGTTAACCTCCCGTGTCCGCTGAAGAGGGACAAAGCCCCTGCTGGGTTCGTGTGGATCACTGTTCTTTCTGGAGGCGGTGCCATGGAGCCTGGCATGGTGGGGTCTGGTGAAAGGTGCCGGCTTGCCAGCCTCGGGCATGGAACAGATTTCACATGGGAGGTGGCAAGGTGAGGTCCCCACACAAACAGCCCCTCCCTTGGGAAGTCTGCAGTGATGCCTGTGGAGGATCATGGACATTACAGATGGAAAGACCCTGCCGGGCTACCTCATCCCATTTCTGCTGGCAATACGGGCTTGTTCCCGGTTGCTTATTCTCCACGGTCTGTGGCCTCTGCATCTCTAGCGTCTTCTGCATTGCCATGAGCCTTCCCCAGCACTGCAAATCCCAACTGCAAAAAACCAGCATCCACTGCTGGCGTCATAGCATGGGCAAAGGGAGTTGTGAAGTTGGAGAGCATTCAGAGGAGAGCCAGGTTTCAGAGTAGCAGCCGCGTGAGTCTGTATCCGCAGAAAGAACAGGAGGACTTGTGGCACCTTAGAGACTAACAAATTTAATTGAGCATAAGCCAGGAGACGGACTCGAGGTCTGAGAAACCTGCCTGACAGCGAAAGGATAATCTGCTGGGCTTACGGAAGAGACGGTTACAGGGCGGCTTGATCACGGCCTAGAAGTGCCTACATGGGGAGGAGATTTCCGATCCCAGACAAGGCAGAGCAAGAGGCAGCGGCTGGCAGGCAGCGCTAGACGAATTCAGTGTAGAACAAAGGCACGCGCTGATACGAGTGAGGGGACTGACCATGGAACAGCTGGCCCTCAGGTGCAGGGGACTCTGGATGACGTGGTCTCCTCAGACCGCAGGCCACTGGGCAGGATGCCGGGCTCGTGGGGGTGTTTTCTGGCCCGCAGGAGGTCACACTAGACTGGTACCTCTGGGGCCAGAGTTAATGCTGCACAGTTACAGGCAAGCCCCTGCCGCTCAGCTCTTGCCAGGAGCCCTTTGGTCCTGCCTCCAGCAGCTCCGCTCAGGAGTCAGCGGGGGAGGCAGGGCCGTGGGCCAGCGCCAGGCTGACACCAGGAGAAGGGCCCGGCATTTGCAATTAAAAATAGGTAAACAAACAAATGCTTTTTCCTGCAGCCCCTGGGGAGGAATCTGTGCTGATAAATGACTGCAGCCCGGCCGCCTCCCCAGCCTCTTCTCCATTCAATCACCTTCCCGCCCCCCCGCCCCCCCCCAGTCATTTTTCAGGTGCTCCGAAGCCGCTGTGATTAGAAACCATTTGCTGGGAGTGATGGCTGTTGATTTCTGCAGCAGATGGGAGAGGAACTGTAACCCAGCCAGAGCCACTGGGCAGCAGAGCTGCCAAGAGCTGCAATCTCCCCACTGCAGATGGGACGGGAGCATGGGGGTCTCTGGAGGTAACTCACCAGTGACCCAGGCACCCGAGCCCAACTGACCCCATGTGAGGTGCACCCTGTGCTGATACGGGCGCTGGGGGGTGCCCCAAGACCCAGGGATGAGCCTGGGGCTGAGTAGGGTCAGAGCCTGCTGGGCCCCTCTGCAGCTGGGGTTTTGTCCTAAAGTCCAAAACCCTAAATAGCCTTCCCCGCAGGGTGCTCTGGCCAGTTCCGTTCCCCAGGCCAGTGTCCATCTGTCCAGCCCTTCCATGCCCATCTATCCATCTGTCTGTCGTCTGGGCCTCCCAGATCTGCATCAAGCTGCACCAGCCGTAGTAACCCCCCAGCTGCCCGCCCAGCCTGTGAAGGGTGGGAGGTATGGGGGCCGTGAGGGGGATGGGTCCCGTGCGTCTAGTGGCTAGAGCAGGGACCAGCAATGGGGGGCTGCTGGGCTCTAATTCTGCTCCGGTGGGGGCCGTGTTGTAGTGGTTAAGAGCAAGGCGCTTGGAGTCAGGACTCCTGGGTTCTTTTCCACTCTCTTCCCATGTGACTGTGGGTAAGTAACATCACTGCTCGGTGCCTCAGTTTCCCCCTGTAGGTGGGGATAGGGACTCTGGCCCACCTCCCGGGGCACGTGAAGAGCTGCTAATTACCCGCAGGGCCCACTGCTCCCAGTCCTGGTGGGTCAGGCCCTGAGGAAGGCTGCACGTTGCCAGGCGCAGTGGAATGGATGAAACCCTTCCCAGCTGACGCCGGGGCCCAGGTGCCTGCTGCTTGCCACCAAGCAGCCGCGGGACTGCAAGCATGACCGCCCCCTGCTACTGCCTCGTGGTTATTGGCACTGGCGTTGCCAGGAGCTGGGGCGGGGGGGACCAGCCGTTCTGCAGACGGTGCTGAGCAAGGTGGGGCTGGGATTCACACGGGCTGCTTGCATTAGTGGGAGAGAGAGGAGCCGGAGCCATTCTCCCAGCAAAGCCTGCAAGCTTTGGTTAGGAAAGGTCTCCCTGCTCTCTGGGATCCCTTCCTGCTTCACTGAAGCGGGTCTGCCAGGCTGCAGGGAGGGCAGGGGTCAGGACAAACCCATGGCCACCGGGCAGGACACAGCTCCTAGGACCCAGCACCAGCTGCCTGCAGGAGGGAGCCCAGCGTAGGAGAATGGGGTTGTACAGATCCGTCAATTCACTGGCAAAGGAGCCTCAGCTGGGTACAGCTATTGTCTGGCTGTCCATCCCCATTCACACCTCTTTAGCTGTCTGTCTGTCCCCACGCACATGCCCTGCCACCCCTGCTATCTGTCTGTCCCATTGGATACGGATGCGCCCATCCCTGTGCTAACAAGGTGCCATATGCAGACACCTATTCTTACATGTCTCTCATTTTGTCCTCGCCTTGGGCAGAAGGTGAGATGTGGAGGGATGGGGGGGGTGAGGGGCAGCGGGCAGGGTGAGGCAGGCAGGTTGGTACCCTGCAAGAGGCTGAGTTGGGTCAGCGCATGCGTCCCTGTAGGCAGATGCCCAGAGCCTGAAGCCAGCCGTGTCTGTTCCGGCTGCAGGGACAGAGGAACCAAACGGAGAGTCCTGTGGCTATTCCCAAAGGGGGCACATCTTGAAGGCTGGCGATAATGATGGAAACAGGCACTCGGGAATGGCCTTGAACTCTCCTGCTTCCAACCTCTAACAGCCAGGGGTCATGGGGGAACTTCCCCAGGGGGCAGATAATCCCAGTGGGGCTTCATGCACCTATCTCTGGAGCAGCTGGTGCTGGCCCCTGGTGGCGACGGGATCCCAGGCCATTCCTCTGAGCAATTCCTCCTGCCCAGCTCCAGAGGGAGCATGGCATGGTGCTGGCTAAACCTCACCACCCTCCTGGGCTGATGGTCACGTCTAGGGCCAGCTGTCAAAGCACAAATCAAGGGAAGAGGCCATGGCAGCTCTAGGAGCCGAGCGCTGCCAGGAGAGAGGTCCCTCCAGCTTGCTTTGCAGCAGCGGGAGGTGAGAGCCGTGGGCCTTGGCTCACTCACTGTTAGGGACCCCAGAAACGCAGTAACATGCAGGAAAGAAAAGGGGAATCGCTGTCGTCTCCTGGCCTCGTGCGGCTGCTGTGGGTGAGGAGACGCTCGCTGAAAGGCAGGTGGATTTATGGAGTCCTTGAGTGAAGGCGACTTGGAGAGCGATTTCCAGCCAGGCGCAGGTCAGCGTGGCCCAGGGGGAGCCAAGGCCGAGATCTGCTCAGCCAACCCCTCCTGCCTCAGCCCAGGGGAGGTGACTCTCAGGCCGGGTCTGCGCTATGGACGTACATCGGTACAACTGGGCCGCTCAGGGGGATGAGAAACGAGCGGCATCATTATACCGACCTACCCCTGGTGTGCGCCGCGCTCTGGCAGCGGCAGTTCGTCCTTCCTACCTCCCACGTCTTCTGCGACGTGCTGCCGCGGCGCCGACGCAGCGTTTGAAGTGCAGACCTGCCCTCCGCACACCCAGCGCCCTAGGTCAGGTGGGCAGCGTTTGCCGTTAACCAGAGCGGCTGGTGGCGGGTGTGCAGGAGGAAGCCTGTGCTCGAGGCTGTAGCTCAAAACGTAAGAGCAGCCAGACTGGGTCAGACCAAAGGTCCACATAGCTCAGTATCCTGTCTTCTGACAGTGCCCCAGAGGGAATGAACAGGTAATCATCAAGTGATCCATCCCCTGTCGCCCATTCCCAGCTTCTGGCAAACAGGCTAGGGACACCATCCCTGTCCATCTTGGCTAATGGTCATTGATGGACCTATCACCCGTGAACTTATCTAGTTCTTTTTTGAACCCTGTGAACCTTGACCTTCATAACATCCTCTGGCAAGGAGTTCCACAGGTTGACTGTGCATTGTGTGAAGAAATACTCCCTTTTGTTTGTTTTAAACCTGCTGTCTATTAGTTTCATTGGGTGTTATGAGAAGGAGTAAATAACAACTGCTCTTACTAGGGACGTTTGGGGCTGGGTGCCAGCCTCTCGGGGTGAGTTCTCTGGCCTGGGTGGTTCAGGGCAGGCTCTATAATCACAAGGGTTCCTTCTTGGCAGTGAAATCGCCAGCTCTTCGCCAGTACGTCCTTCCTACCTCCCACGGCTCCACCAAGAACCTGAAATCGACAAACAAAAGCGTTTCCTCTTGCTCGGTGATTCTCCACGTTCCCCCAAGGTGACCCTGCTTCGCAGGCCGAGATCCCTGCCGAGCCCCCGCCCCTCACATATGCGATAAAACCAGAGGAGGCTATACCAAGCGAATCAGTTTGTGCGTGTGAGTCGGGGTGTTGACGGGGAACACTTGACCTTGCAGGGTCAAAGAGTGCGAGGAGGATCCCAGAGCCCAGACAGCCACGCCGCCATCAAACAGCCCCGGGAGCCTGAGTCAGCTGGCTCCGGCCAGCTGTGGGTTTGTAATTGCAGTGTAGACGTACGCAGGTGCTGTGCCCAGGCTGGAGAACTGCCCCGAGCAGAGCAGCTGGTTCCCGCCGGGGAGTCACTTGTTCGTTTTTCCCCTCACCCCTGCATCCGGGTTGTGCTCTTGGCTGGCAGGTTTATCACCCCGGTTTCTAAGAGCAGCGCTCCAGGGGCGCGAGTCTCCAGGCCCCGAGACAGAGGGCGAGTCACACACAGTGCCTCCGGTGCGTGGCGTGAGCAGGGCGTTGTTCCTGGGAGCCCACAGCATCTCCAATGAGACGAGCTTCCGGCCGCGGTAACTCACTGGGCAGAGGCAGACGTGTGAGGTGAGGGGGGAGGCAGCTGATGCAGCATCAGTCGCCGACCCTGTGGCACTGAGTCCAGGCCAGACCCGTGCCCTGGCAAGCCCAGAGATGGCACATGAGGCTGGCATGGATGGACGGGGGTGTCTGTGCTTCTGTCCACAGCACTCGGGCACAAGGGGGCCTCTGTGGAGCAGCCCAGGGCGAGTGACATGAACCTTGGGCGATGGCCTGGAATCGCAGCTTCTGGACTGTCAGTGGGGAGCTCAATGACAAGCTCCCCGCTTCCCCCCCAGCTTCGTGCCTGGCGGGAGCTTTGCTCGGCTGCTTCCTGAAGCACCAGTACGTGCCCCAAAGCCTTTCTCCAGCCCCGGAGTTCCCAGCGGCTCCCTGGCTCTGCAGCGGTTAAACCATCTCTGCTGCCGTCCACGGGCTCCTGGCATTGCAGGAGGCGTGTGTTCCCTTGGGTGGGGCCCTGCAAAGGGACTCAGGACTTCTGGGTTCTATTCCTGGCTCTGCTGGTGATCTTGGACGAGTCACTGCCTCCCTCCATGCCTCAGTTTCCCCTCCCACCCTTTGTCTGTTTAGACTGAGCGCTCTTTGGCATAGGGACTGTCTCTCATTCTCCATCGGTGCAGCGCCTGGCACGGTGGGGCCCTGATCTCGGCTGGGGTGTCCGTGCAGCACCACAGAGCCCAGGGCTCGGGCTGTCCCCTTGAGAGCTCAGCATGTTCTGGAAGCGCCTGTCCCCATGGGCCGGGATTGTCAAAGCCACCTGGGGGTCCGGACGCGCGGTTCCCGTCGGTTTCAGCAGGGATTGTGTCTGTGCTCGGATGCAGGGTCTCCGGGTTTGGCCGCGTAGGGGTGGAGTGCCAAGGGGTTAATCCGCAGGATGGGGTCCCTCACTCGCTCTCTCCCCCCCACCCCAGATCTTGCTGGGAATGTTACTACCCCGGGGTGGCCGTTAATTCTCAGGGCTGCCGGCTGCCTGCACAGCCCAGCCTGGGCTTTTTGACTCGCAGAGGGACTTTCGGCCGTGAGTCTGACTCATTCCCATCTCCAGCGCTAAGCACCGCTCAGCTGCAGCCGCCTGGATTTAGCTGCAGGGTGGATTCGATCCTGTCAATCTGGACGGTGATTTTGGTCACTGGCTTTGGTCTCCCCAAGTCGAAGGGTATTTTCTGTGATTTAAGTCAGGCATCCAGGTCAGCGCCGCATGCACGCACCCAGTGCTATTGCGTTGCCCCCGCCTCACTGGACGCCCCCGACCCGCTGGCACTGCCCTCCCCCCGCCTGTCCCTGAGGCTGGATCTTGGCAGCTCAGCTCGTTCCAGGGCCTTCTCTTTCACACTCGGCACTCCAGCAGCGGTCATAAAAAACGCAGCAGCAATTACTGTGCCGGCTTTCCAGGGCTTGGCGTGCGTCTCTCTGTGCAGCCAACCTTGCCCAGAACTCAGTGCAGGTCTGCAAGGTGCAGGGAGCGGGGGAGGGCAGAGGAAATGCCAGGGGAATAATGGAGGCCAACAGCAGGCAGGACCTGCACCGTGTCTCGCCGCCGGTGTGGGCAAGGGGAGAGCACAAAGCAGCACACACAGCAGCAAGCCCGTGGCCCTGGGGCCCGATTCCCCTCCCTCTCCTCACCCCTGGGAACGCCACCATTCTCCTGGGGTCGTGGGGAGGGGGAGGACCGGCCCCCGAGTGCAGACGGGCCCATGGGAGCACCTTGGCTGGCTGCGTAGCACAGGCCAGAGCTCCCCTCCCAGGGGCTAGCACAGATCCTGTAGCCAGCTACCAAAGGCCAGAGTCTCCGGTGCCTGGCACCTTACACCAGCGCCGAGTGATTGTTGCAGATCAGAGTCATTGCTGCTCTGATCTGCTTTGCACTGGTGTAAACGGGAAGGGCAGCAACCTGCTCGGCCCCCGCAGTCTGACGTGAAAGCCTGGCCCGTGCGATGACGCAGCCTTGGCGCGCATGAAAGCCGCCGTGCAGTGACACTGGTGCAGGCGGCAGCCTGGGCTCCCCCCTGCGAATGTAGTGAGGGTCGCGGGTGAGGTCGTGCTCGGGCAGCCAGCCCTGCTGTTCTTAGGGCTCTAGCTCGATCAAAACTAGTGTCCGGGGGTCTCCCCGAGCCGGCCATTGCTCCCCTCCAGCTGCCAGGCAGATGTCCCCTGAGAGCAGTGTCACTGGAAATACAGGTGCAAGTGAGCCAAGAAAAGCGTCCATGGATTTACCACACCGTTAGTAAAACTCTGCCGGGTTAATTCCTCCCCGCTATGTCCGTTGCTGTTGGGCCTCAGCGTCCAGCTCCAGGATTCTGGTCTGTCTTTGTCTGCTGGGTTCCAGAGCCCTGTGCTACGGGGAATCTTCTCCAGATGGGGACAAGTCAGCTCTTCACCATCTCTCTTTGAGAAACCACCGAAAGTGAGCAGCTTGTGTCTCATTGTAAGCTGTCTTCCAAACCTTGGCCAACGCTGCCGGTGGTTTGCTGTTCACCAGCCATGTGCTCTGGGGGGTGCTGAGTTTCATCGCTTTTTAGGGCCAGAAAGGACCATTCAGATCACCTAGTCAGAGCTCCTGTGGAATGCAGGATGCAGAATTTCACTCTGTGATTTATGTACCCAGCCCATATCTTGTGATTGAGCTAGCGTGGATTTTTCCAAAAGAGCCATCCAGGCTGAGTGGGTCCCGACACTGACTCTGACTCCCTTTGTGACCTTGGGTGAGCCCCTTCTCCCCTGTAACACAGAGACAACAACACAGATTGCAAAATATTAATTAGCTCATATTCACCAACTCCTTGGAAGATGCAAAGTGCTAAGTTTTGTAATTATTATTAATTTCTAACCCAGGGGCCGGAACCTGCCTCTGGCATATTAATGAGCCCTTAACGATGGTGCCAGAGTTCTGTCATCATTATCGTGTCTGAGGTAAACAGCACACAAGCCTCTTGATCTTCATTAGGGGGAGATGAGAGAGGGACTGCTGTCGTCTCCCGGAGCGCGGGAGAGCTGCAGGGGTTCTGTGTTACAGGAGTTGCCTTCCTGTGAGCCAGGAGTGAAGGGCAGCCACCCAGGGAGGCTGGGGGGTTCAAAGAGGGAGTCGGCCAGAGAGGAGAGGGGTTGGGGGGACTTGAGGCCGTGGGAACCCTCCCTCTGTGCTGAGCCAGACGTTGGCCCTGGGCAGAGGCCCCATGGGAGGTCTGGGCACCACTTAAATCCCACTTCAGCCCTGAGGAGTCTTAAGATGCGCCAGGGCCTAGCAGGGGGCATCCAGCCTTGTCCTGATCCCATCCGCTCGGCGCAACGGGGCCCCCATCTCAGTTGCTGTGTGTCTGGGCAGCGCCCGGCGCGATGGGGCCCCCATCTCGGTCGCTGTGTGTCTGGGCAGCGCCCGGCGCGACGGGGCACCCATCTCGGTCACTGTGCGTCTGGGCAGGGCCCGGCACAGTGGAGCTGGGATGTGGGGTGACCAGGCACTAGTGACATACACATAATTTAAGTCTAGTCTGGAGGCTAAAGCATGAAGGCTAGTCAGGGATGTTGGAAGCCCTTGGTGCTGGCGTTGGCCAGGAAGCAGAGGCACCCGGGCGGGCGGTAGGTAGGTAGAGGGAGTGTCTGGGGAGGGGTGGGGGGTGACTGATGCTTGCCTGTCCAAAGGGGGCACAGGGAGAGGGACCTGGCTGCTGTCAGGAGGTTGCATTTTTCCCTTCACCGATTCCTCTGGCCATGTTGACAGGAGCTGAAGGACAAAATGACAGAGCTGCTGCCTCTGATCCCCGTCCTGGATCAATACAAAGCGGACACGAAAATGATCGTGCAGCTGAAGGACGAGGTGAGGAACGTCTCGGGGAGCTTGCTGGCAATCCAGGAGGAGATGGGCGCGTATGACTATGAGGAGCTGCAGCGGAGGGTGCTGGTCCTGGAGGCGCGGTTACATGTCTGTATGCAGAAACTGGGTATGGAACCAGCCGCCTTTCCCTCCCCTTTCCTTCCTCTCCCTCTCGCATGCCTGGGACAGCACCCAGGGGCTCCCCTCTCTGCTTCGCAAAGGGCCAAGAGGGAGGGCTCGGGGGGGTGGCATGAAAGTGCCTCTTTCACGTCCATTGGGTGTGGCTGCTGCTTGCTGAGTGAGCACAGGGTTCCCTGCCAGGGTCTGGCTAATCTCACTCCCTGTGTTGTTTCTACACAGAGGGGAATGGGGTCTAGGGGTTAGCACAGTGGGGCTGGGAGCCCGGACTCCTGGGTTCCATCTCTGGCTCTGGGAGGGAAGCAGGGTCTGGTGGGTTAGCGCAGGGAGGCTGGGAGCCAGGACTCCTGGATTCTCTGCCTAGCTCTGGGAGGTTAGAGCAGCAGGTGGAGCCAGGACTCCTGGGTTCTATTCCAGCTGTGGGAGGGAAGCAGGGGCTGAGGTGTTAGAGTAGGCAGAGGTGTCGCCTGCTGCTGGGGAAGGTGATGCAGGTTTCTGAGTCTGGTTCCAGGAGCTCAACCCCAGTGGGCTGAGTCTGGGGACGCCCACGGTCCTCTCTCACTTTTGGATGCCTGGGCCAGACCAGGAGGGTGACGGGAATTCCCCTGGGCTCCCACAGCAAAGGGCGCCGGGAGTGCCAGCTCCCATTGCAAAGCACCTGGGACGGTGTCACCCTCATGCCATCTTCATTGTGGCTGATTCATTCCCACATGCTCCCAGGCTCGGCCCCAGCCGAGGGACTGATGCCAGACAGCCGGGTTAGACTCCACAGCGAGCACATGCAGAGCGAGGAGCAGGAAGCACCAGCCCGGAGCAGACTGGGGCCCATCCAGCCCAGTGTCCCTGTCACGGGTGTCACGGAGTGCCCGGGCGATGCTCTGGAACTGCTCCCCATGAAGCCAGGCAGGACTCTGGGGCAGTCGCCTTCCGGTGAGCAGCCTGTCCGCAGGGCAAACAGCTCACACGGCTTCCACCTTCCTGGGTCTGACCTCGGAGCATTCAGCATCCTCTGCCCCTCCGTGTGCTTCCCACAGCGAGACCGCTCAGGCGGGGTCCTGGGGGGGCCAGAGGGTCCTGCACCCCAACTTCGCAGTCAGACGGGACTCTCAGCCAGCCAGTAAAACAGAGGTTTATTAGACGACAGGAACATGGTCTAAAACAGACCTTGCATGTGCAGAGAACAGGACCCCTCAGCTGGGTCCATTTTGGAGGGCAGTGAGCCAGACAACCACGTCTGCCTTTCACTCCATGTCCTAGCCAGCCCAAAACTGAAACTCCCTCCAGCCCCTCCTCCTCTGGGCTTTGTTCCTTTCCCGGTCCAGGAGGTCACCTGATTCCTTTGTTCTCCAACCCTTTAGCTCTCACCTTGCAGGGGGGAAGGGCCCAGGCCATCAGTTGCCAGGAAACAGGGTGTCGGCCATTCTCTGTCTCCAGACCCCTGCACACACCTGCCCTCTAGGGCTCTGCAATGATCATACACCCTTACCCCACCACCTAGATACTTAAGAACTGCATAGGGGAAACTGAGGCACCCCCACAATATTCGGAGGAAACATTAAGAACAGTCCCACTTCGTCACAACGGGGTCTCCAGGCAATGCTCTGGAACTGCTCCCTACGAAGCCAGGCAGGACTCTGGGGAGTCTCCTCTCTGGGAGCAGCCTGTCTGCAGGACACACAGCTCACCCGGCTCCACCTTCCTGGGTCTGACCTCGGAGCATTCAACCTCCTCTGCCCCTCCGTGCGCTTCCCACAGGGAGTCCATCCAGGTGGGGTCCTGGGGAAGCCAGAGGGTCCTGCCCCCCAACTCCGCAGTCAGACGTGACTCTCTGCCAGCCAGGAAAACAGAGGGTTTATTAGACAAACATGGTCTAACACCGAACTTGCAGGTGCAGAGAACAGGACCCCTCAGCTGGGTCCCTCTTGGGGGCCAGGAGGCCAGAGCCCCAACTGGGCATCCCTCCATTTCCCCAGCCAGCTCCAAACTGAAACTCTCCAGCCCCTCCTCTGGCCTTTGTCTCTTTCCTGGCCCAGGAGGCCACCTGATCCCTTTGTTCTCCAGCCCCTTCAGTTGGCACCTTGCAGGGGAGGGGCCCAGGCCATCAGGAGACAGGGTGTCAGCCATTCTCTATGCAGACAGCATCACACTGGCCCTCTAGGGCTCTGGGACAATCACGCCCCCTTATCCCACCACCTGGATACTTAAGAAATGCCTAGGGGAAACTGAGGCACCCACAAAGTAGTCAGAGAAAACATTATGAACATTCCCACTTCATCACAGTCCCGTCTCCAGCAGTGTCAGAAGTTGTATGGAGCTTTGCAGGAGGCAGCGATGGGATTATCTGCCCTCAGGGAAAACCCCTCCTGACCCCCAGTAGTTATACCCTGAAGCAGGAAGATTTCTAGCCTTCCAGAACACCTGCTTGTTTAGTGGATAGTGTCTGTATCGTATGAATGTCCAACCCTTTTGTGAACGCTGCTGAACTCTGTGTCAACGACACCTTGTGGCAGAGAGTTCCACTGGCCAACAGAAAATGTGTTTCCTTCTCACTACCTTTGAACTTGCCACTTTCTTGTTTCACTGAGCGTCCCTTTGCTATGAGATAGGGAGACCAGAAGATCCAGCTGAGCCTTGGCCTGGAAGACGACTCTATTGTACGGGGTTGGCCCATGCTGAGAGCAGCCCAGCGTTTATTCCTACAGTGCTATTTGCATCACCATTACAGCAGCCTTTAGCAGTCCACCATGCTAGGCACAGCGCGAGACCATCCCTTCCCGTCTGAGCATTCAATGGGCGTGGCAGGGGGCAGGCACAGAGAGTGGAAGTGATCGGCCCCAGGTCACCCAGCAGACAAGAAACCCAGGTCTCCTGTCCCCTGAGTGCTTTCCCTGGGCAAGACCAGCCTGAGATGAGAGCCAGGAGGAGTGGGGGGGGGAGAAGGGGGTGCCATGTTCCCCATGAAGCAGGGGCAGCCCTTGCATGGACCTCTGATGAGCATATGATTCCCCAGCTCTGCCGGGCTGCCTGGCTTTCCCCTCTCAGCTTGGGTCCCTGCTTGCCCTCCGATGCGGGCTGGGAACGGCTGCTTTTCACCCGTGTCTCGTTGTCCAGGACCCCAGCCCACGGGCTTTGCTGCTACCAGCTAGAAATCCAAATACATCAGTAGCCAAGGGCTGCAGGTGCTTCGGCTGGGCTGGGCTGGCCTTGGGATGCCGCCCTGAGGCCTGGTTCTCGAGACAGAGGCAGTTTGCGGGTAGGACTCCGCCACCTCTCCGGGCCGCTGCTGTGCTTGCTCTCCGGTGCCAACCCCTTGTCTGTATGCAGGCAGCAGGCGCTGGGAGCTGTCCCAGTGCAACCCGGCGTCCACGTGGCTGGTTTGCCGCTCTGCTGATCCCTTTCGAGTGCTAATGCTTAGACCCTGGGGCCCGATTCCCCCGCACCGTGCAGAGCAGGAGTGGAACGGGATTGTTCTGTGCCCGCTCTGTGCTGGCGGGAAGCGCTGCCCCCATGCAGAGCCAGAGGGAATCAGGCCGTTTTCCTTAAAACTCCCCCAGTCCCCTGGCGTCTCCCAGGCTGCGCGTCCCCCAGTTAACCTGTGTGTGTGATGAGCCAGCGTGGTGCTGGGCTGGAAAGTGGGAGAGCTGGGTTCTAGGCCTGAC
Source organism: Natator depressus (assembly GCF_965152275.1). Lineage (NCBI taxonomy): Eukaryota > Metazoa > Chordata > Testudines > Cheloniidae > Natator > Natator depressus. Next base: position 26,940,139 of record NC_134253.1, read on the forward strand.
ACTTCACTCTCTGGGCCTCTTTCCCCTCCCACCTGATGCCTGCTTAGCCTGTGAGCCCTGTGGGGCCGGGGCTGTCCCTCGCTCTCCATCCATGCAGCACCTCGTGCGATGGGCGACCCAGTCGTGGCTGGGCCCGTGCAGCACTTGGCACAGTTGGTGCCCTGATCTCGGTCAGGGTCTGGGCAGCGCCCGGCGTAACCGGGCCCTGATCTCAGTTGGGGTCTGGGCAGCGCCTGGCGCGACGGGGCCCTGATCTCAGTCGGGGTCTGGGCAGCACCTGACGTGATGGGGCCCTGATCTCGGTTGGGGTCTGGGCAGCGCCCGGCGCGACGGGGCCCTGATCTCGGTCGGGGTCTGGGCAGCACCTGACGTGACGGGGCCCTGATCTCGGTTGGGGTCTGGGCAGCGCCCGGCGCGACGGGGCCCTGATCTCGGTTGGGGTCTGGGCAGCGCCTGGCGCGACAGGGCCCTGATCTCGGTTGGGGTCTGGGCAGCGCCCGGCGCGACGGGGCCCTGATCTCGGTCGGGGTCTGGGCAGCACCTGACGTGACGGGGCCCTGATCTCGGTTGGGGTCTGGGCAGCGCCCGGCACGACGGGGCCCTGATCTCAGTCAGGGTCTGGGCAGCGCCCGACACAGTGAGGCTCCAGTCTCTGCGTAATATTGTAATAACCAGGGTAGGCAGGACTCAGTCGCTTTCCCCCAGCCCTGCTCGGGCTCGCTGGCTACCGGCGTTGCACAGGGACAGTGGGGGGGGTGGGGGGTTTGGATGGGGGGGAGTGTCAAATGAAGGCTGTTGTATACAAGGCAGCCTGGTTGCGGGCTGCTCTGACCCCTGGCAATATGAGCGGGTGATAGATGAGGCTTTGGGGGCGGTTCTGCTCCCTTGTGAGGCAGGGCAGAGCTGGTGTCCCCATTGCACAGACAGGGACTGAGGCACAGAGGGGCTTACTGACTTGCCCCGGGTCACACAGGGAGCCTGTGGCAGAGCAGGGGCTTAAACCCAGGGCCCCCAAGGCCTGGGGGCGTGCCCTGACCATTGCACCCTGTCCTCTCGGCTCAGACCCTGCCACTCCCTCACCGGGGCGGGCGGTGAGGAGCTGTGCCCAGGGCAGTGGAAGTCAGGCACAAGGCTTCAGGGGTGGACGAATTCTCCCGAAGCAAAGTGATATTTGCATGTCGGATTTTCAGCTCGATCTTGCTGGTGATTTTTGGAGGCTTCGTGCATCGCCTGTTGAGGCTCCTGGGCCTGCTCCCTTCTGAGCTGCAGTTTTAGGGTTTGATTTCGCCAGGCAGAACAAAATCTGGGACCCAGCTCTCAGCTGGGTCAGTGATGATGGAGAGGGACCCGGACTGGAATTACGCCTGTGTGAACCCAGTTACTCCAGATCTACACTGGATTAACTGAGATCAGGCTTGGGGCTACAACCCCCCAGAAGGTCACTGCTTTGCTTGGATGTGAATCCCAGGGGTCCGGATCAACTGTGGGAGGGCGAGGAGCCTTGTAAAGACGTCGGACTTCACTGGCCAGAATCGACACTGCCCCCTCGAAGGCACCGGGGCTGCAGTAATTTACACCCGCTGAAGCGGGGGGCTGACTCCTGCCAGTTCCTGTCTAGCTCTGGCCTGGGATTGGGGGTCCTCGTGGAGATGCGGGGGTGCCTTTCCCCCCAAAGTCACACTGCTTTAGCAGAAATCGGGGTTTAAAGGGATTCAGTGCTAGAGACGCACGCAGTTCTTTGCTGCCGGTGTCTGGTGAGGGATGAAGACAGGGACAGGAGCAGCATCTACCTGGCTCAGGGAGGCACCAGCCGGCTGGCTGTCGGTAGGGGACATTCTCAAAGCACTGCACAGCCCGGACAGGAGGCTGCCGAGTGTGGAGGGGTCTCTGTCACTGCAGTCCTAGCCCCCTCCCATGCATCCTGCTCTGCCCCCCACTGATCCCTGCCCCCCTTTCCTCCGTCCCTGCATTGCAGCGGTTGGACAGGTTTCTCTCCTGTAACCATTCTCTCTGCCCTGCCGCAGGCTGTGGGAAGCTGACGGGTGTCAGTAACCCCATCACCATCCGGGCGTCGGGATCCCGGTTCGGCTCATGGATGACCGACACCATGGCTCCCAGCGCTGACAGCAGGGTAAGTGCCGAGGGCTTGCGCTGGCGTGTGAGTGCCAGGCTGGGGCGGGAGGAGTCCGGGGGCTGCCTCACCTTCCCATGGCTCCTCTCCTCTTGCAATCCACCCACTTGGCTTGCATCACTCTGCAAAGCCTCAGATGGTTGCAGGCCAAGGCTTCCAGGGTTGTTTTGGGTGCACAAGTGGAGGAAGGGGTCTGATCTCCAGCCCCCAAGAAGGCCGCAGCACCCGCAGTCGGGACCGGATCTCCCCACTCCCAGCAGCTCTGGATGTGCCACTCAGGGCAGGGTTTTCCCAGGAGCTCAGCATCCAGCATGGATCTGCTGTGCTGGGTGCTTCAGACAATCTGGCCACTTATTCAGGTGCCTAAAGCAGCGGTTCTCAAACTCCTGTACTGGTGAACCCTTTCGCACAGCCAGCCTGTGTGTGCAACCCCGCTTATGAATTAAAAACACTTTTTTTAAAATTTAACTCTATTATAAATGCTGGAGGTGGAGGCTGACAGCTCGTGACCCCCTGAGGGGTTACAACCCCCAGTTTGAAAACCCTGGCCTAAAGGATTGCTGGCCCCAATCCTGGACAAGGAGCCCTTGTGAAAATTCCAGCCCCCCTCTGTGTATTTACGTGCCCAGGGCCAGTCCAGCATTTAATCCAGGCATCGGGAAACACGCACCCCTTACAAAACGCCTGTAACCGTGGGCAGAGGAGACGGAGCCCGGCGGGGTGGGAGTGACGCTCAGACAGCTCTGAAATCAGGCATTTCTCTCATGATGCCGCTTTAGCTCTTAAAACGGCGTCACGCGCTCGCTCTGCAGAAAGAGCAAAACCATGTGCGATGTAGTAGAGTAATGGGGGGTGGGGAGAGCTAAGAAAACGCGGTGAAACACCCGCAAAGGTGCAGCGTCTTCATTCCGCAGAGCTCAGCTTCTCGGCACAGCGAGCCCAGCAGAGCTCTGGAGAGGCAATTACTATTGTAGAGAAATCCCGGTCCCCGTGAGAGACACCAGCCCGTTTCTGCAGCCATGCACTCCAGCTTTTCTGCCAGGCGTGCCAGGGCCGCACGCTGGAGGATATTAACAATTTGGAGCAGAAGCAGAGGATCCTGTTTCTAATTCCACAGCTCTCTCATTAATTGTCTTTCTGTTGCACATCCTGCAACCAGTGTCGGGTGCCCCCTAGCAGCATGTCATACGTGCGTAGCCGGAGAGTGAGCCTGGTGCCTGGAGTAACCTCTGGCCACACGTTGGTACAAAGGGGGTTAGACCCTCAGCTGGCGTAACCTGGCATGACTCCCCTGGCTTCACCTTGCCCTGGCTTCGGGGCTGGGAACAACCGGGAGCAGGTCTTGGGAGTTGGGATAAAGCGGACTAGGAAGGGGATGGGGGCAGGGAAGCATGCTGCACGCACCCCGGAGATGGTGTCTTGAAGCCTAAAGATATCCTAGGCCTTGTCGACTTGGAAAGTGGAGCCAGACTAATGCCAATGGCTGCAGCTCATGCCGTGGGTTACTTCCGTGCAGGCGCACGCGTGGCCGTGTGCAGGGGGAATTGGGGCCTTATTTCTCTGTGTGCCCGTCCATACACAAACTGGACCTTGGTTACATGAAGCGGGGGGAAGCCGCTGCTGGCCATGCAGGCCTGTAGCCAGGGCCTTGTAAACGCAGCCAGAGCCATGCTGGAGCCGGGGGCAGAGCTGTTCCAGCTGTAACAGGCTGACCTGTAGCCGGCTGCGGGGGGCAGGGTTCTGCGGGGCTGTGCATTGCACCTGGGGACGCTTTGTGTCGCGCGTCCCCAGGAAGTTACCCAAGGGGGGGAAGTTACCCAGACGGGGCGCATGGTTCTGTGCGTGTCCCCGAGTCCTCTGCGCCGGTGGCGAGGCACCCGGCCCCACGTTCCTGGGGAGCTGGCGTTTTGCAGAGGGTGTGTGCTCTCCGTTCCATGCGACGGTGCTTCACTGCCCTGGCCCCTCCAGGCGAGACACTCTCAGCCCGGGCTGTTTGTGCAGGGATTGTGCCAGCTGGGGCAGAAGGCCAGCCCTGCACACCCGCCCCCTGCCACGCACAGCCCCACCCTGTGCCCCAGAGGAGAGCAGAGGCTGCGTGGACTAGATCAGGCCCTCCAGACTCAAGTCAGTGGCGGATTCTTGCCAGAGCTGGCGCAGTGTCACACTGCTGCCCACACGTGGGCGCTGCTCCCCGCCCCTGCTCATCCCATTTTTCGCGTTAATCAGTGAGCCTTGGAGCCCAGAGCCTCCGGGCTTGGAGGAGTCCTCGGTGACCCCCACCAGCTCCAAAGGCCATAAGCTGTCAAAGAGAGGGACTGAACCTACTGCTTCAGGAAGTGAAACTGGGAGCCAGGACTCCTGGGTTCTATTCCTGCATCGAGGGAGGCGGGGAAGGAAGCCAGGACTCCTGGGCTCCAGCCCTGACTTGGGGAGCGGGTTTAGAGCAAGAAACTCTTGGACTCTGTTCCCAGCACTTGGGCAAGTCACTTTTCTCTGGGCCTCAGGACGAGCATCAGTCCTTTGTTGCTCTGTGTCGGCAGCGCCCGGCACGTCAGAGCCCAGTGCTGGCGATATGACAGGGGTGACCCCAAGAATTGCTTAGTGGGTGTGTCGCAGTACAGCAGCGCTGTCCCAGCACCCACACAAGGCAGAGCGAAAGCACAGCTGGCCTGGCTGGTAGCAAGTGGAGATGTAACCGATGCTGCTGATGGTTTGAATTAAGGAAGGACGAGAGGCTTCCATGAGGCCAGAGTTCAGGCCCTCGGTAGCTCTGGGGCTGCGTGGGAGCTTGGCCAGTGCTGGCAGCTCTGAGCGGCCTGGCTCATTAACAAGGGCTCAGGATGGATGGGAGAGCTGCGTGTCACTGCAAATGGCACATTTTGTGTGTGGCTCGGGTGAGCGGCAGGGGCTGATGGATGGCCACTGGGAGAAATTGGATTTCTAACGTGCGACAGAGGAAGGAGCCATTGATTCAGAAATCGGCCTTTTTGATTGTGGGGTTTGCGTTTTCAAACCGGATGGGCAGCGGCCTGGGGGCGTCTCAAAGGACCAAACCAGCCCCCAAGCCCCCGTGCCCATCCCCAGCATCCAGTGGGGATGGGCGTCCTTTGTGCCTGGACTCCTCTGCCCTAAGAATAGGGCTCAGCCCAGCGCTGGCCCTGGGGGAGCCGGGCTGGCTGGGCCGGCTGGGGGTAAGTGGCATTTCCAGCCGCAGTGTAGAATTGTGCTAAGATTGGGGGCGTGAGCGCACGGGGCTCTGTTCTCTCCTGCCCTGGCCGCCTCGTGTCGCCAGTCAGTACCCTGCTGGGGGGCGGGGGGGGCACGTGCTTTCGTGCTGGGCCCTGCTGAGGGGTTGGGGGCTGGAGGGGCCTGGGCCCCAAACAGGGGTGAAGTCCCCCGGGAACCGCCGCCCCCGCCTCACCGCGCGGCTCTTCCCTCCCGCCAGGTCTGGTACATGGACGGTTACTACAAGGGGCGCCGCGTGCTGGAGTTCCGCACCCTGAACGACTTCGTCGCGGGCCAGAACTTCGTGCAGCACCTGCTGCCGCACCCCTGGGCCGGGACGGGCCACGTGGTCTTCAACGGCTCCCTCTACTACAACAAGCACCAGAGCAACATGGTGGTGAAATACCACTTCCGCTCGCGCCGCGTGCTGGCACAGCGCAGCCTCAGCAGCGCCGGCTACAACAACACCTTCCCCTACTCCTGGGGCGGCTTCTCCGACATCGACTTCATGGCGGACGAGACCGGGCTGTGGGCGGTCTACACCACCAGCCAGAACGCCGGCAACATCGTGGTGAGCAGGGTGGACCCGCAGACGCTGGCGGTCCTGCGCAGCTGGGACACCGGCTACCCCAAGCGCAGCGCCGGCGAGTCCTTCATGATCTGCGGCACCCTCTACGTCACCAACTCCCACCTGGCCGGGGCCAAGATCTACTTCGCCTACTTCACAAACACTTCTAGCTACGAGTACACGGACATCCCCTTCCACAACCAGTACTCCCACATCTCCATGCTGGACTACAACCCGCGGGAGAGGGCGCTGTACACGTGGAACAATGGCCACCAGGTGGTGTACAACGTCACGCTCTTCCACGTCATAAAGACTTCGGGCGAGCTGTGAAACCGCTGCCGGACTCGCTTCTTCGCTCTTTCGTTTTTTACACCTCGGGATCGACCGGTCCTTTCACGAAGCAAAGCCGAGAGGTTCTTCTTTGCTGTTTTTTTCTTTCTTCCTGTGGTTCACATGACGCATGGATCTCGTCTGCTTTCGTTGGAGGCAAGGTCAATTCTTTTCCTTTCCTTTCTTTTTGGTGGCAAATAAAAATGATCTCTTTGACATTTGATGGAGCTTGTGCCTTTTCTTTCCGATTCTGGCCATGTCTCTCTGCCCCTGTGCAGGGGACACGGGTTTCTAATTCCTGTGGGGAATTCACCCCTGTAAATACAGAAATATGTGAGAGTCGCACACAGAACAGTGGCAAACATCAAAAAGTGCATTAGACATCCAGTGCATCGAACCAGAGGGGTGAGAAATGTAAAAATCCGACAGCCAGAGTTAAATATTGAAATAACAGCCGTCATCACAGCTGAGCTCCGAAGCACCCAGCTAGAATAATGGTGAATGTTAAAAATGACAGAGATCAAATGTATCCAGCTAAAATGATAAATGTTAAAAATGAAACATGCAAGTAAAATACTGGCAAGTGTTCGAAAGGATGGGTTTTAAAATGCAATATGGGTAAACTACTGGTCAGTGTGAAACCCTAGACGTACGAGAACAGAACGAGCACCTTGTTGTTATTTACTTATTCCAGTGTCACCCAGAGCCCTTGCTGTGGCTGCGCTGGGCTTGCTGTGGTACAGATCGTAACATTTCTGTTCTTTTGGAGTGGAGTTCTGTGCAGAGGAACCAGCACAATGGGGTCTGGCCCATGACTGGGGCTTCCAGGCACTTCAGTAATACACCTGATAGATGCCGTACTGCGTCTAGCACAATGGGGTCCTGCTCCAGGACTGGGGCTCCTCGGTGGTAGCCCTGTACAGCTAATAACACACCCAGGGCATACGTGGTGTCTGGGTCTCCGGCTGCCCCCCGTGCATGTAACGTGTCTGCCCGCCGGTGGATTCTCTAGTCCTGCCCCACATGAGAGCGCACCAGGCCCAGTTCCAGCAGGTGCTGGCCAATGCCCTGCCCTCCCGGTTGCCCCTCCCACGCTGTGCCAGATGCTGGTGCAGACATTTACCCCCACGCCCAGCAGGTGTGAGCTGCTGCCAGGCTGCTTTCATTGCCTCTTGCGCCCTCTGAGCGGGCACCGGCTGTCACGGAGTCCCCGGGCGATGCTCTGGACCTGCTCCCCACGAAGCCTGGCAGGACTCTGGGAGAGTCTCCTCTCTGGGAGCAGCCTGTCTGCAGGACACACAGCTCACACGGCTTCCACCTTCCTGGCTCTGACCTCGGAGCATTCAGCCTCCTCTGCTCCTCCGTGCGCTTCCCACAGCCAGTCCGCCCAGGCGGGGTCCTGGGGAAGCCAGAGGGTCCTGCCCCCCAACTTCGCAGTCAGACGCGACTCTCAGCCAGCCAGTAAAACAGAAGGTTTATTAGACGACAGGAACATGGTCTAACACAGAGCTTGTAGGTGCAGAGAACATGACCCCTCAGCTGGGTCCATTTTGGGGGGCAGTGAGCCAGACAACCCCGTCTGCCCTTCACTCCATGTCCCAGCCAGCCCCAAACTGAAACTCCCTCCAGCCCCCCCTCCTCTGGGCTTTGTCCCTTTCCCGGGCCAGGAGGTCACCGGATTCCTTTGTTCTCCAACCCTTTAGCTCTCACCTTGCAGGGGGGAGGGGCCCAGGCCATCAGTGGCCAGGAAACAGGGTGTCGGCATTCTCTGTGTCCAGACCCCTGCACACACCTGCCCTCTCGGGCTCTGCAATGATCATATACCCTTACCCCACCCCCTAGATACTTAAGAACTGCATAGGGGAAACTGAGGCACCCCCACAATATTCAGAGGAAACATTAAGAACAGTCCCACTTCGTCACACCTGCTTCTGCACGAGCCCTGGGCAGCTGGCAGAAGGGAGCTGGGCTGCTGGAGTGCAATGGGGGAATGGCTGCAGCCCTGCACCCTGCCCTGCTGAGCCATGGAGCTGGGGCCATGGCACTCTCAGCTGAGGCCTGGCATTACAGGACTGCCCGGCCCGGCACCTCACCTGCACCGCGTCTTGTCAGGCGTGAGGCTGCGTTCTGTTCTAGGACCCAGCCTCTCGCCACGGGCCTCAGCCAAAGCCTCCCTGCAGGAGGGTGGAGCCGCCGGGTCCCACACAAGGAGTTGCTGAGGCTGCTGGCAGGGCACAGGCTCGAGCTGCTCGCTTGGGTTGCCCTGCCTGCCCTGGAGTCTGTAAGCACCCTGTTGTCAAGGGGGTTTGGGTCACAGCTGCGCTCGGGGACGGGGCTGGTTCTCCCGGCGTCCCAGTGCCTGCAGCGTTCCAGAGGCTTCAGGGCTAAGCTCTGTATCAGCCTCATCTCACCCTCCCTTGTTAGCCTGGGCACTGCCCCCTGGCACTGGCTGAGAATGGCCCAGCCCCTGCAAAAGCCCCTGTGGGCTCAGCCCGGGCCCAGGGGGTCAGATGTCGCCTGCTGACACGGTGCCAGCTCGGTGCAGATGCTGACGCAGGGATGAGCCCCGCACCCCTTCCCGGTGCTCGGCACACGTGCCCTGCTGGCAAAAGGCTGCGCTGACAAACAAGGTATGCCAAGGCAAAAAGCAGGGGCTCGCTGAAGTGTCAGCCAAGCGGGCCAGTTGTTCCACGTTCCGCCTCGGGTGGAGCCAGGGGCTGCTCCGCACCAGCTAACCGAAACGTGTTAACCCTGCCGCTGTGCAGCCAAACACAGGGTGCTATGCATGGGGACTGGGTGCCCGTCTCTGGCCTGCCCTGTGCAGGAGCTCAGACCAGCTCAGCGTCTGGTCTTGTACCCCGGGAAACAGGAAATTTCCCCAGTGACCAGGGGAAGCAGAGCTGCTGGGAGAAGTGCGCAGAGAAATGCTCTGGTGCTGTATGTAGGAGGTCGGGGTCCTGGGCAGCTCCCGGTGCGACAGGGCCCTGATCCCGGTTCCTGTGTGTCTGGGCAGCGCCCGGCGCGACGGGGCCCCCATCTTGGTCGCTGTGTGTCTGGGCAGCGCCCGGCGCGACGGGGCCCCCATCTCGGTCGCTGTGTGTCTGGGCAGCGCCCGGCGCGACGGGGCCCCCATCTCGGTCGCTGTGCATCTGGGCAGCGCCTGGCGCGACGGGGCTCTCGTCTCAGCTGGGGCCTCAAGGCTCCCTGGTAGTAAAATTGAGTCCAGCTCTGTTAAGGAGGACGCTGTCTGGTACTGGGCACTGTCGGAGCAGGATTATTTTTTCTTTTTAATTGATTTTGGTGAAGGGTGAGGTCTGCAGGAAACAATTACCCAGGCTGTCAGGGACTCAGGGACAGCCAATGAATAAGGGGGATTTCAGGGCCCATCTCTAGGGGCGGGCGGCTCATTTCTGACTTGCTGCCTCCCCAGCCGAGTGACAGTCAAGGGGGATCCTCACGACAACAGACACTCGCCCTCACACATCCACATCCACACCTGTTCCCATAGACACACCCATGGCTGTCTGTGTGCACACATACTGTCACACTCGCAAATGCACACAGGCTCTCACCCTCTCACACACACGCGTCTGCGTGCACATGCAGACACACTCACGTTCACACACACGTGCACACACTCATGCATGCACGTGCACACCTATGCTCAATGCACACAGCACATTTACACACGTTCCCAGGAGTCAAGTCTGAGACCGCCGCTGCTTCCCAGCCAGTCGTCCTGTTGTGGAGCAATAGCCGCTGGGGTGAGGAGCGAGGGCCGATTGGACTGCATGGGCCGGAGACAGTGTTATTACCTGGTGATAAACGCCCAGCCAGACTTGCTGCTGCTATGCCTCAGCGACCCTGTCCCCCCTCCCCCCTCGCCGTGCGTGGGCCTCTCTCCTTGGTGTTGAACCGTGAAGGAGACATTTGCTCGGGCTGCCAGCCCTGATGTTGCTAGTGGATTTCAGCTGGTACCAGAGAATCTCTCTGTGCGGAGGCAACACCCCCCTTTTATATCAGGGACGCACAGTGAGACTGTCCTGACCCATGGGCACCCCTGGCATGGGAGCATGGTGTGACGATGTGACGCAGCAGGGATGGGGGAGTGTTGACCTGGGAATGTGCCCTGGGGGTGGGAGACCTGAGAGCCTGTCACCTGAGCCGGGAGGGGGAGGGGGAGGTGACACCTCTGCCCACGAATGTGAAGACAGGCGGCAGAAGGGAACCTGCTGGGGGGGGGGTTAGTTTCAGTTTGGGGCTGGGTGGAGGAACACAGGGAACCCCAGGGCTGGGGTCTAAGCTCCCTGCTCCCCCAGAAGGACTTGACTGAGGGGTTGTGACGAAGTGGGACTGTTCTTAATGGTTCCTCTGAATAGTGTGGGGGTGCCCCAGTTTCCCCTATGCAGTTCTTAAGTATCTAGGTGGTGGGGTAAGGGTGTATGATCACTGCAGAGCCCTAGAGGGCAGGTGTGTGCAGGGGTCTGGACACAGAGAATGGCCGACACCCTGTTTCCTGGCCACTGGTGGCCTGGGCCCTTCCCCCCTGCAAGGTGAGAGCTAAAGGGTTGGAGAACAAAGGAATCAGGTGCCCTCCTGGCCCAGGAAAGGGACAAAGCCCAGAGGAGGGGGGGCTGGAGGGAGGTTCAGTTTGGGGCTGGCTGGGACATGGAGTGAAGGGCAGACGGGGTTGTCTGGCTCACTGCCCCCCAAAATGGACCCAGCTGAGGGGTCCTGTTCTCTGCACCTGCAAGCTCTGTATTAGACCATGTTCCTGTTGTCTAATAAACCTTCTGTTTTACTGGCTGGCTGAGAGTCACGTCTGACTGCGAAGTTGGGGGGCAGGACCCTCTGGCTTCCCCAGGAGCCCCGCCTGGGCGGACTGGCTGTGGGAAGCGCACGGAGGGGCAGAGGAGGCTGAATGCTCCGAGGTCAGACCCAGGAAGGTGGAAGCCGTGTGAGCTGTGTGTCCTGAAGACAGGCTGCTCACAGGAAGGCGACTGCCCCAGAGTCCTGCCTGGCTTCATGGGGAGCAGTTCCAGAGCATCGCCCGGGGACTCTGTGACAGGGGTCCTGGGTGTACCCACAAGCTCTGTTTTGGACTGTGTTCCTGTTGTCCAATAAACCTTCTGTTTTACTGGCTGGCTGAGAGTCTCAGTGAATCCCAGGAAGAGGGGTGCAGGGCCTGGACTCCCCCACACTCCGTGACACATGGCCATTAGCCAAAGACAGATGCAAGTCCCATAGCCGGGGCTCTGAGGGCTACAGGTATTTAGGTTGCTCAGCTCTCAGGAAAACCAATGGGAGGATCTGGGCCTCAGCTGTCTCTATCCCGCCCCCCTGCTGGTGTCCAAGGGAAAAAGTGGTGTGGGCCTGGGCTTCATTTGCATTTTTGTTACCCATCATTCCACTGTGAAATTTTTGGTCATTTTGGTAAAAATTCATTTAAGTTTGGAGTGGTGAGGTAATGGAATTCAGTTCTCCTGATTGTGCAGCAAAAGGGCCAAAGAACAGTATGAAATATGCCCTGAGTGAGGGGTCGCCCTAACCGTTACTCCAGTCACGCACAGCTGAGCCATGGTGTGTGGCTAGCAGTAAAACAGAAAAGGGCTATGATGTGAGCGCTCATTCCTGGTGATAAGGGGCTTATTGGGTTGAACTTGTCTGAATGAGTTAGCTAGGGTCAGAGGGAGGCTGGTGGAGTGGTTAGAGATACTAGTTTAGGACTTAGAAATTGGTGTCCCCTTCTCTGTGTTGTAGACTTTGCATGATCTTGCTTAAAGCTCTGAGTTCAGCCCCTCTGTAGCTTAGTTCCTGCTTGTATAGCAGCCTGGGCCTGGCTCACGCAGAGCAGTGACATTGAACAAACATTGCAAGGTGCATGGGTGCTGTGGTGATGGGTGCAATGCAGAGATCTTGCAGGTGGTAGGAGCCATGCTGAGCTGATCTGCGTGGCTGAGAGGCCCTGGGCGGACCTGGCAAGCCAACTCCTCGAGGAGGTGACATGGCAGTGATGACGGAAGTGGGGGTGAGCTGAGCCTGCAGCCACACCATAGGGTGAAACCGGGCAGGAGGAGCCAGAAAGCTCTGAACAGCCGCTTCTGCGAGCCAGGTACCAGGTGGAGGAGGTGGGCTGAGAGTTCAAGGGACTCCTGACAAATCAGCCTGGGTTTCCTTAGCCCAAGGGCATAATCATCCCGAGTTTCCCACATTCTCCTCTGGCGTTTCCTTTCCCCTCTGTTCTCTGGGCAGAATGGGGCAGGCGACCAGAGCGCTTGGTTGTGTTTATTTCATTCTCAGAGCAGGAATACCAGGGAGACTCTGGCTAGCGGCTCCAGCCAGCCTTGTTAAAGGGCCCCTCATGGCTGCCAGGCCCCTTGGCAGAAGGGTTTCCTGTACAGGCTGGAACTTGCCAGCCGTGACTGAGCTGAGAGCGGCTCTGCTCCGAGAGACCTGATGCCCCCTGGCTTTAGGGCACCACGGGGTCGAGTTTCCAGTGGCTGTGATACTCAGCTCTTGGGGGGATATCGCAGCGGGGTTCTTGGTAGGAAGTCCGCCCTGAGGATTGTTTCCAGCTCACACAGCGAGAGAAAAGTCTGCAGTGGGAGAGATCTGACATGGGAGGCAGAAACTCTCTCCACACCCCGTCCAAAGAGGCAGCTGTTTCTCCCCGGGAGGCTGCCCTGTCTCAGGCAGCATGCTGTGGAGGAATGGGCACAGGGTCAGGAGGCAGGTGGCTTTGAGTTCCTAACCTGCCTCTGTTCCGTGACTCAGTTTCCTAGTCTGTACTGTGGGGATATTAACAGTGCAATAGCACCTAGGGGCCCTAATCAAAGACTCGGGCTCCACTGTGCCAGGTGCTGTACGTGCAGAGAATGAACACACAGTCCCTGCCCCACGGGACGGTGCAGTGGGTCCCCAGTCTCCTTTAGGAGCAACCGCGATAGTGACATCTCACAGGAGTGGGTTGGTGGAGATCAGCTAACTAATGCCCACACAGTGCTTTGACCGTGCAAATTGTTGTCATTCACACTACGGCAGTACAACCAAAATCAGCCCCCCGTTACGCCAGGCGCTGCACGCACACCTGGCAAGAGACAGCCCCTGCCTCAGAGATCGTACGCCCTAACTCAACGGGACAGAGGCCAGAGGCACATGCAGCAGCCCTGGGACTGGAACCCAGGTGTCCTGGCTTCCAGCCCAGTTCCCTTCCCGCTGGAGCAGACACGCACTAAGTACCGTCCTCCTCAGGTGCCTGCGACCGCTGCCCAGCGGCTGAGGGAATAGCCCCGGTTGTGGGGCTCTTGTTGCAGGGGCAGCTGAGGGGAGCTTGCCCAGTCGATGTGACCAGCAGGATCCAGCCTCTAGGGCTGAGAATCCAGAACCTTTCGCTAGTGCCAACTGGGGGGGCCCGTGGGGAGGGGAACGGAGCCCCCTCAGCCAGCACAGGGAGTCAGCAGCAGCGGCCGGCTTGGCAGAGAAGATGGATTCTTCCCACAGAGAGGGGCACTGTTATTCAGGAGGCTGTGAATAATTCAAGATAAAAGTTTAATTATTTACAAAACAATTAGCAGTGGAGGAGCGGCCGGGGAATAGCCGGCCTGGCCCAGACTGCGGGGCGCTGGGGCGGGTGCCAGGCATGGGGTGAGAGGTGGGGGAGGTCGGGTTCCCTTCCCAGCTGCGGAGCCTGCACTGGCTGCTTGCAGCGCAGTGATACCCCGAGAGGCAGGGACGTGGAACAGTTTGTGCAGGGGGGTGCCGAGAGCCACTGGACTAAACTGTAACCCTCGGAGGTGATGGGAACCGCTGCAAGCCAGGGGGTGCGGCTGCCCCCCAGCGCTGCTGCAGAGGTGGGAGGAATGAGGCCTGTGACTGATTTCCGCCAGGTGGAGTGTGCTCAGGGCTGTGAGGTAGGAGAGATTCCTCCAAGCTGAGGGAAACCTGCTTCCGGGGCCTGGAATCTCAGCCCAGTTTCACCTGCCTCCTACGTCATCAGCTGGGAGACGTCCTGCAGCAGAACCAACCCCAAGTCCCCCTCTCCCTGGATCGGCTCCTCCAGATGCCTGCTCACAATTCCTCCGGCTTTCTCTTGCCAACACGCAGTGGTTGCCACCGATCTCCTAACCCCTTTGTTTGCAAGGAGGGAAAACCCCTCAGTCCACCTGGCTTATCTCTGAGCAGCCATGCAGCCTGTTGCTTTGGGCGACAGCTTTACGACCGAAAGGGGCTGGAATGGCTCCTTTCGGAGCCTGCAGGAGCCTGCGAGGCACAGGTCTGCCTGTGACAGGCTCTGGATCAAAGCCCGATGGTGTCACTGGCACCGCAGAACAGTACTGAAATGTCTGCACAATCGACCGTGAGCAGCACCACAGCCGGGCAGGCAGAACTTATCCTTGGGTGGGCCGAGGAGAGCACCCCCAGTTCAACTCCTGGCCTCTTCTCGTGCCTCCCGGCCCCAGGGCTCGGGGGTCCCTACAGTCAATGCTCCAGGGCTGCCCCCCACCCCCTTTTTAGAGCCTAATTTGTCACTTCCCTGCAACGTGTGCCCCCGTTTGCCCCGGAGCCAGGGGGACGTCAGGCCCTGCCGTTCTGCTCTGGGTGTGCTTGGCACGCACTTTGCACTGGTGAAAATGGTGGCACAATGAGGTGCAGGTCAGTGGTGAATCTGGCCCTTGTATTTATTGGGAACACTTTTCCCTGGCTTTCCTGGAATGCTGCGGGCTCCTGGTACCGCCAGCTGCTTGTGGGCTGAGTTCTGGACCCCTCCCTTATCCTGCTGCCTGGCCGCAGGAGACAGGAGCAAAGTTTACTGCATTTGGATTGAAGGGAGCAGAGGCTGGCTGGTCCATGGCCCCTTTATCCCCACTTGAGCGGGGAGCAAGCGGCTAATCCCCTGCTAATCCCATTATGTGCTTATGTGCTGGAGAAGCAACTGAGAGGGTTTTGGAGACCGGAGACCTGGGCACTCTGCTCAGATGCATGTTCCCACCCTGGTGAGAGATCGGCTCTTCCTGCCTCTGTGCTGTGCTGGCTTGTATTTGCCGCAGCCTCCTTTAAATGCAAAATTTAATCCAATTGACAAGGAATCGGCAAGCCGGGGCAGAGGAAGGAATCCTTGGGATGCCCGACCAATGCCCAGCTGTCCACGTGCTGCAGGGCCGTGTCCAGGGACAGAAATCCAGCTACTTGAGCTGCAGGCAGAGAGATTTTTATCTCTGCCACTGACTCTCTCTGTGACCTTGGCTACGTCACCTACCCATCTGCCGCTCAGTTTCCACCCATGAGAACTAGGGACTCCTTTCCTGGGCGTTGGTGTCTCTGCTAACAAGCATTTGTAACATGCACCAAGAGCCATAGGTTAAAGCAGGCGTGAGCTCGCGGATGCTGTGTGCAAAGCTGTGGGCTGGCACTCAGGAGATTTCGGTTCAATTCCTGGCTCTGCCGCAGCGGGAGACTCTCTCTCTGGGGCTGGTCCCCAAAATGGGGACCATGCTCCTTCCACAAGCGAAGCTAAATTAATGTCTCTGAGGACGTGTCTGCCCCGCAGCTGGGAGGCACAATTTCCAGCCTGCAAAGACCTCCGCTAGCACCTGAAAATAGCTGGGTTTGCACGCAGGGGTCTGAGCTGCTGCAGCCGTGCTGTAATTTTAGGTGCCCGTATCAGCAGGGCTAGTGCGGGTGTGTCTGGGAATGACCCTCCCACCTGCCCTGGGGCTCGGGCCCTGGGGGGTTCCCTGGAGAGAATTCTGCAGTGGCTTGGCTCTGTCAGGCCAGTGGCGGGTGAAAGGGTGCAGATGCAGGCAAGGCCCAGGAGCAGGGACATGGTCTAGGCGGGTGTTCAAGGAAGCAGTCCAGCACACCCCTCTCCTCCCTCAAACCAAAGCGCTACACAGGGGCCAGGGCTTTCCCTACTCGGCAGCAAGAGGACGGCTTCCTCTTCCTCCAGTCTGGCTTCCTCCAGCCTGACCGGGGACCGTCCATCAGGGCTACGGCTGCCCTTGTCTCTCAGCACCTGGGGGACTCCTGGCAATTCTCACAGAGGCTGGGAAAAGATGTGCCAGAGCAGGGAGTGCAGCGCTCCGACCTGTGGCCAGCCTAGCATCCCCAGGCAGGAAATGCCTCAGCTCACAGCCCCATTAGAAGGCAGGGAAATTTCAGAGTCTGTATTTCAAGTCTGGTCAAGCTGGGGATTTTTTAGCAGCCATAGAGAGGCTTGGCATTGTTTGTCCTTCATCCTCTGGCTCTGGAGTGGGCAGTACCCGTACTGGCCAAAGCAGAGGAGGAGTTGCCAGGAGCTGGGCCTTTTGCTCAGCCTTCCTGGAGAAGTAAAGGAGGTGAATAGAATTAAGCGGATCGTTGTGGGTCTGTGGACAATCGTGCCTGTCAGGCTGACTGGCTGGCTTCCTTGGATGAGATCTCAAGTTTGTTTGTTAAAGGTAACAGTGTTGACACAATACACTTAGGTTTCCATAGGGCATTTGTCTCGGGACACACAATATTTTGATTAAAAAAACCCGCCAGACACATGGCAGACGTTGAATGGTTAAAAGCCGGCTCAGCTAACTGACCGGTGGCCTAAAGTAACTGGCCACAGGGTGTGACGGGTTTGGTCACAGAGACCCCCTTGGGACTGTCACCTGACGTGCTGAATTTACCTCTGAGCCCATTTTCCCTGCCAGCTTGGGACTCCAGAACCCTGCCTTGTTGAGCCAGACACGCCAGCCTGCCGCAACCCAGACCCAGCTCTGGTCCACGCCCCCAAAGCTGCAGACTTTAACCAAAACCTGCTCAGCAGGTCACCTGTCTTCAGCACCCAGACACCCAGCTCCCAATGGGATTCAACCCCCAGGTCAATCCGTTTTACTCTGTATAAAGCTTATACAGGGTAAACTCATAAATTGTCCACCCTCTATAACACTGATAGAGAGAGATGCACAGCTGCTTGCTCCGCCAGGTATTAATCACTTACTCTGGGTTTATTAATAAACAAAAGTGATTTTATTAAGTGTAAAAGGTAGGATTTAAGTGGTTCCAAGTAATAACAGAAGAACAAAGTAAGTTACCAAGCGAAATAAAACAAAAAACGCAAGTCTAAGCCTAATACATTAAGAAACTGATTACAGATAATATCTCACCCTCAGAGATGTTCCAATAAGCTTCTTTCACAGACTAGACTCCTTCCTAGTCTGGGCCCAATCCTTTCCCTGGTACAGTCCTTGTTAGTTCCAGCAGACATCTCAGGTGGTAACTAGGGGCTTTCTCATGACTGGGACCTCCCTTTGTTCTGTTCCACCCCCTTTTATATCTTTCGCAAAAGGCGGGAACCCTTTGTCTCTCTCTGGGTTCCCAACCCTCCTTCTCAATGGAAAAGCACCAGGTTTAAGATGGATTCCAGTTCAGGTGACATGGTCGCATGTCACTGTGAGACCCCAGCCTCCGTTCTTCCTGGGCTGGCCTGCACGTACCCAGACAGGTTTGGAAGTAAACAGCCACTCACAGGTCACGGTTTCTGAAGCGCCCTTAATGGCCTCCACTTAATATGTTTGCATCAGTGATACACGTTTATCTCTTATTCTCCTGATGCCAGACACAGAAACGACACACGCAGACAACTGGGGTGACCACACTCGGTAGATCACACGCTTTGTAATGGTGCCTTACAAGAGACCTTTTGCAGGAAGCATATTCCAGTCACCTCATATTCACACTCATAAGCATATTTCCGTAAAACATTATGGAGTGTAACATCACACAGGGAATCCTCACGTGCGGTTCCAGCCTGGGCCAGTTCTATTAAAGGGCCAGACTGGGTCAGACCAGGGGTCCATCTAGCCCAGTCTCCTGTGGCTGACAACGGCCAATGCCCAGTGCCCCAGAGGGAACGAACAGACCAGGGCAATTATCAAGTGATCCTCCCCTGTCATCCAGTCCCACTTCTGGCTGTGTGACGGCGTGCTCACCCCACCCCCAAAGGGATAATTTACGGTGGCTTAGAAGGGGCAAAGTAACCTGCTAGGCTGCACCTGGGGGGAGCCCTAGGGCTGATGAAGAAAGCACTGATTGGAGGTGGAGCCCAGAGGCAGGGGCTGGCAGAAAGCCAGGCAAGCGAGGGCAGATGGGGCTGCAGCGCTGTGCGATCCCTGCTGGAATAGTGTGTCCAGTTCTGGGGTGACAGAGGCTGAGAGACTGAAGAGCCACGAGAAGGATTAAATTATTAGTAGAGACAGTCTCAAGATGCTTCATCCAGTGAGAAGGTTCGGGGGTGACTTGATGCCATTCTATAAATAGCTAACTATGTCAATGGGGCAGTCTAGCCAGGGAAGGGCTAACATGAGCCAACGGCTGGAAGTGGAAGCCAGACAAATTCTGACTGGAAATCGGGTGTTCATTTTTAATGGTGAGAGAAATGAACCATTGGAACAACTTACCCAGGGTTGGGGTGCAACGATTCTGGGCAGGTCTTTGGCCGGCGCGATGCAGGAGAACCAACCCGCTGATCACAGTGGTCCCTTGTGGCCGTGCAATCTGTGAGCGAGTCCTACCAAGCGCTCCTTGTCCCGCTCCCAGCCCTGGCTTCAGTCGCAGTGCAATGTGCGAGGCCAGCAGCACTTGCTGAAGCAGGGGGCGGTTCTGGCCTTGGCGGGGCTGAGTGCAGGGAGGCAGGAACAATTTGTATCGTGGGGGTGCTGCTGATGGAAACCAGGTACTTGGTGTTTGTTGGTGCTCCTCCCAGCCAGGGGGCCACTGGGGGAATGGGTGAAACCGCCTCTGTCTCCTTTGCCCCAGGATGGCAACTCTGGTGGTGGGCACATGCCTTGGCACTAGGATGCCATTTTCCAACAGCCTGATAACTGAGCGGGGTCACTGTGACCAGTGACCTGGGGAAGTTCGGGGCCCCCTCTCCGGGACAGCGCATCCGCTATCAGGTTGGCACTTCCCTTCACATGGACCACGTCCATGTCGTAATCCTGCAGGAGCAGGCTCCACCTCAGGAGCTTGGCGTTGGCTCCTTTCATCTGGTGCAGCCAGGTCAGGGGAGAGTGGTCGGTGTAGACGGTGAAGTGTCGCCCGAAGAGATAGGGCTCTAGTTTCTTGAGGGCCCACACCATGGCCAGGCACTCCTTCTCGATGGCCGCGTAGTGTTGCTCCCGGGGTAGCAACTTCTTGCTCAGGTACACGATGGGGTGTCTCTCCCCCTTTTCATCCTCCTGCATTAACACCGCCCCCAGTCCCGTGTCGGAGGCGTCGGTGAACACCACAAAGGGCTTGTCAAAGTCTGGGTTTGCTAGAACTGGGCCACTGACCAGAGCCTCCTTCAGCGCCCGGAAAGCCTCCTGGCACTGCTCGGTCCAGACCACCTTGTCTGGCTTCCCCTTCTTGCATAGCTCAGTGATGGGGGTGGCTATGGCGCTAAAGTGGGGCACAAATCTTCGGTAGTATCCTGCCATCCCAATAAAGGCTTGGACCTGCTTTTTGGTGTGGGGAGCGGGCCAGTCTCTGATCACCTCCACCTTGGCCGGTTCCGGCTTTAGGCGGCCGCTCCCCACCCGATGGCCCAGGTAAGATACTTCAGCCATCCCCACCTTGCACTTCTCCGCTTTGACAGTCAGCCCAGCCCCCTGGAGTCGGTCCAGCACTTGTCTAACCTGGGACACGTGGTCCTCCCAGGTCTGGCTAAAGACACAGATGTCGTCAATATACGCCACGGCAAAACTCTCCATCCCCCTCAGGAGCTGGTCCACCAGGCGCTGGAAGGTGGCCGGCGCTCCCTTGAGGCCGAAAGGCAGGGTCAGAAACTCATAGAGCCCCAGAGGGGTGATAAAGGCCGATTTCAGCCGGGCATCTGCATCCAGCGGCACTTGCCAGTAGCCCTTTGTAAGGTCCATGGTGGTAAGGTACCGAGCTCCTCCCAGCTTGTCTAGGAGCTCGTCCGGCCTGGGCATGGGGTAGGCATCCGATACAGTGATGGCATTGAGCTTCCGATAGTCCACACAGAACCGGACTGACCCATCCTTTTTGGGGACCAGCACCACCGGCGAGGCCCAAGGGCTGGCCGATGGCTGGATCACCCCCAAAGCCAGCATGTCCCGGACCTCTCTTTCCAGGTCCTGAGCAGTTTTCCCTGTGACTCGGAAGGGGGAGCATCTTATCGGCGGGTGCGACCCTGTCTGCACCCGGTGGACAGTCAGATTAGTGCGTCCAGGCTGGTTGGAAAACAGCTGTCGGTACGGATGCAGCACCCCCCTGACCTCAGCTTGCTGGGCAGGGGTGAGCTGATCCGAGAGGGGGATTGTTTCCAGGGGGGAACCAGCTCTGGTCCCAGGGAATAGATCTACTAAAGGGTCATCTCCCTGCTCCTCCCACTGACCACACACAGCTAACACCACATTCCCCCTGGCATAATATGGCTTCATCATATTCACATGGTACACCCGGCGGTGGTGGGCCCGGTTCGACAGCTCCACCACATAGTTTACCTCATTGAGCTGCTTGACGACCTTGAACGGGCCCTCCCAGGCGGCCTGTAGTTTGTTCTTTCTCACGGGGATGAGAACCATCACCTGATCCCCGGTGGCGTAGGCACGGGCCCGCGCCGTGCGGTCATACCAGACCTTCTGCTTCCTCTGGGCTCTGGCCAGATTCTCCCTGGCCAGGCCCATGAGTTCAGCCAGTCTCTCTCGGAAGGTCAGGACATACTCCACCACTGACTCTCCATCGGGAGTGGCCTTCCCCTCCCACTCGTCTCTCATCAGGTCCAGGGGGCCCCTCACCCTCCTTCCATATAACAGTTCGAAAGGCGAAAATCCGGTAGACTCCTGGGGCACCTCCCTGTACGCGAACAGCAGGTGAGGTAAGTACTTGTCCCAATCCTGCGGGTGCTGGTTCATAAAGGTTTTCAGCATCATCTTTAGCGTCCCGTTAAACCTCTCCACCAGCCCATTGGACTGGGGGTGATACGCTGAGGCCCAGTCATGCCGGACCCCACATTTCTCCCACAAGCACCGGAGCAGGGCCGACATGAAGTTGGAGCCTTGATCTGTCAAGACTTCCCTGGGGAACCCCACTCGGCTGAAAATGGTCAGGAGCGCATCTGCCACGGTGTCTGCTTCAATGGAAGCTAAGGGCACTGCCTCGGGGTAGCGGGTGGCGAAATCTACCACCACCAGAATGTATTTCTTCCCCGACCGGGTCGTCTTGCTGAGAGGCCCCACGATGTCCATGGCCACCTTCTGGAAAGGCTCCTCTATGATGGGCAAAGGTCTCAACGCCGCTTTCCCCTTGTCCCGGGCCTTCCCCACCCTCTGACAGGGGTCACAGGATCGGCAATACTGCCGGACGGTGGTAAAGACCCCGGGCCAGTAAAAGTTCTGTAGCAACCTCTGCCGGGTGCGCCGGATTCCCTGGTGCCCTGCGAGGGGGATGTCATGGGCCAGGGACAGGAGCTTGCGGCGGTATTTCTGGGGGACCACCAGCTGCCTCCTGATCCCACAGGACTCCCCTTCCCCTGGGGGAGCCCATTCTCGGTACAGGAACCCCTTCTCCCACAGGAACCTCTCCTGGCAGCCTCTCCTCATGGTCCGTCCCTCACTGAGGTCGGCCAGGTCCCTGAGCTTCCGCAAGGAGGGATCTTTCCTCAACTCGGCCTGGAACTCAGCGGCTGGGGAAGGGATGGGGCCCGGTTCCCCCTCCGTGGCCAGGTCTGAGGCCGCAGCCTCTCTGAGCCGTGCCCCTCGGCGCTCCCTCCCCACCCGAGTAGGGTCTCGCGCCTCCAGTGTGGTACCCTCCCCAGGGTCAGGTCGCAGTGCCCCTCGCCGGCTCTGGCTACGGGTCACAACCAGGGCGGTCTGGGGGTCGCTTGGCCAGTCCTCTAGGTCTCCCCCCATCAAAACTTCAGTGGGCAAATGGTGGTGTACCCCCACATCCTTGGGGCCCTCCTTGGTCCCCCATTTCAGGTGTACCCTTGCCACGGGCACCTTAAATGGGGTCCCGCCCACCCCCGTCAGGGTCAGGTAGGTGTTGGGCACCACCCGATCTGGGGCCACCACCTCGGGCCGGGCCAGCGTCACCTCCGCGCCCGTATCCCAGTATCCATTGACCTTCCTCCCATCCACCTCCAGGGGAACAAGGCACTCTCTCCGGAGGGACAGCCCCGCACCCACCCTGTAAACCGAGCACCCTGAGTCCAGAGCCTCCAGCCCTCTGGCGGGGCTGGCTGGGGGTACTCTTCCCTCCTGAGCAGGTGGCAAACTGGTAGCCCCCCTTTCCTGGGTCGCCTGCCCCTCGTCCAGCTGAGTCCCTACCCAGTTAACCCTGGGTAGGTTGGGTCTGCTCAGTTTGTCCCTGATGTGACGATGTGACGCAGCAGGGAGGGGGGAGTGTTGACCTGGGAATGTGCCCTGGGGATGGGAGACCTGAGAGCCTGTCACCTGAGCCAGGAGGGGGAGGGGGAGGTGACACCTCTGCCCAGGAATGTGGACGGAGGCTGCAGCAGGGAACCTGCTGGGTGGGTTTAGTTTCAGTTTGGGGCTGGGTGGAGGAACACAGGGAACCCCAGGGCTGGGGTCTAAGCTCCCTGCTCCCCCAGAAGGACTTCACTGAGGGGTCCTGGGTGTACCCACAAGCTCTGTTTTGGACTGTGTTCCTGTTGTCCAATAAACCTTCTGTTTTACTGGCTGGCTGAGAGTCTCAGTGAATCCCAGGAAGAGGGGTGCAGGGCCTGGACTCCCCCACACTCCGTGACACCCTGAGCCCGGGGCACTGGGCCCGTACGTGGCCTCTCTGGCCACAGTGATAGCAGCCCAGGTCACGTTGGTCCCCTCGAACGGGTCGGAGGGGCCCGACACCAGGCGTTCCCCTTTGGGGGGGGTTCTCCCTATTTCCCCGCTGGGAGGCCCCATGGTGACTCTCTCTCTGCATCGGGGGGGGCCTGTTCTTTTGGGACTCCTCCCGGCTACCCCCTGACCGACTGTTCACAAACTCGTCGGCCAGCTGCCCTGCATGCTGGGGGTTCGCGAGCTTTTTGTCCACCAGCCACAGCCTCAGGTCGGAAGGGCACTGTTCATACAGGTGCTCCAGTACAAACAGGTCCAGCAGGTCCTCTTTAGTTTGGGCCCCCGCTGTCCACTTGCGGGCATATCCCTGCATCCTGTTGACCAGTTGTAGGTAGGTGACCTCAGGCGTTTTACGCTGAATTCGGAACCTTCTCCGGTACATCTCGGGGGTCAGCCCAAACTCACGGAGCAGGGCCTGTTTGAACGGTTCATAGTCCCCTGCCTCTGCCCCTGTCATCCGGCTGTAGACCTCCACGGCTTTGGGGTCCAGTAAGGGGGTGAGGAACTGGAGCCTGTCTGCAGGGTCAACCCTGTGCATCTCGCAGGCATTCTCAAAGGCCGTCAGGAAGCTATCTATGTCCTCCCCCTCCTTCCGCTGGGCCAGGAAGCACTTATCAAAGCTCCTTGCAGTCTTGGGTCCCCCCGCACTCACCGCGGCCGGGGCCGCACTGCTCCTCAGCCTGGCCAGCTCCAGTTCATGCTGTCTTTGTTTCTCCTTCTCCTGCTGCTCATGTTGACGTTCCCTCTCCTTCTCCTGACGTTCCCTCTCCTTCTCCTGACGCTCCCTCTCCTTCTCCTCCTGCTCATGTTGACGTTGTTTCTCTTTCTCCTCCTGCTCATGTTGACGTTGTTTCTCCTCATGTTGACGTTGTTTTTCATGATCCTCCAGCTCCCTCATTTTCCTCTCCCTCTCCCATTCCAGCCGCATCCGCTCCAGGGATGGGGAGCTCCGCTGGGAGGATCCCCTGCTGGCTGCTGGGGTCAGGGGGCCCTCGGTATTTGCTGGGCTTCCCACAACCCCTCCCCCAGGCATAGGTAGGAAGGGTCTCGGGGTGTCCTGGGCAGCAGTCTGACCCCTCCCAGCCTGGTCAGGCCCCAGGGCCCACGCTGCGTCCGCCGGGCGGCTTCCCTCAGGGACAGGGATCGGGTCATCCAAGCGATCCCTCTCCTCCAGCTGGGCAATCAGCTGTTCCTTGGTGGACCTCCCGACGCGCAGCCCCCTCTGCCTGCACAGCTCCACCAGGTCGCTCTTGAGGCGTTTAGCGTACATCTCCCGGCTGGCCACTCGCAGGCCGGGCAGCTGTCCACGGTTTCCAGGAAAAGCCCCTAGTGTGCCAGTCCTTCTTGAGGTCACCACCTCTTTGCCAGGGTCGAGCTGCAGACTCCTCCGCCCCTGGGACCGCTCGCTGCAATCCCCCGGGGGACCCTGTTACTGCAAAAGTCCTTCTCTCTGGTCACACACTCCCAGGGGTTAACCGCCCCCTGAAACCGTCTCTCTCTGAATCTTCAGCACGCCTGGTCCCCGTCAATCCCCCTTCGTTTTACTGTTCCCCAGTCACTTACTGCAGGAAGCGCCGTTCACGGGGTGCAGTAGATCCCACCGCTGCCACCAGTTGTCACGGAGTGTGGGGGAGTCCAGGCCCTGCACCCCTCTTCCTGGGATTCACTGAGACTCTCAGCCAGCCAGTAAAACAGAAGGTTTATTGGACAACAGGAACACAGTCCAAAACAGAGCTTGTGGGTACACCCAGGACCCCTCAGTGAAGTCCTTCTGGGGGAGCAGGGAGCTTAGACCCCAGCCCTGGGGTTCCCTGTCTTCCTCCACCCAGCCCCAAACTGAAACTAAACCCACCGAGCAGGTTCCCTGCTGCAGCCTCCGTCCACATTCCTGGGCAGAGGTGTCACCTCCCCCTCCCCCTCCTGGCTCAGGTGACAGGCTCTCAGGTCTCCCGTCCCCAGGGCACATTCCCAGGTCAACACTCCCCCCTCCCTGCTGCGTCACATCGTCACATGGGCACATGCCTTGGCACTAGGATGCCATTTTCCAACAGCCTGATGGTTGTAGGGACCGAGATTTGGGCTTGCCCCAGTGGCCGTCTGCACACAGAGCCCAGCTGGGCATTGGGACTCACTCCCAAACTGGAGCAGGCATTTCGATCGGGAGCGTGGCTCCACCCGGCTGCTAATTCCGCCGTAGTGTGAGCCGCGAGGGCTGGTGCGGGGAGGGGCAGTGGGGAGAAATGCAGAGGGAAGTGTGCAAGAAAGAGCGTGCGGCTGAGCTCAAGGCGTGTGAGCAAGAAGTGCACGCGCACACACACCAAGCGTGGTCCCTGAAGTGGGTGTCTGCCTCTCTTAGGAATCCCACCCGTGCAAGCCCAGGAGAGCAGCCCTGGGGATTGTACTGGAGGTGCCATCGAAGTGCGGGCAGGAATCAGTCGGGGGTGCGGGTGCAAAGGGTGTGACTCTGCGTTGTTAGAGCAGGCGAGGTACTGGCCATCGATGCCGGGCGCAGAGGAACGGAGGAGAGGGGCCAGCGGGCTGGGACTCCTGCCTTCCTCCACAGAAGCCTTTTATAGCGGCAGGGCGCCGCTAGCGTGGTTAGTGCGGGGCCGAGGTGCAGGCTGGAGGGCGGGGGGGGCAGAATTAATCACCCCAACTTCCAGGCTGAGAACAGCAAAGCACCCTGGTCATGTTCCCCATAGTTCCAGACTGGGAGGGGGAGAACCCGCCAGGGGCCACTCCTGTCCCTTCCTGCCACTTATTGCAGACGGCCAGGCCATGCTGGAGGTGCCCAGGGAGGAAGTATCAGCGCTCAAGGGGGGTGACTTGGCCTCATGCCAGGGTGAGTCCAGCCATAGCAAGCAGCGCTCGGGGCACAAGGCTGTACCCAGAATTGGCCTGGTTCTCCTTTCGGGGGGCAGCCGCCGGAACCAGCTTCTGGTTGTACTGCCTGGGGGGCGGGGGTGGTGTTCTCTCCGCCCCACAGGGCTGTGACTGTGGAAAGCCATTAACCCCATGCCAGGGAGGGCCTGTCACCGTGGCAAAGCCCCGGCTGTGGGTGCCCACCGGCTCAATGCTGCTGCCCCTGCTGTCCGTCCAGTCTGGCCAGAGACTTCTGCCCCCTCACAGCCGATCCTGTCCAGTGCCTCGGTGCTGGGGCTGGGGGGGTGGCTGCACCCCTTGGCCTGCAGCGGTTTCCATCATCTCCAGGGCTTACAGTTTGGTTCGCTGGCTCTCGGCGGGCACTGTCCTTTCCCTGGGCAGTGAGGTGGCTGCTTTCAGACCCCTGCTACTGCTGAAGTTCCCCTCGTGGCACCGAGTTTCTCCTGATGTTTGGATCCCGGCCACAGCTCAGCCCATGACTCTGGCACGCCTCCACAGCCCCTCTGGGTTTAATCACGGGCTCCCCAGGTGGTCCCACTAATCATTATCGCCCAGCGTTACACCAGGGCCTCACTTCGTCTCTGGTTATTGATCTTCCAGCTTCATGCACAAGGGAAGGAAATAATTGTGCTGAGCCCTGACTGGGTGAGACGCAGCAGCCTGCTGGGGCTGCAGGGGCAGCAGATAACTGCAGCCAGTTAGTCTCTAAGGGGCCACAAGTCCTCCTGTTCTTTTTGCGAATACAGACTAACACGGCTGCTCCTCTGAAACCAGCCAGAGAGAGACTGTTTGCAAAGTTTGCACTTAAGATGGTGGGAGGGCTTCAGTGTCCCGCCGGTCTGTGTGCCCCACTGCACAGCTCACGGAAGGGGAGGCTGAGCTGTGGCTGTGAAGAGAGGAAGACTGGCTTGCTGGCGGCTCAGGAACTGGGCTGAGATTCCAGAGAGCTGGGTTCAGTTCTAGGCTTCTCGAGTGACTCTCTGGGGCTCGGTTCTCCGGGGCTAATCCTTCCTCTGGCTGCTTAGACTGCAGCCTTTTCAAGGCAGGGCCCATCCCATCCTCTGTCTGGGCAAGCTCCCCGCATGGTTCAGCCTTGTCTTGAATGGGGGGTGCTAGATAGGTGCTGCTGAAATATAAGACATAAAGTAGACGTGACCCTTGGTGTGAGCTTGGTGTCACCTGCACGGCTGCTCTCTGGAGCAAAGACACTGCAGGCTAGAGGATTAATCAATTTCCTTTTAACGAGCCCTCTGCTTCCCACCGGCCTAATGTGCCAGGAGAGGAGTGTAAATTGCTTCCAAGTGCGACTGTAAATCATTGCACTTTTACAGGCTAGCCGTGCTAACTACGGCAATGACATGTCGCAGCAGCATCCGTGCCGGGGCAGTCCCTGCACTGCAGGCTCGGGGACGAGAGCGTCAGGGCACTGAACCCAGCTGAGATCGGGGCCCACTGTGCTGGATGCGACACAGACACTCCTGGCCCAATGAACTGACAGTCTAAACAGGCAAAAGGCAGGAGGGGAAACCAAGACGCTGAGATGGGGAGCAGCTTGGAGCTAGGAACAGAACCCAGGAGTCCTAGGTCCGGCGCCCCTATGCCCGCTGCCTCTCGCTGCTCTAAGCTGTGGCTGCTCCCCGTGCGCCCCCAAGGGGACCAGTGCTGGGGACCAGCACGACAGGCCAGTGCATTCTTGCCCCCTACCCTGGGCATGGCTGGCACAGAGCCAGCCACACCACTTCGGTGCCAGCCAGGGTGTGGCCAGCCCTGGCAGAATTCCCTTCTGGTCCCACTACGCCGCCAGAGGGGGAGACGAGGTGGCCTGAGCCTGAATCAGCCTTGCAGTCCCGCACCATTGCAGTCACCTGGCGGACAGCTGCTGGGCCTGCGCCTCCCTAGGGCGCGCTCGCACCCCCACCAGCCTCTTCGTTATTTCCTTCTCCGCTGGCGACAGGTAAAGTAGCAAGGCGCTCGACTGCTATTGCTCGGTGTCACGGAGTGTGGGGGAGTCCAGGCCCTGCACCCCTCTTCCTGGGATTCACTGAGACTCTCAGCCAGCCAGTAAAACCGAAGGTTTATTGGACAACAGGAACACAGTCCAAAACAGAGCTTGTGGGTACACCCAGGACCCCTCAGTGAAGTCCTTCTGGGGGAGCAGGGAGCTTAGACCCCAGCCCTGGGGTTCCCTGTGTTCCTCCACCCAGCCCCAAACTGAAACTAAACCCACCGAGCAGGTTCCCTGCTGCAGCCTCCCTCCACATTCCTGGGCAGAGGTGTTACCTCCCCCTCCCCCTCCTGGCTCAGGTGACAGGCTCTCAGGTCTCCCGTCCCCAGGGCACATTCCCAGGTCAACACTCCCCCCTCCCTGCTGCCTCACATCGTCACATCTCTCCCCCCTTCGAGACTGAACTGAGCGGGGTCACTGTGACCAGTGACCTGGGGAAGTTCGGGGCCCCCTCTCCGGGACAGCGCATCCGCTATCAGGTTGGCACTTCCCTTCACGTGGACCACGTCCATGTCGTAATCCTGCAGGAGCAGGCTCCACCTCAGGAGCTTGGCGTTGGCTCCTTTCATCTGGTGCAGCCAGGTCAGGGGAGAGTGGTCGGTGTAGACGGTGAAGTGTCGCCCGAAGAGATAGGGCTCTAGTTTCTTGAGGGCCCACACCATGGCCAGGCACTCCTTCTCGATGGCCGCGTAGTGTTGCTCCCGGGGTAGCAACTTCTTGCTCAGGTACACGATGGGGTGTCTCTCCCCCTTTTCATCCTCCTGCATTAGCACCGCCCCCAGTCCCGTGTCGGAGGCGTCGGTGAACACCACAAAGGGCTTGTCAAAGTCTGGGTTTGCTAAAACTGGGCCACTGACCAGAGCCTCCTTCAGCGCCCGGAAAGCCTCCTGGCACTGCTCGGTCCAGACCACCTTGTCTGGCTTCCCCTTCTTGCATAGCTCAGTGATGGGGGTGGCTATGGCGCTAAAGTGGGGCACAAATCTTCGGTAGTATCCTGCCATCCCAATAAAGGCTTGGACCTGCTTTTTGGTGTGGGGAGCGGGCCAGTCCCTGATCACCTCCACCTTGGCCGGTTCCGGCTTTAGGCGGCCGCTCCCCACCCGATGGCCCAGGTAAGATACTTCAGCCATCCCCACCTTGCACTTCTCCGCTTTGACAGTCAGCCCAGCCCCCTGGAGTCGGTCCAGCACTTGTCTAACCTGGGACACGTGGTCCTCCCAGGTCTGGCTAAAGACACAGATGTCGTCAATATACGCCACGGCAAAACTCTCCATCCCCCTCAGGAGCTGGTCCACCAGGCGCTGGAAGGTGGCCGGCGCTCCCTTGAGGCCGAAAGGCAGGGTCAGAAACTCATAGAGCCCCAGAGGGGTGATAAAGGCCGATTTCAGCCGGGCATCTGCATCCAGCGGCACTTGCCAGTAGCCCTTTGTAAGGTCCATGGTGGTAAGGTACCGAGCTCCTCCCAGCTTGTCTAGGAGCTCGTCCGGCCTGGGCATGGGGTAGGCATCCGATACAGTGATGGCATTGAGCTTCCGATAGTCCACACAGAACCGGACTGACCCATCCTTTTTGGGGACCAGCACCACCGGCGAGGCCCAAGGGCTGGCCGATGGCTGGATCACCCCCAAAGCCAGCATGTCCCGGACCTCTCTTTCCAGGTCCTGAGCAGTTTTCCCTGTGACTCGGAAGGGGGAGCATCTTATCGGCGGGTGCGACCCTGTCTGCACCCGGTGGACAGTCAGATTAGTGCGTCCAGGCTGGTTGGAAAACAGCTGTCGGTACGGATGCAGCACCCCCCTGACCTCGGCTTGCTGGGCAGGGGTGAGCTGATCCGAGAGGGGGATTGTTTCCAGGGGGGAACCAGCTCTGGTCCCAGGGAATAGATCTACTAAAGGGTCATCTCCCTGCTCCTCCCACTGACCACACACAGCTAACACCACATTCCCCCTGGCATAATATGGCTTCATCATATTCACATGGTACACCCGGCGGTGGTGGGCCCGGTTCGACAGCTCCACCACATAGTTTACCTCATTGAGCTGCTTGACGACCTTGAACGGGCCCTCCCAGGCGGCCTGTAGTTTGTTCTTTCTCACGGGGATGAGAACCATCACCTGATCCCCGGTGGCGTAGGCACGGGCCCGCGCCGTGCGGTCATACCAGACCTTCTGCTTCCTCTGGGCTCTGGCCAGATTCTCCCTGGCCAGGCCCATGAGTTCAGCCAGTCTCTCTCGGAAGGTCAGGACATACTCCACCACTGACTCTCCATCGGGAGTGGCCTTCCCCTCCCACTCGTCTCTCATCAGGTCCAGGGGGCCCCTCACCCTCCTTCCATATAACAGTTCGAAAGGCGAAAATCCGGTAGACTCCTGGGGCACCTCCCTGTACGCGAACAGCAGGTGAGGTAAGTACTTGTCCCAATCCTGCGGGTGCTGGTTCATAAAGGTTTTCAGCATCATCTTTAGCGTCCCGTTAAACCTCTCCACCAGCCCATTGGACTGGGGGTGATACGCTGAGGCCCAGTCATGCCGGACCCCACATTTCTCCCACAAGCACCGGAGCAGGGCCGACATGAAGTTGGAGCCTTGGTCTGTCAAGACTTCCCTGGGGAACCCCACTCGGCTGAAAATGGTCAGGAGCGCATCTGCCACGGTGTCTGCTTCAATGGAAGCTAAGGGCACTGCCTCGGGGTAGCGGGTGGCGAAATCTACCACCACCAGAATGTATTTCTTCCCCGACCGGGTCGTCTTGCTGAGAGGCCCCACGATGTCCATGGCCACCTTCTGGAAAGGCTCCTCTATGATGGGCAAAGGTCTCAACGCCGCTTTCCCCTTGTCCCGGGCCTTCCCCACCCTCTGACAGGGGTCACAGGATCGGCAATACTGCCGGACGGTGGTAAAGACCCCGGGCCAGTAAAAGTTCTGTAGCAACCTCTGCCGGGTGCGCCGGATTCCCTGGTGCCCTGCGAGGGGGATGTCATGGGCCAGGGACGGGAGCTTGCGGCGGTACTTCTGGGGGACCACCAGCTGCCTCCTGATCCCACAGGACTCCCCTTCCCCTGGGGGAGCCCATTCTCGGTACAGGAACCCCTTCTCCCACAGGAACCTCTCCTGGCAGCCTCTCCTCATGGTCCGTCCCTCACTGAGGTCGGCCAGGTCCCTGAGCTTCTGCAAGGAGGGATCTTTCCTCAACTCGGCCTGGAACTCAGCGGCTGGGGAAGGGATGGGGCCCGGTTCCCCCTCCGTGGCCAGGTCTGAGGCCGCAGCCTCTCTGAGCCGTGCCCCTCGGCGCTCCCTCCCCACCCGAGTAGGGTCTCGCGCCTCCAGTGTGGTACCCTCCCCAGGGTCAGGTCGCAGTGCCCCTCGCCGGCTCTGGCTACGGGTCACAACCAGGGCGGTCTGGGGGTCGCTTGGCCAGTCCTCTAGGTCTCCCCCCATCAAAACTTCAGTGGGCAAATGGTGGTGTACCCCCACATCCTTGGGGCCCTCCTTGGTCCCCCATTTCAGGTGTACCCTTGCCACGGGCACCTTAAATGGGGTCCCGCCCACCCCCGTCAGGGTCAGGTAGGTATTGGGCACCACCCGATCTGGGGCCACCACCTCGGGCCGGGCCAGCGTCACCTCCGCGCCCGTATCCCAGTATCCATTGACCTTCCTCCCATCCACCTCCAGGGGAACAAGGCACTCTCTCCGGAGGGACAGCCCCGCACCCACCCTGTAAACCGAGCACCCTGAGTCCAGAGCCTCCAGCCCTCTGGCGGGGCTGGCTGGGGGTACTCTTCCCTCCTGAGCAGGTGGCAAACTGGTAGCCCCCCTTTCCTGGGTCGCCTGCCCCTCGTCCAGCTGAGTCCCTACCCAGTTAACCCTGGGTAGGTTGGGTCTGCTCAGTTTGTCCCTGAGCCCGGGGCACTGGGCCCGTACGTGGCCTCTCTGGCCACAGTGATAGCAGCTCAGGTCACGTTGGTCCCCTCGAACGGGTCGGAGGGGCCCGACACCGGGCGTTCCCCTTTGGAGGGGGTTCTCCCTATTTCCCCGCTGGGAGGCCCCATGGTGACTCTCTCTCTGCATCGGGGGGGGCCTGTTCTTTTGGGACTCCTCCCGGCTACCCCCTGACCGACTGTTCACAAACTCGTCGGCCAGCTGCCCTGCATGCTGGGGGTTCGCGAGCTTTTTGTCCACCAGCCACAGCCTCAGGTCGGAAGGGCACTGTTCATACAGGTGCTCCAGTACAAACAGGTCAAGCAGGTCCTCTTTAGTTTGGGCCCCCGCTGTCCACTTGCGGGCATATCCCTGCATCCTGTTGACCAGTTGTAGGTAGGTGACCTCAGGCGTTTTACGCTGACTCCGGAACCTTCTCCGGTACATCTCGGGGGTCAGCCCAAACTCACGGAGCAGAGCCTGTTTGAACAGTTCATAGTCCCCTGCCTCTGCCCCTGTCATCCGGCTGTAGACCTCCACGGCTTTGGGGTCCAGTAAGGGGGTGAGGAACTGGAGCCTGTCTGCAGGGTCAACCCTGTGCAGCTCGCAGGCATTCTCAAAGGCCGTCAGGAAGCTATCTATGTCCTCCCCCTCCTTCCGCTGGGCCAGGAAGCACTTATCAAAGCTCCTTGCAGTCTTGGGTCCCCCCTCACTCACCGCAGCCGGGGCCCCACTGCTCCTCAGCCTGGCCAGCTCCAGTTCATGCTGTCTTTGTTTCTCCTTCTCCTGCTGCTCATGTTGACGTTCCCTCTCCTTCTCCTGACGTTCCCTCTCCTTCTCCTGACGCTCCCTCTCCTTCTCCTGACGCTCCCTCTCCTTCTCCTCCTGCTCATGTTGACGTTGTTTCTCCTTCTCCTCCTGCTCATGTTGACGTTGTTTCTCCTCATGTTGACGTTGTTTTTCATGATCCTCCAGCTCCCTCATTTTCCTCTCCCTCTCCCATTCCAGCCGCATCCGCTCCAGGGATGGGGAGCTCCGCTGGGAGGATCCCCTGCTGGCTGCTGGGGTCAGGGGCCCTCGGTATTCGCTGGGCTTCCCACAACCCCTCCCCCAGGCATAGGTAGGAAGGGTCTCGGGGTGTCCTGGGCAGCAGTCTGACCCCTCCCAGCCTGGTCAGGCCCCAGGGCCCACGCTGCGTCCGCCGGGCGGCTTCCCTCAGGGACAGGGATCGGGTCATCCAAGCGATCCCTCTCCTCCAGCTGGGCAATCAGCTGTTCCTTGGTGGACCTCCCGACGCGCAGCCCCCTCTGCCTGCACAGCTCCACCAGGTCGCTCTTAAGGCGTTTAGCGTACATCTCCCGGCTGGCCACTCGCAGGCCGGGCAGCTGTCCACGGTTTCCAGGAAAAGCCCCTAGTGTGCCAGTCCTTCTTGAGGTCACCACCTCTTTGCCAGGGTCGAGTTGCAGACTCCTCCGCCCCTGGGACCGCTCGCTGCAATCCCCCGGGGGACCCTGTTACTGCAAAAGTCCTTCTCTCTGGTGACACACTCCCAGGGGTTAACCGCCCCCTGAAACCGTCTCTCTCTCTGAATCTTCAGCACGCCTGGTCCCCGTCAATCCCCCTTCGTTTTACTGTTCCCCAGTCACTTACTGCAGGAAGCGCCGTTCACGGGGTGCAGTAGATCCCACCGCTGCCACCAGTTGTCACGGAGTGTGGGGGAGTCCAGGCCCTGCACCCCTCTTCCTGGGATTCACTGAGACTCTCAGCCAGCCAGTAAAACCGAAGGTTTATTGGACAACAGGAACACAGTCCAAAACAGAGCTTGTGGGTACACCCAGGACCCCTCAGTGAAGTCCTTCTGGGGGAGCAGGGAGCTTAGACCCCAGCCCTGGGGTTCCCTGTGTTCCTCCACCCAGCCCCAAACTGAAACTAAACCCACCGAGCAGGTTCCCTGCTGCAGCCTCCCTCCACATTCCTGGGCAGAGGTGTTACCTCCCCCTCCCCCTCCTGGCTCAGGTGACAGGCTCTCAGGTCTCCCGTCCCCAGGGCACATTCCCAGGTCAACACTCCCCCCTCCCTGCTGCGTCACATCGTCACACTCGGCACTCAGAGGAGCAGCCTTCTCTCCCATGAGTCTCTCTGCAACTCCAATGTCTGGCTGGGCCTCGCGGCAACGCTCGTCCTGCAGGACCTTTCAAACCTTCCTTTCTCGCTGCTTGTTTGCCGCCTCCTCCAGACCCACCGAGGAGGCCATGGGCAGGGGGGCACGTGACCACCCCACAGAATGGGGGCAGTTCTGGAGCATAGAGCACTGCAGAATTCCCATAAGAACATAAGAACAGCCAGACTGGGTCAGACCAAAGGCCCATCTCGCCCTGTGTCCTGTCCTCTGACAGTGGCCAATGCCAGGTGCCCCAGAGGGAATGAACATAGACTCATAGACATTAGAAGGGACCATTATGATTGTCATGGAGTCCCCGGGGGATGCTCTGGAACTGCTCCCCATGAAGCCAGTCAGGATTCTGGGGAAGTCTCCTTTCTGCGAGCAGCCTGTCTTCAGAACACACAGCTCACACAGCTTCCACCTTCCTGGGTCTGACCTCGGAGCATTCAGCATCCTCTGCCTCTCCGTGCGCTTCCCGCAGTGAGTCCGCCCAGGCGGGGTCCTGGGGAAGCCAGAGGGTCCTGCCCCCCAACTCCGCAGTCAGACGTGACTCTCAGCCAGCCAGTAAAACAGAGGTTTATTAGACGAAGGAACACGGTCTAACACAGAGCTTGTAGGTGCAGAGAACCGGACCCCTCAGCTGGGTCCATTTTGGGGGGGCAGTGAGCCAGACAACCCCGTCTGCCCTTCACTCCATGTCCCAGCCAGCCCCAAACTGAAACTCCCTCCAGCCCCCCTCCTCTGGGCTTTGTCCCTTTCCCGGGCCAGGAGGTCACCTGATTCCTTTGTTCTCCAAAAAGAAAAGGAGGACTTGTGGCACCCTAGAGACCAACCAATCCATCCGAGCATAAGCCCTCGCGAGCCACAGCTCACCTAATCGGATGCATACTGTCTGTATTCGATGAAGTGAGCTGCAGCTCACGAAAGCCCATGCTCAGACAAACTGGCCAGTCTCCAAGGTGCCACAAGTACTCCTTTTCTTTTTGCGAATACAGACTAACAGGGCTGTTACTCTGAAACCTTTGTTCTCCAGCCCTTCAGCTCTCACCTTGCAGGGGGGAAGGGCCCAGGCCATCAGTTGCCAGGAGACAGGGTGTCGGCCATTCTCTGTGTCCAGACCCCTGCACATACCTGCCCTCTAGGGCTCTGCAATGATCATACACCCTTACCCCACCCCCTAGATACTTAAGAACTGCCTAGGGGAAACTGAGGCACCCCCGCAATATTCAGAGGATACATTAAGAACAGTCCCACTTCGTCACAATGATCATCTAGTCTGACCTCCTGCACAATGCAGGCCACAGAACAGGGAATCATCCAGTGATCCACCCCCTGTTGCCCATTCCCAGCCTCTGGCAAACAGAGGCTAGGGACACCATCCCTGCGCATCCTGGCTAATAGCCATTGATGGATCTATTGTTGGACCATATTAAAGAAGTTCTGTATTAAAATCACAAATGAGTTTGGTTCTCCATAGTTTAAATTCCAGGGTATTACTAATTCAGAGGTCTCTTGGCTTTTGGTACTGTTTCTCTCCCTCTCTGTGTGAAACTTGCAAGCTGTTAATTGCGTTAGTACATTCTAAGACAGAGTCTGTTCTCAAAGCAATTCTTTGTAACAACAACTACTCACACAGAGAGAGACTCAAAGCAATACTCTGTAACAGCAGAAACAGCACCCAGAGACTCCCCACCCTTTTGTTGTATTCATCTCACTTTGTTAACAATTGTGATTAAAATAGAGATAGAGGATGTATGTGGATGGATGCTTGGTGTGGATAATAACTGAGTGATCAGGGAGGTGCCAGCCTAAGTGTCCAGTGTCCAGTGGCTGAAGAAGGCGTCAAGTGGAAATAACCAGAGGACCCCCGGAGGGCAGACTGGAATCCACCCAACAGCCTCAAGGATGGGGGAACCAAAGAACAAGAGAACACCTGGCAGCACGGAGCCGTCAGGAATGTGCCATCTGCTGACTGAATCAGCAACAGCATGATGAAGCCATTCCCATAGACTGGCATAGGGATAAATTCCTATAAAAATGGACTTTAGAAAGTGAGAACTTTGGGGTCTGATTCTGCACACCAACTTCCAGGAGCATCAGATGAGCATCTGACAAGGCCCTGCTCCCTCCTCATGTCCAGGCCACCTGGCCAGTTGCTTGGCATGAGCAACTCTAAGGCTGGTAACTATGATAACAACCTTGCAGAACCTGTGTGTGTGTGTGTGTGTGTGTGTTTGTATGAATGAATGTGTGAATAAATATGAGATTGAATGGAATGTTATAGCTATAACTAACTGCTTACTATGATTCTTTCTGTATTCACAATAAATGTGGCATTTCGCCTTTTCCCCTTTAATAAGATCCTGCTGGTTTTTATTTATTGGTATAACACTATCCCCCATGAATTTATCGAGTTCTTTTTGAGCCCTGTTATAGTCTTGGTCTTCACAACATCCTCTGGCAAGGAGTTCCACAGGTTGACTGCGTTGTGTGAAGAAATACTTCCTTTTGTTTGTTTTAAACCTCCTGCCTATTAACTTCATTTGGTGACCCCTAGTTCATGTGTTATGAGAAGGAGTAAATAACACTTCCTTATTTACTTTCTCCACACCAGTCATGATTTTATAGACCTCTATCATATCCCCGCTTGGTCAACTCTTTTCCAAGGTGAAAAGTCCCAGTCTTATTAATCTCTCCTCATTCGGCAGCTGTTCCATACCTCTTATAATTTTTGTTGCCCTTTTCTGAACCTTTTCCAATTCCAATGTATATTTTGTGAGATGGGGCGACCACATCTGCACGCAATATTCAAGATGTGAGTGTACCATGGATTTATATAGAGGCAATATGATATTTTCTGTCTTATTATCTCTCCCTTTGCTAATTATCCCCAACATTCTGTTCGCTTTTTTGACTGCCACTGCACATTGAGTGGATGTTTTCAGATAACTATCCACAATGACTCCAAGATCTTTCTCGTGAGTGGTAACAGCCAATTTAGACCCCATCATTTTACATGTACAGTTGGGATGATGTTTTCCAAAGTGCATTACTTTGCATGTATCCCTGTTGGCAGCTGCTAGGCACCAGCCTGGAGTGGGGCTTTCAGCACAGAATTCCTGCCCAGGTGCCACGCACGGGGGCGTCCACCAGCCAACGTCCACCCCTTCTTGGAAGTCAGCAGCACTGATGTCCGGCAGCTCAGGATCTGGCCCATGAAGCCTGCCTAATTCCAGCAGGACAGCGGCCTTGGTCCCTGTGCAGAGAGCTGGGCCAAGGCGTATGCTGGAACCACAGCTGCAGGGCAGGGAGCGCCCTGCAGAATCCGTGTGGGCTCTTAAAACTGCTTCTCCCTCCAGCAACCGCCCTCCCCGGCAGGCACTGAGCACTTGGGAAGGCCTGGAAAGGCAGGTTCCCGTGGGCCGTGAGCACCGGTGATGCTGCGTCATGCAGCCAGGACAGGATAGGGTTAAAGTGCACTTGCTGGAAGGGAATCCCAGACTCTCAGCTCAGTCCCACCAGAGCCTGTGTCCCCCGCGTTACCCTTCCTCTCCAGGCAGGGGGCCGGGAGCCCGCGGGGACCAGAAAATCCCCCAGGCACCTGGCTTCCCCCCTCCCTCCCCAGCCACCCAGGGCCTGTCCCATCGACTCCATTTCCAGGGGCTGGCTCCCGCCTGGCAGCTGCGGTGGGAGCAGAGTGCAAACCGGCCACGCATCCCCCGCTGCTGGCACTTGGTCCCAGAGGGTGGAAGTCGCCCCCTGTGCACAGGACCCAGCGGTGAGCTGGGCCTGGCAGAGCTGGGGCCCTTCCTGACTTTGCCCTTAGGGTGACCAGACAGCAAGTGTGAAAAATTGGGACTGGGGTGGGGGGTAATAGGAGCCTATGTAAGAAAAAGATCCCAAAATCAGGACTGTCGCTATAAAATTGGGACATCTGGTCACCCTACTCACTCTGCCCTGGAGCGATGCCTTTCCCGCTCTGCAGCTCAGCCCAGCCCCTGCGGCTCTCTGCCCACCCCGCCTGTTAGCAGGGAAGCTGGGCCCCCCCACTGGCTCTGGTTCCCGCTGGGGCTGCAGCTCCCAGGGCAGGCAGGGAGTTTAATTTGCTGCCAGGAATGCGTGGGCTGCTGGAGACAGTGAGCGAGAGAAACACCAGCCAGCTCCTCACATCTTGGGGAAACCGTTATTAAACACAGCCGGGCGGAGGCGGGGAGCACTTTGCTCAGAGCCAGCCAGTGTGTCTGTCACTTCTTTATTGCTCTTTTTGCCTGTGAAACTTCCCACCCAGTCGGGAAAGACCGGAGCAAACTCTGCGTAGCCGGGCTGCCCCCAGGGACGGCTGCAGTCATGGGGCGCTGCTGGTCACTGGCCTTTCTGCTGCTGCTTTGCCCTCTGAATCCCATGAAATCTTGGTCAGTTGAATCGCCCGCCTTGACTGGAATCTCACCGGGATGGGGAGAGGCCATGAAACACCTGCCCAGCCCCACTCAGCCTCCTGCAGAGAAATCTACAGCGGGAAAATGGCCCGGGCTGGCTTCTTGACGGCCTTGGGGAAGAAGAGTCATGGGGCTATGAGACTGGACGGATTCTTAGGTCTTCTGGGTTTGATTCCTGATGGTGCCGCAGACCCCGGCGGTGACCTTGGAGAGGTCACCGAGGGTCAGAGAATGGCCCAGGTGCCTTTGAAAATCCAGCCTGGATCTCTCCGGGCCTCCGTCTCCATGTGTGAAATGGGTCTGGCGCAGCTGGGAGCTCTTTGAGGCAGTACCCAGCACAGCGGGGTGTCTGGGCGTCACAGTCATGTCAGTACTAGACAGTCTGGGCAATTGTCAGTGTCCCTGCTGTGTGCGGTACCAAGCTGGCTGCATTTCCCCAAGACCCCTCAGTGCCTGTCAGCAGGCACCACTCCTGCTGGGAGAGGGGCAGGTGGCTGGTTATCCAGCCAGGACGTAAGGGAGCGGAAGTGGCTCTCTATGGACAGAGGACCTAGGGGGTGGGCTGAGCACCTGAGGGAGGAACACCGGGGGAAGGCAAGAGACCAGGGCACGGGGCACTCACCAGGGAGTTCAGAACAACGGGGCAAGTGCCCTGTAGCCGCGAAGGCTGCTTTCCCATAATGACTTCTGTTCCTGCAAGGGAAGGCTCTTTGAGCATTGACAGGTTGTGGCATATGCAGGGCAATCCCCGCTCTGTGCTGTACAGCACCGTTCCCAGCTCCCCCTCGCTCCCTGCGAGCCGGGACAGCATTCTTGTAAAAGGGCAAATTCAAAATGTAATCAGCGGCGCGGCAATCCGCTCCTGCTCCCGGGCAGCGCACAGTAAACAAGACGCCCCCAGACAGTTGTTTAGCAATTAGGGCCCAGCCGAAACTCCCTGGCTCGGTAATTGCGGGAGCTAAACAAGCTGTGGGCATGAATATTAATCTGGCTCTGGGCTGGAGCAGCAGCTGCTGCTCTTGAGTTCCAGGGAGCCACCGCCCTGCAAAGAGCTTTAATTTGTTATCTTTTGGCTGCTGGGAGAGATTAAATGGTGATTGCAAAGCACCATGCAGGAATGTGTGTGTGTGTGTGTCCTTGTGTGCAAAGTGTGTGTCGTTTGTGTGTGTGTGCATGCCCCATGTGTCCTGTGTGTGTCGTGTGTGTGTGTATGTGTGTGCATGCCCTCTGTGTGCACAGTGTGTGTCCTGTGTGTGCACACAATGCGTGTGGGTATGTGTCCCCAGTGTGTGTGTGAATGTGTGTGTGCACCCCGTGTGTGCCCCCCATGTGTGTGGGGGGGGGCTGTGGCCTGTGTGTGCACAGGTGGGGGTGTGTGTGCACAGTGCGTGCACCCATGCATGTGTGTGTGCCCAGCATTATTAGTGGGGGGCTGGGTTGGGGAGGGCATGAGCCAGGGAGCGTTTGCAGGTAAGTTGAGTTCATGAACGTCTCTTCCAAGGGGCAAAGCAGCTGGTAGGCCAGGCAAACTGGCCCATTAGCTGGGGGTGCTGTGGAGCGTCCCGTCTGAGCCCCAGGGGCTCTAACACCTCTTCCCCCCACCCATGCACAGGGCCCAGACAGATGGGGGTTCCCAATTGCCAGCTGCTGAGCTCTGTGCAGCCGGCTCTGCTAGGAGCGCTTGGAGCAATGCCCCCAGCCTGAGCGCCCAGGGGCTAGTTCACAGCATCCCCCCCACCCCGAAGGCGCTGGAGAGAGGCGGGGGGGGGGTGGGTGATGAAGGGGCAGGGGTAGGGGCAGGCTGTGCCCTATCGGTGGTGGCATTGCAGGGCGAGCAGCATTGGCCAGGGGCTGAGGGCACCGGTTCTCCCGGCACCGCTGGGGATGCTGCACCAAAGCCAGCAGAGCAGCGCTTCATGCTCGCTTTGGGCTGGCGCTGACAAGGACGCGACAGACCTGGGTGCCAGGGCATGTGCGTGGGAGGGGCTGGAGCGGGCCCATGCAGCAGGGTCAGCCGAGGCTGCCCAGGGTGGCCGTTTGGAACTGAGTTGGTACCCAGGGCAAGGTCTGAGCATGGGAGGTGTGGCTGCATTTCTCTGCCTGTGTGTCCTAGAGCCCAGCCCGGCACGCGGCCCCAGGTGCCCGGGGGGCTCAGAGCCCAGCCTTCTGGAGCAGCAAGGCAGCCGAGAGGTGCCAGACGGCTGCAGGGGCTTGGGCCCCGCGGCTCCTTCCAGCCGGTGCCGGTCAATGGGGGTGACACTCCCACGCTGCCCTGACCGGCCACCCTGTCACTGCATCCCCCACCAATCGATTCCCCCGCAGGCTCCTGTTGCAGGGCCCTTGTTTTCCAAATGAGGACGCTGACAGCGCTATCGATTGACAGCCCGACCTCCGAGCCCGGACGCGCTGGGCATGCACAACGCCCCGGCTGCTGGCGTCTCAGCCCTGCCGCTCCCTTCCCTGTGCAAAACG
Source organism: Natator depressus (assembly GCF_965152275.1). Taxonomy (NCBI): domain Eukaryota; kingdom Metazoa; phylum Chordata; order Testudines; family Cheloniidae; genus Natator; species Natator depressus. The sequence continues at coordinate 26,981,102 of NC_134253.1, forward strand.
GGCCAGGGCTGCCTGGGGACTGCACTGGGGCCTTTGCATGGGAGTGAATCCCCCCTGGCCACTGCTGCCCCATAGCCCCGCGTCTCCGGGGAGCCTGGCCGACGGTAGCTCCCATCAGGCTCGGCTTCTGAATGGCTCCTGCCTTTGGCTGCTCCCCCTCTGCAATTCCCGGGGGCCTGGCACAGCGCGGCCGCCTGGTTATGTTTCCCCATGACAAACGAGCGCGTTAAACTCGCAGGAGCCTCCCCGGAGGGAATGAGGGCCGGTGCAGGCACAAGGCCCACAAACCCCTCACCAGCGTGCCTCGCATCCGCCCGGGCCCCTCCCCCCCGGGACACAATGCATACCCCTGTGCAGTCACTAACACAATGTGCACACGCTCACGTCCACGCTACCGTCATGCGTGCACACCGTTACGTGTGCACACGCTCACACTTTGCCAAGGGCCCCAGGGGCAGGGCTCCTGGGCGCAGCGTCTCTGCAGAAGGTTGGTGGCTACAGCCTGCTCTGGTGGGGGGCTGGTTCTCCAAGGCCCCGGCCCCGTGTTGGCTGCCTGGGCTGAGCTCTGCCCTGGACGGGCAACGGGCTGACTGCTGCCCTGGACCCAGCCAGAGGGGACGGGACGTGACCCTGGGTGTGACCAGTGGCACTGCGAGACCACCCTGTCCTAGTGCAATGGCTGTGGGTGGTACTGGGTGGGCGGGAATCGGGCTCCGTGAGTCCAGGGGTTCCCAAGCCGGCCCGGTGCTGCTGGCGAAAGACGCAAGCGCTGGCTGGCTACACACAGGGGCTGGCCATGGCGCTGAACGACCCCAGCTTCCCAGCCATCACTTGCTCTAGCACCAAGCACTGCAGAGCCGGTGAGCTCCTCGCAGCGTGGCGGGGTCATGCCGGGGGCCGGTGTTCCCAGATTAGCAGGGAGGGTGGGGGCCGGGGGGAGATAAAGGACTGGGAGCTCTGGGGTAAGATTGCAGGCAGGGCCTGGTTCTATATTGCCCTGTGCCTGGAGCCCACATCACCAGCCCCAGGCATGCAACAGGCAGGAGCCAGGCCCCCACATCATGAAATCATAAAACGGATCAGCAGTGGCGGGTTCCTTCCGCTCACTGTCCGGTTCCTGAGCCTGCCAGGGCCACGTTCCCGCACTTTCCTTTGCAGCCCCCAGGGGCAGAAACTTCCTGCCCAGTTTGTTTTTCACTCCCAAGCTCAGCTGCGAATGTGGGCCGGGCGCAGGGGGCTGGGGCTTTGCAGGAGACCCAGACAGACTGTCGTGCAGCCCTTGACACCAGCGTGATGCTGGCTCAGCAGCGTTTCGCACCTAGTTTGCACGTGCTGGTGCAAGGTACTGGGTGCTGGAGAGCCCGGAGCACCCCCTGCCGAGGGAGCCCAGGGGTCATGTCCCTGCTCAGTCACTGGGGGACTGGGGGGCTCTCCCAGGCTCCACGTTTGCTATAAAGTTTGTTCTCTGTCTTGCGGCTGGAGACGTCAGCACAGGCCCGTCTGCGCGGAGGGATCTTCGCATCACTATAGCAACAGCGGCATGAGAAGGGCTAAAGCTGCTCTTCGCAGGTATCGATTTGGAGAACATGCTCCAGGCAGCGTTTGGCAGGGTACCGAGGAAACACTGCCCCGGCCCCCTCCCTCTGCCCTTGGGGGTGGGAAAAGGGGCAGGGAAGGCAGCCCGCGGAGTAGGGTGGCCCGGCTCCACCAGTTTTATTAACCAATCATTGCTGAAGGGGGAGCAACATCAATCCTGGGGCCCAGGACACCTGGGTTCAATACGCTGCTGCTGACTGTTCGTGTGACCTTGGGGGAGTCACTGCGTCTGCCCAGTCTCCGAGCCCAGCTGTAACATGCGGGGGATGCTTCCCTGCCCTCTGGGGGACGAATGCACGGCAGAGTCTGAGGCTCGGGTAGTGCAACGATGGGGGCCTGACAGAGGATAGCTGGGAAAGTGCAGCGCTACAGCCAGTGAGTGTGTGTGTGTGGGGGGGGAGATGTTTCTGCTTCTGTCTCTCTAGGTACCTAAAAAGGCTCCCTCCCCTTAATCCAGGTACCCCACAGGCCCGTGTGCGGGGCCCCAACTCATGGTGACATCAGATACGCAGCTTTCATTTAACAAGGGGAGTAGGAAGAGAGCCTGAGACATAAGCCCTTGTATTAGAGGCCTGGAATGAGGCAGGACCTGCTCACAGAATTGAGCAAGAACAGGGCTGATATTGCAAAAATACACATTCCTAAGCCGTGCTAGGCACACAGTGCTCAGGCAAACACATCCCGCGGTACCAGAACATCCCGATGTCAAGGATGGTACAGACACATTCCCCAAGGGTAACAGCAATGCACTGACCCCTCCTAAAAGATACGGTCAGGATGACAGCGTGATGAATAGAGATGTTTTGATTGAACCGACCTGTACAAGGTGATGGGTGATAACTAGCGAGGTCGGGGCAGTAACTATGTCGGGGCAGAACTGACTTGTTTGTACCGGGGTATAAAGAGGTATCTCAGAGGGGGTGTCTTTGGCCACCCGAGGGGGGACTGGAAAGTCCCACCACTGACTGAGCTGGTCCATTGTCACAGGCAGATGTGTCCTAGTCTCCTCGTAGAGTCTGCCAGGGGCTATTACCGTGCTCCATCGACAATAAACCTGGCCTGGCATCTTTGCAGAAAACGGAGTCTGGGAATTTATTGGGCAGTTTAATTGAGGCCTGCTGTCTCCGTGACCTGCACAGAGCTGGGACACCACGCTGAATGAACACACGCAGCCAACGTCGGACCACATCGGTGACCCCGACTGCTGATCTGGTAAGTAAGCGAGCTGCCCTCTGGAGGAATCGCAATCTAACATCATCCAGGAGAAGTTTGTATGTTTCCATCCTTTATGGGTCGGGGTCTGGGCAGCGCCCAGCACGACAGGGCCCTGATCTCGGTCGGGGTCTGGGCAGCGCCCGGCATGACGGGGCTCTGATCTCGGTCGGGGTCTGGGCAGCGCCCGGCACGACGGGGCCCTGATCTCGGTCGGGGTCTGGGCAGCGCCCGGCACGACGGGGCCCTGATCTCGGTCGGGGTCTGGGCAGCGCCTGGCATGACGGAGCTCTGATCTCGGTCGGGGTCTGGGCAGCACCCGGCACGACGGGGCCCTGATCTCGGTCGGGGTCTGGGCAGCGCCCGGCATGACGGGGCCCTGATCTCGGTCGGGGTCTGGGCAGCGCCCGGCATGACGGGGCTCTGATCTCGGTCGGGGTCTGGGCAGCGCCCGGCACGACGGGGCCCTGATCTCGGTCGGGGTCTGGGCAGCGCCCGGCATGACGGGGCTCTGATCTCGGTCGGGGTCTGGGCAGCGCCCGGCACGACGGGGCCCTGATCTCGGTCGGGGTCTGGGCAGCGCCCGGCACGACGGGGCCCTGATCTCGGTCGGGGTCTGGGCAGCGCCCGGCATGACGGGGCCCTGATCTCGGTCGGGGTCTGGGCAGCGCCCGGCATGACGGGGCTCTGATCTCGGTCGGGGTCTGGGCAGCGCCCGGCACGACGGGGCCCTGATCTCGGTCGGGGTCTGGGCAGCGCCCGGCATGACGGGGCTCTGATCTCGGTCGGGGTCTGGGCAGCGCCCGGCACGACGGGGCCCTGATCTCGGTCGGGGTCTGGGCAGCGCCCGGCACGACGGGGCCCTGATCTCGGTCGGGGTCTGGGCAGTGCCCGGCATGACGGGGCTCTGATCTCGGTCGGGGTCTGGGCAGCGCCCGGCATGACGGGGCCCTGATCTCGGTCGGGGTCTGGGCAGCGCCCGGCATGACGGGGCCCTGATCTCGGTCGGGGTCTGGGCAGTGCCTGGCATGACGGGGCCCTGATCTCGGTCGGGGTCTGGGCAGCGCCCGGCATGACGGGGCCCTGATCTCGGTCGGGGTCTGGGCAGCGCCCGGCATGACGGGGCTCTGATCTCGGTCGGGGTCTGGGCAGCGCCCGGCACGACGGGGCCCTGATCTCGGTCTGGGTCTGGGCAGCGCCTGGCATGACAGGCCCTTGGTCTCTAGGTGCCTCAGTGGTACAGATAGCAGCAGGTTCCCAGCTCCGGGCAGTGCCGTGGCGGCCGATGACCAGCACCTGGGTGTGGGGGCACAGCATCCCCACCTAGCAGAGCCAGGAGCCTGCTCTGGGCTCCAGCCATGACACGTGGACAGGGCAGTGATCGCATCCATCAGCCTGTTCCTCGCCAGATCATCAGTAAAACAGCCTCCCCCGCCCCCACTGATCCGTCTCTGAGTGTTCAGCCTGTGAGCTCTCCTGGCTAAGCAGGGGCTGGGTGGTGATCGGGTGACCATCTGTCAGCACTGCCCAGACACACAGCGACCGGGATGGGGGCCCTGTCATGTTGGGTGCTGCCCAGACACACAGTGACCGAGATGGGGGCCCCGTCATGTTGGGTGCTGCCCAGACACACAACAACTGTAATTAACAGCACTGTCATTGCTAAAGTGACAGGTTTGCTGCCCGCTCGGGGCACCATCACACCCAGTGACATGGAGCGAGGCTGGGACTCTGCCATTGATCCAAAGGCTGGATCTGGATCGAAACATCGCGGCAAACCATGCCTCCAGTCCCACAGGAGATCTCCAGGCACGCTGCCCTGCCCCGCCAACTCGGCTCCACGCCCAAGGCGCTGAAGGACTCCCCAAAGCCCAGGAGAGGAGGGGTGAGCTGGGGACCAAGCGGGCTCCAGTCTGTAGCAATTACAGTTATTTATAGCCCTGGAGTGACAGGAGCTAATGAAGAGAGCCAGTCTCTGGGCAGGACCCGTGAATCGCCCAGGGACCCAGCTCAGGCGGAGCAAGGCGCTTCCACGGCTGCCTCGCAGGGATAAACCCGCCGGGCAGGAACCGGAGAGACGAGCACCAGGCTGGCCGCTCCGGAGGGTTGTGTCCCGAATTCGGCTTTCCCCAGAGTCTCTCCAAGTGGGGCTGGGATGTGGCCAGAGCCCCCAGGCACCCCAAAGGGAAACACTTGGTTGGCATCTAGGGCCTGCTCTGTATTGCAAGTCTCACCAGTTTAAGCAGCTGTGCCAGCCCCCAAGTGGGCGCAGTGAAATGTGCAACCCGCGAGCTCTCAGGCCGCCCCCGCTCAGAGATGGCGTCCTGCGGCCCCAGCCCCACAGCGGAATGAATTGGAGCCACCCAAAGGGACTGGTCCCGCCAAGCCGCGGTGCAGGAGCCTTGTGCCGGGCGAGGGGAGAGCAGCGCCAGAGCCGGGTTCTGCCGGGTATTTCACCAGCTGGAGCAATGGGGCCATATTTCAGCCGCTATCAGCTCTGGCCTGTGGAGCGGCTTCCGGTGTGAAACCAGCGCATCAGCCGCACCTGTGCCGGCGGGGCCCTGAATAAACACGCCGTCGAGCGAGGGCCAGCGGCTCTGCCCATGGCCCCGGGCCTTTGCGATGCCACCGGGGCCGCTGAAGGAGTGGGGCTCAGGGGCCACCGAAGGCCGGTCGTGGGGGACAGGTGAATGCCCCAGAGAAGGACCCAAATAGCCAACGCTGCCAGGACGCCTTGTACCCGCTACCCCGCACCTCATGCAGCTGCAAGGCTCCTGTTCCAGTCCGGCCTACTGGGCTCAGGGTGCGGGGTGGTGCGCTCCCCCAGCCCCAGCCCCAGCCCTGAGCAGATCGCATGTGGCAGATGGGCCCCGGAAGAAGCACTCCTGCCCAGGGTCATATCTGGCATCCTGCCTGTGGGAAGAGGCCCTAAAAGTCCGACGTGTCCTTCCAAGCTGACTTACTCCTCTGCCGGAGCAGCCATAAAGCCCGTTGGTGGGCGCCGGGCTGGGCTGGGCCCCGGCTGCTGGGGCTGGCAGCCCTCAGCTGGCTTTCTCTAACTCTCCCGCTGTCGCGTCTGCAGGTGATAAAAGCCCTAAAGACGCTGGCAGCCCGCTGGTGCTGATTCAGCCCTCTGCTGAGGCATCTCGCTGGGCTTTGGTGATTTAAATGCAAATTCAGTTTTTGTTTGGTCTCGGCATCGCAGCAGCATGGTGAGGCCCTCTTGGCACCCAGCACCCCCGACGCGGGGGGGACAGACGCACAGAGAGGGACAGGGACCTGCCCAGCTCACACACACCAGGTCAGCACTGGGAATAGAACCCAGGTGTCCTGTGCCCCAATCCAGCCCCCTGCTCCCAGAACAGCCCCATGCCAGCAGTGCCACAAAAGATGGTGTCTTGCAGCAAACCGGGCCCCACTGGCCCAAGGCTCAGAAACACCCAGGGCCCAGCTCTCCAGAGGGGCTGAGCACCCGCACCGGGAGCCAGGTTTGAACATGTGCACCTGAGTTCCCGAACAGCCCTGGGTGGGGGGTGCTGAGCTGGCAGCAAAAGCCAGCCCCAGCGGTGGGTGTCAAGTCCTTGGCCACAGGTGACGGGGGTGAGCGTGTCTCTCACACAGGGCAGGAGTCCCTGGGAGCCACGTCGTGGCCTGTGTTAGGCAGGTCAGGCTGGAGCTAATGGGCCCTTCTGGCTTGGCCTCCCGCAGCTGCTGAGTGGACAGAAAAGGTCCGTGTGCTCCAGCTGGCCCCTGCACTGCAGGAGAGCAGCCCACACACCCTGCCGATCAAAGTGACCCCCAGCCTTGCTCAGGCCTCTGCTGTCTGGCCATCGACCTAGCACCCAGCCCCAGTCTGCCTGCAAGTGCCGCTCTGCCCTTCCCGCTGCCGGCGTCCTCTGACTGCGGGGTCACTCCCGACCTTCAGCCCAAGGACGGAGCCCTCTGCAAGCCGGCGCGAAATGCCACGTTTGTTCTGGGCCGTGCTGAGATCCTGAGCTTATGTAATGAGGATTGATTGGGCTGAGACTTTGGAAAGGCTCCGCCGGGAAGGTGGGAGGGCGAGCGAGGGGTTCGTTAGCTCTGTTGGTTTCTCTGTGTTGTGCAGGGCAGGCGGGGTGGATAGAGCGCAGCGCTGGGCCAGCGTGAAGGACAGAGACGCAGAGGACTCATCAGCCAGGAGATTTACCACAGCCCAGGCCCAGTGCAAGCCGCGTACTGCACACGCCTCATCTCACTGCATCTGGGACAAAGCGTGTTCCTGGATTTCCCCCCCGGGGGCTGTGCTAGCAAAGGGGCGGCAGCCCCCCCAGCCAGGCACAGCTCTGTAACCTGCGAGTGTCGGGGCGTGGGCGGCTCGCTGGTTTGGCCTGGAACACCCAGGGTTAATTGGGCACAGGCCCCGTTGGGTGCGGGCTCCCGCACTCAGGCTGGAGTCCCAGCCTGTCTCAGCACCCACAGCAGGGCTGGATTTCCAAAGCGTGTCATGGAAGGAGCATGCAGGGAGCTGAGCACTTTGGAAACCAGGGCCCCAGTGGACTCGCTCCTCTCCTGACGCCCTGCCTTCCCCACGGCACAGTGCACCCACCCCCCTGGCTGGCGCAGGGACTCACTGTTGCCCCCTCGCAGCTACTGCGGCTGAGCTGTGTGCTTCGCGCAAACAGGAGCCAGTGGTCCTGGGTTCGATACCCACCGTGGGCCTTGTTACACAGGAACTCTGACCTCTGGGCCTCCTCGCCAGCACGTACCTAGCCCTGGCATCCTCTGCCTGCACCCACTGCCAGGCGGTAGCATGGGGAAGGACGTGTCTTTCCCAGGACACCTGGGCTGCAAATGAACCTTATTGCCCAAGCGAGTCTATGTCATCGCAGCTCCTACGCTGGGCTCCTGGCGTGGGTCAGGGCAGGGTCCCTCGCCCCTCGGAGAGGCGCGACGCTGAGGAGCTGCTGCAGCGCGTGCATAAGCCGTGGACACAGAGGGTTTTCCCACATTTAAGTGGCTTTGAATGCAGCCAGCCCATTGCTCTCTGTAATCGCTGCTGCCTGCTCCGTGGAGCAGAGCTGTTGTCTCTGAGCACGTCTCCCCCTCCCTGGCGCTGACGGACAGCGTTTAACCAGCCATCTGCGCAGAGCATCCGCGATCACGCCACCCACCCCCGCTGCCGGGTCTCTCCTGGCCGCGCCGGCGTTATGGGCTGCCGGAGGAGTCTGTGATTCGCAGCAGCTGGCGGTGAGAGGAAGGGGGACGCTGAGGGTGTGGGGCCCCTCATGCAGGGAACGTTTGGGGAGCCGGGACCAGGATCTAAATATATCACATTAGCAGGATGGGGCTGAGCAAAGCTGCAGAGCTGCAGCTGAATCTGCACCAGGCATGAGCCATACCATGGCTGGGGGCTCACGTCTGGATCACAGACACACCTAGAGGCCCCGATGGAGAGCGAGGGACAGAGACAGGACCCTGGGCCACAGCCTGTGGTCCCCGCCATACAAGCCATAACACGCCCACCCTCGCAACCCTGCACCTCTGCCGGGAGCTGCCTGCAAGAGGAGCCGCTTCCCCAAGCTGCAGCCCTTTCACCCCTTCTCTTGCGGTGAAAACTCCAGCCCCCCAGCTCTGCCAGCCTCGGCCCTCGCCTCGGGACACAGGGCAGAGCCAGACAGGGAGACCTCATGGCCACCTCTCACCCCAGCAGCAGCCGGGGCCTTACACGGGCCATGCGCAGGGTGTTTCATAGGGGGTCGGTGGAGGCCATCGGTCCGCCAGGCTCCAGCCGCGCTCCCAGAGTGGCTGCCCTGTGTCGAACGACGTGCCAGCCCCCCCAGACACGTGTGCATTAGCAGGCAGGGCGTGGCCCAGCTGCTCCTAGGCGGGGAGCCCGGAGAACGTCACACCCCCGTCCACCCACAGGGCTTAATACAGACTCGCTGGGATGTGTCCCAGGTCTTTTGTCCCTGCTCTGCAGAGGGGCACAGGCCGTCTGCCCTCGCCCAGGGAGCTGTAAGAAATCGGAGACGAATTCCCAGGGGCCTCTAAAGGGCTGTGAATCCTAATGAGGGGAGAACTGGCAGGAAGGGGCTGGAGCCATGGTGGACGTCTAGACGAGAAAGACTAAAGGAACCCAGGGCTGGGACAGCAGGGGGCTGTGGGTCGGGATTGAGGGGCACCGGCAGAGCTGGGGGGTTCTCCCCACAACATGCACACAGCTCTGCTGCTGCCCCTCAATCCTGACGCACAAACCCCCTGCTATCCCAGCCCTGGGCTCCCCCCACGCCTAGCTCTGCCGATGCCCCTCAGTCTTCTGCCGCCCGGCCTGCACCATCCCTCCAGCATCTCCCTGTGACGCGCCCTCCCTCCCGCAGCCTGTCTGCCCCCGGCGCTCGCTGCGCAATGGCTTCCGCGGGGTTTGCATGGCACAAGGGCTTTACCCTCTCAGCTCCGCAGCGGTGGCGCCCGGTGATTTATGGCGCCTTCCCGGCCTAATGCTGGGGAATCGTTTGTGCTGCCTGTGACGAAGGGGGACTGTTCTTCATGTTTCCTCTGAATAGTGTGGGGGTGCCTCAGTTTCCCCTATGCAGTTCTGAAGTATCTAGGTGGTGGGATAAGGGTGTATGATCCTTGCAGAGCCCTAGAGGGCAGGTGCGTGCAGGGGTCTGGACACTTGTCACGGAGTCCCTGGGCGATGCTCTGGACCTGCTCCCTAGGAAGCCAGTCAGGACTCTGGGGAGTCTCCTTTCTGGGAGCAGCCTGTCTGCAGGACACACAGCTCACACGGCTTCCCCCTTCCTGGGTCTGACCTCGGAGCATTCAGCCTCCTCTGCCCATCCGTGCGCTTCCCACAGCGAGTCCGCCCAGGCGGGGTCTTGGGGAAGCCAGAGGGTCCTGCCCCCCAACTCCGCAGTCAAACGGGACTCTCAGCCAGCCAGTAACACAGAAGGTTTATTAGACAACAGGAATATGGTCTAACACAGAGCTTGCAGGTGCAGAGAAAAGGACCCCTCAGCCGGGTCCATTTGGGGGGGCAGTGAGCCAGACAACCATGTCTGCACTTTACTCCACGTCCCCAGCCAGCCCCAAACTGAAACTCTCTCCAGCCCCCCTCCTCTGGGCTTTGTCCCTTTCCCGGGCCAGGAGGTCACCTGATCCCTTTGTTCTCCAACCCTTTAGCGCTCACCTTGCAGGGGGGAAGGGCCCAGGCCATCAGTTGCCAGGAAACAGGGTGTCGGCCATTCTCTGTGTCCAGACCCCTGCACACACCTGCCCTCTAGGGCTCTGCAAGGATCATACACCCTTACCCCACCCCCGAGACACTTAAGAACTGCCTAGGGGAAACTGAGGCACGCCCACACTATTCAGAGGAAACGTGAAGAACAGTCCCACTTCATCACACTGCCGCTGGAGGGAAGGGAATTAGCGTCCGGAGCGAATACAGCCTCTGTTCTGGTCACTGCCCCCTGCCCACTGCGGGAGATGGAAACCCTGGGGTCTGCCCGGCTCGCCGAGCTCAGTGCCTCCTCCCCACAAGTATTACAGGCCTGGCACGGCCGCAGCCGGGCGCTCGCAGGGTCTTTCCATTTACTGTTGCGTCAGCCGCAACTGAAGTCAAATCACTGTGATTAGACCAGCCGAGTGGGCAGGCGCAGCCACCCCCAAGAAGACAAGGTGAGCCTGAAAACGGAGTTTGTGATCCAGGGCCAGCTTGTGGGTGGAGCCCGCGCCCCATAACGCTGCCTAGTAGCAGCTGTTGTCTCGTTGTGCGCCCCGTTGTCTGGCTGTACCTGTTGTCTCTTGTCCTAGACTTACATCAGGGCAGGGCCTTTGCTCTGCATTTGTACAGCGCCTAGCGCAGCAGGGGCCTGGGCCGTGGCTGGGGCTCCCAGGCCCTACCGTAATACACCTAACAAACAATGTACAGAGCCTAGCGCAGCAGGGTCCTGGTCTGTGGCTGGAGCACCTAGGCACTACCGTAATACACCTAATAAACGATGTACAGCACCTAGCACCTGGTCTATGACTGGACTCTTAGTTGCTACCATAATAAACAACATTAGACCAGCCCCGAGCTGTGTCGGGGAGGAGGGGGAACCACTAAATTTTTCTTACCCTGCAATGACTTTAAAAGCAGCCCAGGCAGGGGCTGGACTGTCCCACTGTTTGCATAACGACAAATCGCCTTCCCACCCTGCAGAGCCTGGTGCAGCCAGACGGAATATTTCCCCGTCTTGCTAACCACGGGCTGGTGAGGCTGGATCCATAGCGATGGGGCCGGGCTCTTCGCCGCGCCCAGAGACTTGCCACAAGTGTTAAATCAGGGACGAGTGGTGGGGCCGGGAAAGGAGCCAGAGGATGTGTCAGCGATGTCTCTATTCCAGCTCTGGCTGCAACACACTCCGCTGGTTCCTGCGTAATGCCCCTGTAGGTCGTAATTCCCTCCATGGCGCCTTACGAGCCACAATAAATTACCCAGGCGCAGGTGCCGGGGAGTAACGGTCAGCTCCCGCGCCTGCCATTTCAGACTCCAGCTGCCCTGCTGAACCTCCCCTCAGCCAGCCGGGGGCTGGGGCTGCCGGCTCCGGGGTGGGAGCAGGGTCCCTTTGGACATGCTGGTCCTGTTGTTCAGACCCTAAAATGGAACTTAGGAACCTGAATTCACTTCTTGGCTTTGCCGCAGACACCCTGTGTGACCCAGGGAAGTCCCCAGGTTTCCCTGGGCCTCCTCCTCCAGCCTGTAAACAGGACTCACGCTCCTTCTGTTCTCCCATCCTTTGTCTGTACAGCCTGAGATATGGCTTTCGGGCAGCACCTGCCTCTCACTCTGCCTCCGTGCAGTCTTTGGAGCGATGTGGCTCTGATCTCAGATGGCTTCTGTACAGCGCCCAGCACAATGTGGGCCCTGATCTTGGCTGGGGTCTGGGCAGCGCCCGGCACGATGGAGCCCTGATCTCGGTCGGAGTCTGGCCAGCGCTCGGCACGACGGGGCCCTGATCTCGGCCGGGGTCTGGGCAGCGCTCGGCACGACGGGGCCCTGATCTCGGCCGGAGTCTGGCCAGCGCTCGGCACGACGGGGCCCTGATCTCGGCCGGAGTCTGGCCAGCGCTCGGCACGACGGGGCCCTGATCTCGGCCGGAGTCTGGCCAGCGCTCGGCACGACGGGGCCCTGATCTCGGCCGGGGTCTGGGCAGCGCTCGGCACGACGGGGCCCTGATCTCGGCTGGGGTCTGGGCAGCACCCAGCACTATGGAGCCCTGATCTCGGTCGGAGTCTGGCCAGCGCTCGGCATGACGGGGCCCTGATCTCGGCCGGAGTCTGGCCAGCGCTCGGCACGACGGGGCCCTGATCTCGGCCGGGGTCTGGGCAGCGCTCGGTACGACGGGGCCCTGATCTCGGCCGGGGTCTGGGCAGCGCTCGGCACAACAGGGCCCTGATCTCGGCCGGGGTCTGGGCAGCGCTCGGCACGACGGGGCCCTGATCTCGGCCGGGGTCTGGGCAGCGCTCAGCACGACGGGGCCCTGATCTCGGCCGGGGTCTGGGCAGCGCTCGGCATGACGGGGCCCTGATCTCGGCCGGGGTCTGGGCAGCGCCCTGCGCAAGGGGGACCCTGATGTCCATTGTGGCTACTGTAATTCTGATTAATAACAACAACACAGGCGGCGTCAGAGGGCGCCAGTCAATGCAATGAGCCCAGCTCTCTCCAGCGTAGCTGCTGCCACGTGGGGAATAGCCCTGGTTTCAGAGGCGTGAGCTGGAGGGGGCGTGCCAAGGAGAAAGGCGACACAGGGACCCGGAGGAGCTGCCCGTGCTGTTACAGAACCCTCTGAAACCCAGTTCATTGCGCTGGGCCAAGTTCACATCCAGCAGGATGCCGGAGTGCACTCAGGGGGACGGGGCGGCTCTGGAAATGGCAGGTGGGTCGGAGGGAAATGCGCGCAGCACAGAACACAAACCTTTCCCCTGCACGAGTTGGGGCTGGGAGCCAGGACTCCTGGGTTCTCCCGGGTTCTCCCAAAACTAAATCCAGTGACTGGAAGTTGGAGTCAGCAAGACTCTAAGGGGACCATCCCTGGAACAGCTCTGTGATGCTTCTGTCTAACCAGTCCGGCATATCCACAAGCTATTGGCTGGATACAGGAGTCCCTGGGCGAGGCGATGGAGGGTCCCTATGCTCCTTCCTGGCTTTACGGTGCAGGGGCCTGACCCTCGGTGGCCCAGCACACCAAGCCGTGGGTCACGTCACACCAGTGCAACGAGTGTGTGTGGAGCGTTACCCGATCAGAACAGAAGCAATTTGCCTGGCTGTGGCTGCACATAACAGCCCAAGGCTCAAAGCCCCAGGATGAGTCAAGGAAACTGTGTTTGCTGGGAAATGCCTCACGGATGCCCAAGCCCAGCGAGCATGGAGCCTGGGAACCTGCCACTCGCTGACAGGAAGTGATGGCGGCCCTACAGTGGAGCCAGGCGCCACGTTCCCTGGCTGCCAGGGCTAGTTGCAAAGGCACAGGCAAGAGCCGGTGAGCGTGGGACAAGGAGGAACGGTGCGGGGGGGGTGACCCCCAAGCTCCCACAATTCCCTGTGAGACGTGCAGGCATCCCACAATGCACAGCAGCTGCCCCGGGTACTCAGCGCCAAGTCCTACGGTGGTGCAGAAGATGCTGGGATGCCTACCCACAATGCACAGGGCTTTTGCCAAAATAGCCAGACAGGGTGTGGGCGCACTGCACTGGCACCAGTGCCCCAGGTGAACGCTCATGGCCAGAATTGCTTTACTGGGGGAATTTTGTCTTCAGCACTTTCACCACTACCACAGCCGCAGGCCCAGGAGGAGAGAGAAATTCCCCGCAGGAGGTAAATCTTTACAAATTCCTTCCCCTCCTGCTGTTCACACTGTCACAGCATTCGCCAATGGGCAGCAGCTCTCTTAGGTACGTGCACAGCCCCATCCCCAGTGGGTTTATCCCCACAACCTGCTCCATTTCACAGTCTCCAGGATCCAGGCTACCTCCTGGGCTTCCTCTGCTCTTGTAAGGTCCCACAGTGCCTCTGTGAGCTGGCCAGTGGTTCCTAAAGGACCCTGCAGGGGTCGAATCCATGGAAATGGAGCCCCTAGTTCCCAGCCCCAGCCTTCGCCTCTCTGCTTCTCAGTTTCCCCATCTGTAAAATGGGGCTATTGATCCTTCCTGTGATGGTCTACAGCGCACTCAAGGGGCAGCGACGGTCTCTCCCCCGTGTCTGCACAGCACCCGGCCCGACAGGGTCCCCATCACTGGGAGTGGTACAGTCCAGCGGCTGCTCCGGTGCTCAACTCTTCCCTACAGCTGAGATTTCTGTTAAGATGGAAACCGCCTCCTTTTTGACCTGTTATTTGTTAGGCGGGGCCTTCTGGCTGTAATAGCCTTGCACACGTAGAAACTCTTCCGGAAAACAGCCTCCCTCCCTGGCCTCGTCCCTCAGTCCCTTGTTCTGTGGACAGGGCTTTGCAGCTTGTTGTCAGTCTTGCAACGGATCAGACCTCACAGGAGCCGAGCTGGTCGTCCACGTGAAATGACAGCTGGGGACCGGGCCGGGGACGCTAGCGAGCTCAGTATGGAAACGTGCTGCAGGAGCCGCGGGATGTTCCTGGCAGGGCTCAGGCTGAGCTGGGGCGGAGCAGTTCGGAAACTCGGGCTCCTTGATTGAAGAGCCCCAGTAGGACGAAGGGATTTCCAAAATGCCTGCAGCTGGGTGAAGAATCCACGCCACTGCCCGGACAGCTGACAGCTCCCACGCCCTGGGAAGAATCGGCAGATGCTGCAAAGAGCCCCGCTCCTTCTTGTTACCACCGAACCTGGCAGGGCGCGCTCGCGTGTCCACACACAAACACCCCTCTGGGTCCATCAGCCCATTGCCCTCAGTGTTGTGCGAGGTGACCTCGATTCCTTTGGAAACCCCCCAGAAAAGACAGCGGTGCGACGTTATTTCAGCCCATTGTTATAGTCTCGCCGTGCCTGGAGGCCTCTTAGCTCAGCAGCCCCCATTGCGCCCCGCGCAGCACGGGCCCAGCGGGAGAGAGTCCCTGGCCCAACAGCTCCTAGTCTGACTGGACAACGGGACGGAAGAAAGGAAGGCTCGCTAGGCACAGCTGAGGTACAGAGAGATGCAGTGGGTTGCCCAAGGGCGTCCACGGCAGAACCAGGCCCTGAAGCCAGATCTCTCAGGCTCACAACCGTTTTCCCCACATGCCCTGCTGCGGCTCAGACACCTGGGAGACCCTGGCGGTTAACTTTGCAAACTCCAAACAGCTCTTGTGTGATGCTTGCTCCGAGACCGGCTGGAATTCCAGCTCACGGAACACTGAGTTCCCCATTAATAACCTGCTTCATCGTTAAGCAGCCATAGATCTGCCGCCGCTCCCGCCTGCACGGGGACGCACACTAATCATGTTTACAGCAGAGACTTACTGTTGTGTTTGCAGCCGCTGCTCCCTTCACAGCCCGCCAGGGACCTTCCCCTAACAAAATGCAGTGTGAGCACGATAATTGAGGCTTATTTATGGAAGGGAAGCGGTTCGCAGCAGGCGCGTATAACTGTCACCTTTAAAACAGTCCCCGTAAAGGAAAGCACCGAACCTCAAGCAATTGTCCTCGGCTGGACTGTAAATCGCTTTTCACGCTGCCTTCCAGTATCTGTTTGCCCCTTTAGGGACCCCCCCTTGTGTTTCCAAGGCCACCATCAGTCCCAGCCGCTGTGAGGCCTTTATCATCCATCAGAAGCAGGGAATGTTTAGCCGAAAGGACTGAGCAGCCCTGGGGGGTGCGCACGTCGGAGGTAATTGATAGCTATGGATCCCCACCTGGGCTGAATGGCTGCAGTTAGAGAAACCTAGCGATTAGTTCCACGCTGGGAGGGCTGGGGCCTGGCTGCTTCCAGACCCTCCTTGATCATTCTGCCCCCGTACGCCAGGCTGAGCAGCGGGTCTCTCTCCAGCTGCAGGTTATTGCGTGGGCTAAATGAATGATCACGGCCTCCCGACCGTTTCTGTGTCTCCAGCGCTGCCGCCGCCTGCACGGCTGTACGGAGAGCCAGCGCTTATTTTTGTTTGCAGCCATGTGTTGCTCACTTGCGCGTGCACACACACACACACACACACACACACACACACAGAGTCCATTGCTCCGGTCTCTCCCCTGCAACTCACTTCTATGGCAACAACTCATTTTTCAGATGGCAGTCGCGTGTGTCGCGCACACACACACACACGCACACGTGCATGCGCCCATGCCCAAAAGCACACACAAACACAGAGTCACACACCTGCCTGTGGTTCAGCGTATTAACTGAGACATTCTTCACTGACGCAGCTGATCTCACGCTGGGCTCCTTGGGCCATTGAAAAGCCTTTGTTTGCATGTCAGCACCGGCTGGGGTGGCTGCCCCCCAGCTGCGGGACCTCTGGGAATGGAGCGGAGTCATTGAGACTGCCTGTCGCAGGGACGTTCCCAGGACACGACAGCTGCAGTGAAGCGTGGTCTATGTGAACAAATCCCCATAACGAGCGACTGGGGGGGCTGTGTCCGAGCAGAGCTTGATCGCCCCAAAAAAAGCCCAGTGGAATCCACCCCGTGACAGGACGTTTCTGATCCCAGGGCAGGGATTTATGCGCCGCGCATTGCACAGCGTGAACAAGCTACTTACACTGTAAGCTCTTTGGGGCTTGTACACCTGCTCTCCAGGTTGCCCTCTGTCTCCTGCAAAGTGAGTGTAAAATGCTACCCAGCAGGAATGGGAGTGTTTCACACCCCTTTGCACCAGCAGCTGCCCTACATGTTGGTTCATTTTTGTTTATTTTGATGGACAAGAGAAGGAGCTCTTTCTGCTGTCCCAGACCAAGTGTGTTACCCCACCCCCAGTGTTGGGGTGTATATCTTAATATACAGAGTGATTCATGTATCCTTTTAATATGTTATAGGTCACTGAGGCCTGGTACGAATGACGTGCACTTGACATGAATGTGTGCGTTGCAAGTTAGCAACCAAAGCGAGGACTTAAGGTCAAGGACCATTAGAACGCTTTGTGCAAAAACAATCGTATGTTCTGAGAGTTACAAACGGTGGCAAATTGCCTACACGAGTATGAGGGGTCTTGCGCTTTCTCTTCTTGGGGGGGGGTTCAGGGCACCGTTTCTTGCCCCTGAACTGGGGTATTAACTGCCCCACTAGTGTCCTAGAGGAGGGGAGTGGAGAGGGAGGGATCCGGGGCCGCCCTCTACTCCAGGTCCCAGCCCAGGGGCCCTTGGGCCTTTTAAACTTGCCAGGAAAATTTGGAACGGGAAGTGAGGCAGGCACAGATAATGCAAACTCAGTTAGAACAGATGGGGAAACAAAATAGGGAATTGGAGAAAAGAATGATGGATTGGGAAAAGATTAAAGCAGACAAAGATAAATTAGACAGTCAAGTGATAGGAATGAAACAGTTAATTCGAGATTTGACTAAGGAAAAGGAAGAGGAGATCACAAGCGATGCTCACACATGGTGCTAGAAAACTGTAGCAGCATTGAAAAAACAAGTGAAAATACAGGACCTGCGACTTACGGCTACGTGTCAAAAAGAGAGAGATTTGGATTTGGATTCCAATGATGTTTGGTATGGAGAGGATCTGCGAGGGGGTCAAGAGAAAAGGAAATTTGGGCAACCTTGAGAGGGGCTTTATACTAAGTTGAGGGAAGAAATAAGAAACTGGCCGGGAGAACCTAAACCAGAAAGTCTGCAGCAGTGGTAGAATGGAAATCAACCATTAAGGATGCAATGGGGGAGATACAGTCAGAGCAAACACTAATAATTCCTGTGAGTTTGTCAGACTTACAGTTGATGGTAAAGTCATTAGGCCCAGTGAATATGAAAAATTTAGCTACACGTCTAGTACAGTGGGCAGAATTAGGAGGAACAGAGAATTTAAATATGAGTGAATCTTGTCGGTTAATCAGGGCAGCTACCACTGGAGAGATTAGACAGGCAGTAGATCAAGTGAAAAATGCTTTGGACAGGCAGCCAGAAGCACACCAGCTGATACCACGATTTATTATACTGTTAGGAAAAGAGAGAGGTCAAAGACCCATGAAGGCGTTATCCAGTGCAGATTACATGAAGCCTGGAGATTCATCCAGGGATTACCTGTTAAAGAGAATAACATTGGGATTATTGGCTGGAGAAATACGACTGGTGACTAATCCCAGGGTGGAGGTCGTCAGACATGTCATGGCTGATTCTTTGATAGCAGGTGATTTGAATCGGGGGAATTTGGAATGATGGATGTGACGGAGCAGGGAGTATTAACCTGGTGGTGTTGCATGGGAGTTTTACTAGTTTACTGTCTGCATTGATACTAGATGGTGGTGGGATATCAGCAGTGATGAGCTGCCAAAATCTTAACCACCGGTTCCCTATGAAAAGTCCTGATTGAAGGGATGTGCCACGGTGTGTGTTTTTTGTAGCTTTCCCCATAAGAAGCGGCAATGCATTGAGTCATGGGGTGTCATACTTAACAATCAAAAAAATAAAAACCATTTTTACATGTTTATTGCAATAGAAACAAAGTATTGCTTTATTAAATGCATATCAACATAATGAATGGTTTCAGAGTAACAGCCGAAAAAAGAAAAGGAGGACTTGTGGCACCTTAGAGACTAACCAGTTTATTTGAGCATGAGCTTTCGTGAGCTACAGCTCACTTAATGAATGAGGCAAGTGCGACCCCTGTTAATAAAATAATAAACTAGACCGGGGTGGGCAAACTTTTTGGCCCGAGGGCTACATCGGGGTTGCAAAATTGTATCGGGGGCCAAGTAGGGAAGGCTGTGCCCCGCCAAACAGCCTGTTCCCACCCCCCTGACTGTCCCCTACCCAACTTGCCCCGCTCCCTGTCCCCTGACTGCCCTGACCCCATCCACCACCACCCCGACAGACCCCTGGAACTCCCACGCCTACCCAACCCCCTAACCCGTTCCCCGTCCGCTGACTGCCCCCCAGAACCTCGGGCCCCTCCAACCGCTCCCTGCCCCTTATCCATCCCCCCCTCCCAGCCCCGGCCCAGCCCCCTTACCATGCTGCTCAGGGCAGCATGTCTGGATGCCGCGTGACCCGCTGGAGCTCGCAGCCCCACCCCCTTACCATGCTGCTCAACGCGGCAGGACCTGCCGAGCGGCCCAGGAGCAGCCCAGAGCACTGGCGGCATGGCACGCTGGGGCTCTGCGAGAGGGGGGAAGGCGGAGGAGGCGCTGGGGGAGCCTCCCTGGCCGGGAGCTCAGGGAGCCCTAACAATTGTTAACAACCAGTTCTAAAACTGCTTCAAAATTTAACAACTGGTTTGGGCGAACCGGCTCCAGCTCACTACTGGATATCAGGGTGTGACTTCACTGAGGGACGATACTTGACGGCCGGCACATAACCTGAGCCCAGGAGGGGGCTGGGACCAGGGGACACCTTCTGCCCCGAAGCTGGACAAAGGCTGGAGGAGGAGCTGGGGTGTGTGGCTGGGTGAGAGGCTGGAGGGAGTTGCAGTTTGGAGCTGGCTGGGGAGACGGGGGGAGGCCCAGAACCTGGGTCTGGGCTCCCTGCCCCCCAAGAGGGACCTGACTGAGGGGTCCTGGTCTCTGTACCTACAAGCTCTGTGTTAGACCGTGTTCCTGTCGTCTAATAAACCTTCTGTGTTACTGGCTGAGCGTCAGGGTGAATCGCAGGAAGTGGGGGGTGCAGGGCCATGACTCCCCCACACTCTGTGACAATGTGTTTGAAGGATTGGACAGAAATTTATTAGCCATGTCTACTAATTTGGTGAACCAAGCAGCCCAGGATGAGGGGTTAACGGTTATGGATGCACTGGAGCACTGGAGCATGTGCCAACGAACGATGAAAGGGGGAAGCCAGGTAGAAGGATTGAAACCCAGAGTACCTTTTGTTGAAGCAGTAATATATTCAAAGGAGAGTGCTGATCGATCAGGGTACCGTGGGAGAGGAAGAGGTCCTGGTAGAGGACAAAGCACAAGGAGGTAGAGGGTGGGATATAAAATCGTGTAAGAATTTCAGGAAATGTCACGCCTTGGATCATGGCAGCTCGCCCAGGATTGTCGCTTTGGAGTTGTGCGGGTGAAAGCCTAGCGAACAAAGGCAAAGAACCGATGACGCAACGGAATGGACTATAAATGGGTGCCTACGATTTCTGCAAATCGGAGTCGTTTATTGATCCAGAGTCCCGTGTGGATATAGATGTGGTTTTCACCGGCTCCCTGCATCTTATGATCTTATCCCGACGGAAGGAACCTCGATTGGCCATCGGGACCATTCTGACATTTGGACTCCGGTATAGTATGTTTGGGGTGCGAATGTGGAGTGAGTAAGGTTTGTTTTGTAATCAATAAAGAGCATTTAGAGTATTATATACCAACACTGTGTCTGGTATCTGCTTGCTCCCCATCCCGCAGGGAGACCGCTATTGTGGGTCTAACAGGAATTTTATATCAGTCCAGCTGGTGTTATTTCCTTTTCTGATGATTTTCTGTATTTTTCTCAGAACATAAGATTGTTTTTGCACAGAGTTCTAATAGTCCTTGACCTTAAGTCCTTGCTTCGGTTGCTAACTTGCAACGCACGCATTCATGCCAACCATGCGTCAGTCATACCAGGCCTCAGTGCCCGATAACATATTACATGGAGACATGAATCACACTGTGCATTGACAGACAGATAGATAGATATCCCAACACCAGCACACCACCTCAGGTTCACCTCTGCGCCTGACTCAGGTGGGGCTTTCCCAACAGGCCTGGCAAGCCAGTGCCATGTGTGACGATGTGACGCAGCAGGGAGGGGAGAGTGTTGACCTGGGAATGTGCCCTGGGGACGGGAGACCTGAGAGCCTGTCACCTGAGCCAGGAGCGGGAGGGGGAGGTGACACCTCTGCCCAGGAATGTGGACGGAGGCTGCAGCAGGGAACCTGCTCGGTGGGTTTAGTTTCAGTTTGGGGCTGGGTGGAGGAAGACAGGGAACCCCAGGGCTGGGGTCTAAGCTCCCTGCTCCCCCAGAAGGACTTCACTGAGGGGTCCTGGGTGTACCCACAAGCTCTGTTTTGGACTGTGTTCCTGTTGTCCAATAAACCTTCTGTTTTACTGGCTGGCTGAGAGTCTCAGTGAATCCCAGGAAGAGGGGTGCAGGGCCTGGACTCCCCCACACTCCGTGACAACTGGTGGCAGCGGTGGGATCTACTGCACCCCGTGAACGGCGCTTCCTGCAGTAAGTGACTGGGGAACAGTAAAACGAAGGGGGATTGACGGGGACCAGGCGTGCTGAAGATTCAGAGAGAGACCGTTTCAGGGGGCGGTTAACCCCTGGGAGTGTGTGACCAGAGAGAAGGACTTTTGCAGTAACAGGGTCCCCCGGGGGATTGCAGCGAGCGGTCCCAGGGGCGGAGGAGTCTGCAGCTCGACCCTGGCAAAGAGGTGGTGACCTCAAGAAGGACTGGCACACTAGGGGCTTTTCCTGGAAACCGTGGACAGCTGCCCGGCCTGCGAGTGGCCAGCCGGGAGATGTACGCTAAACGCCTTAAGAGCGACCTGGTGGAGCTGTGCAGGCAGAGGGGGCTGCGCGTCGGGAGGTCCACCAAGGAACAGCTGATTGCCCAGCTGGAGGAGAGGGATCGCTTGGATGACCCGATCCCTGTCCCTGAGGGAAGCCGCCCGGCGGACGCAGCGTGGGCCCTGGGGCCTGACCAGGCTGGGAGGGGTCAGACTGCTGCCCAGGACACCCCGAGACCCTTCCTATCTATGCCTGGGGGAGGGGTTGTGGGAAGCCCAGCGAATACCGAGGGGCCCCTGACCCCAGCAGCCAGCAGGGGATCCTCCCAGCGGAGCTCCCCATCCCTGGAGCGGATGCGGCTGGAATGGGAGAGGGAGAGGAAAATGAGGGAGCTGGAGGATCATGAAAAACAACGTCAACATGAGGAGAAACAACGTCAACATGAGCAGGAGGAGAAGGAGAAACAACGTCAACATGAGCAGGAGGAGAAGGAGAGGGAACATCAGGAGAAGGAGAGGGAACGTCAACATGAGCAGCAGGAGAAGGAGAAACAAAGACAGCATGAACTGGAGCTGGCCAGGCTGAGGAGCAGTGCGGCCCCGGCCGCGGTGAGTGCGGGGGGACCCAAGACTGCAAGGAGCTTTGATAAGTGCTTCCTGGCCCAGCGGAAGGAGGGGGAGGACATAGATAGCTTCCTGAAGGCCTTTGAGAATGCCTGCGAGCTGCACAGGGTTGACCCTGCAGACAGGCTCCAGTTCCTCACCCCCTTACTGGACCCCAAAGCCGTGGAGGTCTACAGCCGGATGACAGGGGCAGAGGCAGGGGACTATGAACTGTTCAAACAGGCCCTGCTCCGTGAGTTTGGGCTGACCCCCGAGATGTACCGGAGAAGGTTCCGGGGTCAGCGTAAAACGCCTGAGGTCACCTACCTACAACTGGTCAACAGGATGCAGGGATATGCCCGCAAGTGGACAGCGGGGGCCCAAACTAAAGAGGACCTGCTTGACCTGTTTGTACTGGAGCACCTGTATGAACAGTGCCCTTCCGACCTGAGGCTGTGGCTGGTGGACAAAAAGCTCGCGAACCCCCAGCATGCAGGGCAGCTGGCCGACGAGTTTGTGAACAGTCGGTCAGGGGGTAGCCGGGAGGAGTCCCAAAAGAACAGGCCCCCCCCGATGCAGAGAGAGAGTCACCATGGGGCCTCCCAGCGGGGAAATAGGGAGAACCCCCTCCAAAGGGGAACGCCTGGTGTCGGGCCCCTCCGACCCGTTCGAGGGGACCAACGTGACCTGAGCTGCTATCACTGTGGCCAGAGAGGCCACGTACGGGCCCAGTGCCCCGGGCTCAGGGACAAACTGAGCAGACCCAACCTACCCAGGGTTAACTGGGTAGGGACTCAGCTGGACGAGGGGCAGGCGACCCAGGAAAGGGGGGCTACCAGTTTGCCACCTGCTCAGGAGGGAAGAGTACCCCCAGCCAGCCCCGCCAGAGGGCTGGAGGCTCTGGACTCAGGGTGCTCGGTTTACAGGGTGGGTGCGGGGCTGTCCCTCCGGAGAGAGTGCCTTGTTCCCCTGGAGGTGGATGGGAGGAAGGTCAATGGATACTGGGATACGGGCGCGGAGGTGACGCTGGCCCGGCCCGAGGTGGTGGCCCCAGATCGGGTGGTGCCCAACACCTACCTGACCCTGACGGGGGTGGGCGGGACCCCATTTAAGGTGCCCGTGGCAAGGGTACACCTGAAATGGGGGACCAAGGAGGGCCCCAAGGATGTGGGGGTACACCACCATTTGCCCACTGAAGTTTTGATGGGGGGAGACCTAGAGGACTGGCCAAGCGACCCCCAGTCCGCCCTGGTTGTGACCCGTAGCCAGAGCCGGCGAGGGGCACCGCGACCTGACCCTGGGGAGGGTACCACACTGGAGGCGCGAGACCCTACTCGGGTGGGGAGGGAGCGCCGAGGGGCACGGCTCAGAGAGGCTGCGGCCTCAGACCTGGCCACGGAGGGGGAACCGGGCCCCATCCCTTCCCCAGCCGCTGAGTTCCAGGCCGAGTTGAGGAAAGATCCCTCCTTGCAGAAGCTCAGGGACCTGGCCGACCTCAGTGAGGGACGGACCATGAGGAGAGGCTGCCAGGAGAGGTTCCTGTGGGAGAAGGGGTTCCTGTACCGAGAATGGGCTCCCCCAGGGGAAGGGGAGTCCTGTGGGATCAGGAGGCAGCTGGTGGTCCCCCAGAAGTACCGCCGCAAGCTCCTGTCCCTGGCCAATGACATCCCCCTCGCAGGGCACCAGGGAATCCGGCGCACCCGGCAGAGGTTGCTACAGAACTTTTACTGGCCCGGGGTCTTTACCACCGTCCGGCAGTATTGCCGATCCTGTGACCCCTGTCAGAGGGTGGGGAAGGCCCGGGACAAGGGGAAAGCGGCGTTGAGACCTTTGCCCATCATAGAGGAGCCTTTCCAGAAGGTGGCCATGGACATCGTGGGGCCTCTCAGCAAGACGACCCGGTCGGGGAAGAAATACATTCTGGTGGTGGTAGATTTCGCCACCCGCTACCCCGAGGCAGTGCCCTTAGCTTCCATTGAAGCAGACACCGTGGCAGATGCGCTCCTGACCATTTTCAGCCGAGTGGGGTTCCCCAGGGAAGTCTTGACAGACCAAGGCTCCAACTTCATGTCGGCCCTGCTCCGGTGCTTGTGGGAGAAATGTGGGGTCCGGCATGACTGGGCCTCAGCGTATCACCCCCAGTCCAACGGGCTGGTGGAGAGGTTTAACGGGACGCTAAAGATGATGCTGAAAACCTTTATGAACCAGCACCCGCAGGATTGGGACAAGTACTTACCTCACCTGCTGTTCGCGTACAGGGAGGTGCCCCAGGAGTCTACCGGATTTTCGCCTTTCGAACTGTTATATGGAAGGAGGGTGAGGGGCCCCCTGGACCTGATGAGAGACGAGTGGGAGGGGAAGGCCACTCCCGATGGAGAGTCAGTGGTGGAGTATGTCCTGACCTTCCGAGAGAGACTGGCTGAACTCATGGGCCTGGCCAGGGAGAATCTGGCCAGAGCCCAGAGGAAGCAGAAGGTCTGGTATGACCGCACGGCGCGGGCCCGTGCCTACGCCACCGGGGATCAGGTGATGGTTCTCATCCCCGTGAGAAAGAACAAACTACAGGCCGCCTGGGAGGGCCCGTTCAAGGTCGTCAAGCAGCTCAATGAGGTAAACTATGTGGTGGAGCTGTCGAACCGGGCCCACCACCGCCGGGTGTACCATGTGAATATGATGAAGCCATATTATGCCAGGGGGAATGTGGTGTTAGCTGTGTGTGGTCAGTGGGAGGAGCAGGGAGATGACCCTTTAGTAGATCTATTCCCTGGGACCAGAGCTGGTTCCCCCCTGGAAACAATCCCCCTCTCGGATCAGCTCACCCCTGCCCAGCAAGCTGAGGTCAGGGGGGTGCTGCATCCGTACCGACAGCTGTTTTCCAACCAGCCTGGACGCACTAATCTGACTGTCCACCGGGTGCAGACAGGGTCGCACCCGCCGATAAGATGCTCCCCCTTCCGAGTCACAGGGAAAACTGCTCAGGACCTGGAAAGAGAGGTCCGGGACATGCTGGCTTTGGGGGTGATCCAGCCATCGGCCAGCCCTTGGGCCTCGCCGGTGGTGCTGGTCCCCAAAAGGGATGGGTCAGTCCGGTTCTGTGTGGACTATCGGAAGCTCAATGCCATCACTGTATCGGATGCCTACCCCATGCCCAGGCCGGACGAGCTCCTAGACAAGCTGGGAGGAGCTCGGTACCTTACCACCATGGACCTTACAAAGGGCTACTGGCAAGTGCTGCTGGATGCAGATGCCCGGCTGAAATCGGCCTTTATCACCCCTCTGGGGCTCTATGAGTTTCTGACCCTGCCTTTCGGCCTCAAGGGAGCGCCGGCCACCTTCCAGCGCCTGGTGGACCAGCTCCTGAGGGGGATGGAGAGTTTTGCCGTGGCGTATATTGACGACATCTGTGTCTTTAGCCAGACCTGGGAGGACCACGTGTCCCAGGTTAGACAAGTGCTGGACCGACTCCAGGGGGCTGGGCTGACTGTCAAAGCGGAGAAGTGCAAGGTGGGGATGGCTGAAGTATCTTACCTGGGCCATCGGGTGGGGAGCGGCCGCCTAAAGCCGGAACCGGCCAAGGTGGAGGTGATCAGGGACTGGCCCGCTCCCCACACCAAAAAGCAGGTCCAAGCCTTTATTGGGATGGCAGGATACTACCGAAGATTTGTGCCCCACTTTAGCGCCATAGCCACCCCCATCACTGAGCTATGCAAGAAGGGGAAGCCAGACAAGGTGGTCTGGACCGAGCAGTGCCAGGAGGCTTTCCGGGCGCTGAAGGAGGCTCTGGTCAGTGGCCCAGTTCTAGCAAACCCAGACTTTGACAAGCCCTTTGTGGTGTTCACCGACGCCTCCGACACGGGACTGGGGGCGGTGTTAATGCAGGAGGATGAAAAGGGGGAGAGACACCCCATCGTGTACCTGAGCAAGAAGTTGCTACCCCGGGAGCAACACTACGCGGCCATCGAGAAGGAGTGCCTGGCCATGGTGTGGGCCCTCAAGAAACTGGAGCCCTATCTCTTCGGGCGACACTTCACCGTGTACACCGACCACTCTCCCCTGACCTGGCTGCACCAGATGAAAGGAGCCAACGCCAAGCTCCTGAGGTGGAGCCTGCTCCTGCAGGATTACGACATGGACGTGGTCCACGTGAAGGGAAGTGCCAACCTGATAGCGGATGCGCTGTCCCGGAGAGGGGGCCCCGAACTTCCCCAGGTCACTGGTCACAGTGACCCCGCTCAGTTCAGTCTCGAAGGGGGGAGAGATGTGACGATGTGACGCAGCAGGGAGGGGAGAGTGTTGACCTGGGAATGTGCCCTGGGGACGGGAGACCTGAGAGCCTGTCACCTGAGCCAGGAGGGGGAGGGGGAGGTGACACCTCTGCCCAGGAATGTGGATGGAGGCTGCAGCAGGGAACCTGCTCGGTGGGTTTAGTTTCAGTTTGGGGCTGGGTGGAGGAAGACAGGGAACCCCAGGGCTGGGGTCTAAGCTCCCTGCTCCCCCAGAAGGACTTCACTGAGGGGTCCTGGGTGTACCCACAAGCTCTGTTTTGGACTGTGTTCCTGTTGTCCAATAAACCTTCTGTTTTACTGGCTGGCTGAGAGTCTCAGTGAATCCCAGGAAGAGGGGTGCAGGGCCTGGACTCCCCCACACTCCGTGACACCATGGAAATTCAGTGAGAGTCGGACACTTCAGATCCTTTGAACACCCAGGCCCTTCTCTTCTCTCCCCCTTCTGCTTCTAGTCTGTGAGGCTGCAGAGAGCTGGAGTGTTGTGACCCAGTCTGGTGTGCACAGAGCCCCGCTGGAGACACAAGGACATGTGAGCAGGGGCAGGGTGGTCGGCCCCTGGCTTTCAGAGACAATTCCCATGCTTCCTCCCGGCCCAGGATGCTGCTGGAATAGATAAGCAAACAGATCTGCAGCCACTTTATTGCCAGCCTCTCCCCTGATGGTTTGCAGGCGTGAGGAGCTGCTCAGGATGCAGGCTCTGTAGCCAGCTGTCAGGGCTGGGAGATTGGTTAGGGGAAGACTAAAAAATTGAATGCATTTCAATCTACATGCTGGGGAAGGCAATCACATTCTCCTGCCTCCCCGGGGAGGCCCCGGGCCAGCGCCGGAGGAGGGGGTAATGTAGTCACACCAGGCAAAGGAAGGGGTTAGCTTCATTCTCAAAGCAGGCTGGTGGCTGATCTGGGGCCAGGGCACCAGACAGCCTGAAGACAGAGCTGGTGCCCTTTGCCCCGAATGGCATCATTGTTGTTAGGTTTGCAAAGAACAGAACGTGCATCATTATCCCAACAGCCCAGCCAGGCTGTTTGAGGGCGGGGAACGTTTCCCAAAATGCCTATGGGATTTAGGAGCTGAGGTGTGATTTAGGAGCCTCAGTCTCGTTGAAAGTCAGGGAGGTTTAGGTGCCAAAGGGTTAAACTTTCGATAGCTTTCAGGTGCTTAAAGAGATACACCCACCCCTTGTGGTTTTCAGAGCACTGAAGCAGACGGGGGCGCCTGACTCCCATGGATTTAAGTGCTCGGGCAGGTCTCACTACCCCTCCCCGGCACCTCACTGCAGCGTTAGGTGCCTAAATACTTTAGAAAATCTGCCCCTCGGCAGCTCAACTCCCCCTGCCTTTCAGTGCCATGCAGGGCAGCTCAGCACCTTGGTCCCCTTGGAAAATGGGATTGAGGTGCCTGCATCACAGATACGCGCCTGAGCGCCGCAGAATGATACTTTCCTGGGGTAACGGCTGGTCAAGCAGCAATGGAGGCCTGTCTTGTGGGGAAGGGCCTGGGCTGGGACTTAGGAGACCAGGCTGCAACGCCTGGCTCTGCCACAGACTTGCTGTGTGACCTGAGGCAAGTCACTTAGGTCCAGGTTGTTCACATGCTTGGACTCCACAGCTTTTCGGCAAACCTAGACCCTCGTCTAGGGCCTCAGTTCTCCATTTGTAACAGGATCATTCGCAGCTCTTTTCCCCTCCCTTTGGATTGATATTTAGACTGGAAGCTTTCTAGGGAAGGCGCCGTCTCTGACTGGCTGTGGAGCACCCGGCCCCAGGGGCCCAGATCTCCATTAGGTTCCTTAGGTGCTGCCATAAAAATGGTGTAAAGTGGCCTTGCTGTCCTGCCACCCAGTTCCCTGGCTGGCTCTTCTCCAACCATCTTCCACCTCCTCGGTGAGAAACCAGACACACATTTCCAGGATACAGAGGAGCAGCCGTGTGAGTCTGTATCCGCAAAAAGAAAAGGAGGCCTTGTGGCACCTTAGAGACTAATGAATTTGTTAGTCTCTAAGGTGCCACAAGTCCTCCTTTTCGTTTAGTTCCAGGATAACGTGTGACTTCGTGTGTGTGTGCGGGGGAGGGGATCTCTCTGTGAAGCAGGGACGACAGGCCATTGAGAAGGCTGTAATGTTGTCTGCGCTTAAACTTAATTGTGCAGAAAATGAAGATTAAAGGAGCAGCCCCAGAGGACCTGCTGTTCCTGGTGAATTCAGACACAAAACCCTCTGCAAGGGCCACTGAGCTACAAATCACTGTTTTGCTAACTTTATAATTGTCTGTCTGTGTCCCTGAGATTTAACCAAGGCAGGGGGAGGGGAAGGGGACCAGCCACTCTGCCTTAGCAACATCCAAGTGGCTTCTCTTTCCTGAAAAGACTGAGGGATCAGGTTTCCTTCGGAAAGGATGAGCCACTCCAGTCATGCCTGCATCCACAGTGAAAAGAACCTGCTGCTTCCCTGAATGTTAACAGCTGTTGGTTTTCACCCGTGGAGTCCTGGAAACCAGAACAAAGTGCAGAGTTTGCAAGGTTACCTACAGCCTCAGAGAGAGAGAGAAAGAGAGTGGCTGGGGGGGTGTCAAGGTTCCTTCCCCATTCTGAACTCTGGGGTACAGATGTGGGGACCGGCATGAAAGACCCCCTAAGCTTATTCTTACCAGCTTAGGTTAAAACTTCCCAAGGTACAAACTTTGCCTTGTCCTTGAACCGTATGCTGCCACCACCAAGCGTCTTACACAAAGATCAGGGAAAGAGCCCACTTGGAGACGTCTTCCCCCAAAATATCCCCCCAAGCCCTACACCCCCTTTCCTGGGGAAGGCTTGATAAAAATCCTTACCAATTTGTACAGGTGAACACAGACCCAAACCCTTGGATCTTAAGAACAATGAAAAATCAAGCAGGTTCTTAAAAGAAGAATTTTAATAGAAGAAAAAGTAAAAGAATCACCTCTGTAAACTCAGGATGGTAAATACCTTACAGGGTAATCAGATTCAAAACACAGAGAATCCCTCTGGGCAAAACCTTAAGTTACAAAAAGACACAAAAACAGGAATATACATTCCCTCCAGCACAGCTATTTTACCAGCCATTAACCTAAAGGAAATCTAAGGCATTTCTAGCTAGATTACTTACTAACTAACAGGAGCTGTAAGGCTGCATTCCTAACCTGTTCCCAGCAAAAGCATCACACAGACAGATGAACCCTTTGTTCCCCCCCCTCCAGATTTGAAAGTATCTTGTCTTCTCATTGGTCATTTGGGTCAGGTGCCAGCGAGGTGATCTTAACTTCTTACCCCTTTACTGGTGACAGGGTTTTGCCTCTGGCCAGGAGGGATTTTATAGCTCTGTATACAGAAAGGTGGTTACCCTTCCCTTTATATTTATGACAGGGGGGAATGAAGGATGCAGAATATTGAGTGTGACATTTCTAAGCCAGGTGCAGTGTTTAGGATCCAGAGTGCTGCTGTGCAGATTAGCATAACCAGACCTCTCCTGATCCCTTTAAATGCAGGGCACACAAACGTGGGCTGCAAGCGACTCAAAGGAGGACAAACAGGTCAGGCTTTATACATGGATAGAGCCCTGTCAAAGTGACGTGGGGGGGAAATGGACACACGCAAACAAAGCGTGTTCCTGGCTCATGTCAGAATCTTCTGCTCTTCCCAGATCTCCTCTCGTGGTGACACCGGAGGGCTGGCAACAGGTGAAATGAGGAATCCATGCCGGAGTCCCGGAGGCAGCCCCAAGGATAAAGCGTTGAGTCAGGAGGAGAGTTGGGAACAGAAGCCAGCTCTCAGACACCTTGAAGGAGGCTGATTTCCAAAGGATGGGGGCTCAGTGTTTTATTTCAGAGGAGCAGCCGTGTTAGTCTGTATCCGCAAAAAGAACAGGAGGACTTGTGGCACCTTAGAGACTAACCAATTTATTTGAGTATAAGCTTTCATGAGCTACAGTGTTTTATGGAACTCAAACCCCATTAAGGTGTCCTAAATCAGGCCCCCACAGTCACTCGTCCCTTGACCACTTTGGCCATTGCTTGTAACCTGCGCCTGGCGGGTATGAACTTCAGTGCCCTGCAGAGAAGGAAGGAAATTGCATCCTTCGTCAAGCACAGGGGAAGGTTTGCAGCTCAGGCTGCCAGACTGCAGCACCTCGGCTCCTTGCCCTGAGGACAAGGGGTCCCGTTACAGCCCAGGAACATTTCAGGCTGCAGAACAGGGACGTCCTCATTGCTGAACAAAGCATGTTCACTTTGCTCCCTCTTTGCATGTGGGAAAAGAACCAGAAGGCAGGCCCCAGGCAGGCCCTCTGCTGCCGTTCGCACAAAAAGTCACTCCCTGTGCTGTGCACCAGACAATGCTCACGGCAACAGAAGCCAACGAATGAACCTGGCTGGGTTTGCAGGCCAGGTATCTGCGAATGGATCAGAGAGGCAGGGGCACAAAGACGCAGCGCGAGAGCATCCCTGCCCAAAAAACCCTGCCAGAAGGATCATCACCCCCACTCCACAGCGCAGAACGGAGGCCCAAAGAGACACAGGGCGTCGGCAGCAGAGGCAGGAACAGAGTCCAGCTATCCTGGGTCACAATTCAGGGCCTCACCCACAAGGAAACAATTCAGGAAGCACCTTCTCCCTCCCCACCTGAGACTAGAGACCGCTTCTTGCCCCCTTGGACTTCCCGGTCTGTGACGCGGGGCCTGACTGTGCCTGTAAAGCCGGGCTGAAATGCAGCTGGGCCCCTTGGGTCCTGGGGGCCCCTCCATCCTCCTTCACCTGCCTTCAGCGGCTGCAGAGAGGGCAGGTCCTGGGCAAATCTCAGCCCTCAGTGGGGAGCATGAAGCTAAAGAGATGCATTTTGGGTGCTCCCCCTCCCCCTGCCTTGGGAGCTAAACTATGCCTGAAATTCACCCACAGCCTCTCATCTTTAACAGTTGAGATTAACAATAAATCTAGGGTTGTTTTTTTTTTCATTTCGGTGGCTCACGAAGTGAGCTATGAATAAAACTTTACCTCGTGCCAAAGAGGGTTTATTCATGAGTTTCAGCTGGAATTTGCTCCGTGA
This sequence comes from Natator depressus, assembly GCF_965152275.1. NCBI lineage: Eukaryota > Metazoa > Chordata > Testudines > Cheloniidae > Natator > Natator depressus. Next base: position 27,012,385 of record NC_134253.1, read on the forward strand.
GGGCCCAGCAGGGCACACACAGCCCGGAATACAGATGAGACGCTCATTCCAAGTCTATCCCGGCATGGTGCTGGCAGAGCTGGGGATATAAATTATAACTCACTCCCCCGCACCAGGCCCGACTCTGGGGCCTGCATTTTTTATTTTAGTTTATTTGGATAACACCTGGGATGTTTGCTCTCCAAAGAAATTAACATTCCCGGAGCCTCTGGGGCTTCTCTCAGACAGTCCTGGTCCATGTGAGAATTTCTGGTTCCCGCAGGGGCTAGTCGGTAAATATACAACGGAGGGGACGGTGCATGAGATGTGGGCTATTTCCCAAGAGATTTCTCTGCCAGTCTCCCTGCAGCCCGGCAAGGAGCTCCCTGCAGTGCGCTGGACTCATAAAACGCGCCGAGTACGTTGGCAGAGAAAGAGACCTCCACTAGCTGTCCTGACACACCGTAGCGGCCTGGTACTACGCACCTGAGGTGGACTCCCACACAGATGTGGGTTGGATCTCAGCAAAGCATTCGGGGCCGTGCCTCCCACTGAAGCCAGCAGGACCCAAGTGCTGCTCTAGGGGCAGGAACGTTGTATCTAAGACATGGGAAGTAATTGTCCCACTCTGCTTGGCACTGGAGACCTGTGTCCACTTCTGGGCACTGTGCTCTAAGATAGACGGGGACAAATTGGAGAGTCAGAGGAGAGAAACAAAACTGATCCGCGGTTTAGAAAACCTGACCTCTGAAGAAATATTAAAAGCCTGGGTCATGTTTAGTCTAGAGAAGAGGAAGCTGAAAGGGGGACGCAACATCAGTCTTCAGAGGTGGACAAGATTGTCATAAACAGGATAGTGATCGATCGCTCTTCACATCCAGCAAGGCTAGGAGAAGACAAACTTGACTTAGTTGGCAGTGAGCGAGATTTAGGGTAGATACTAGGAGAAACATTCAAACTCTAAGGCTAACTAAGCACCGGAATTGGTTACCTAGGGGGTTGTGGTGCCCTGTCACTGGAGGTTTTTAGGAGCAGGCTGGACAAACACCTGTCAGGGATGATCCAGGTTTACTTGGTCCTGCCTCAGCAAGTGGGAAAGCCTAGATGACCTGGCCTCTCCAGGTCTCTTCCAGCCCGACATTGCTAGGGTTTCGTGTGCAGAAAGTTACGGGTGCGTCCATGTGTGTTGCTGACTGGGGACGTTACCATCCTCATGTGACGCGCAGAGTCTGCTGAGGGCTATTGCGCCAGCCAGAGGGACCACAGCTGATGGTGTTGCACCAGGCGTCATGTCCTGGAGCTTCCAGACCCAGCTCAGTCCTACAAATCCACGAATCTCTGGGACAGAGCTGTGGAAACAACAGGCCTGAGAACAGTTTGTCTGAGAGTCCATTTGATGCCGCCCTTAATTCTGTCCTGATCCAATGACAAAGTTTTCAGAGTCCCAGGAAGGGCTAACAGAGGTGGTTTCGGAGTAGCAGCCGTGTTAGTCTGGGTTTGTGATTGAGGCCCTGGGACTCAGGAGATGGGGGTGCAAGTCCCTGCTCTATCCCAGAGCCCTGTGTGAGCTCTCGGTGGCAGTTCAGCTGACGCCTCCCAGGAGAGAGGTGCAGCCTCGGAGCTGCAGGGAGAACTGCGGTGGGAGCAGTGCGGATAATCCCCCACTCCTTTTTTCCAATTTCCTCATCCTCAGTTCCTCTGCTGCCCCACCACGCTACCATTGATCTCTGCTAACCACGCCGCTTTGATGAGGAGCCATTTCCATCTGGGCATCGAGCGGTTTGTCACTTCCAATCAGCTGCTCTCAGCATCCTGTTCCAAAGGCGCCTCTCGGCTGGCTGACGCAGGGAAAGGCCGAGTGGGGGACCGGGCAAGCTCAGGCATCTATCCCGCCAGGTGGCTCCTGCGTCTCCTTTGCAATGAGCTGCATCGACAAAAGCACAGCCTCCTTGAAGAGCAGGCCCAGCCTGGGAGCCGTCACCACCCCGTCAATCACAGGCAGGGAAGCTGCTGGTAATAAAGCCGGCATCTCATCAACCCACCGTTCGATCCCTTTGGGGAGAAGGGAAGGAGCTGGGTTATAATATCTACATCCAGGGAATGCCGGCTGCCTGAGGAAAGCCTCTGGAGACCCGGCTGCCTGCTGGCTTCTAAAGCGCATGTGGGGGAGCCCCACAAACCCTGCCAAACCCCTCTGTCCAGAGCTCAGCACCCCTGCTGCCTTCGGAGAGTGTCGGCGGCTGCTGACTGAGGGCCCAGCTCTGCAGGCCGCAGCCCAGAAGTACGGGTAGCGATGCCAGACCCTGCCTTCCTTCCTTCTGCCTTGGTGCTGGCAGCGAGGCTGCCATCAGAGCGGGGCTCCCGGCCCGCAGCCGCCCCCTCCGGCTGCCCAGCTCTGAAGGCAGCGTCGCCGCCAGCAGCAGCGCAGAGGGAAGGGTAGCCGTACCGCAACCCCCTACAAGAACCTCACCTGCCATCGGGCACTGGCGGCAGACAGGACACTGGGCTTGATGGACCTTTGGTCTGACCCAGTCTGGCCACTCTTATGTTCTTGAGAACCCCCCCCCACACCCCCACAGCTCCTTTCTGGGTCAGGACCCCATCAATTACAACACCGTAAAACTTCAGATTTAAATGGCTGAAATCAAGAAATTTGCCATTTTAAAAATCCTACGACCATGAACTTGACCAAAATGGACTGTGAATCTGGCAGGGCCCGACTTCTAGACAAGCGCGAGCTGGCTGGGCCAGAGGCTGAGCATGCTCAGGATACCAGCCCGCAACCCACTCGGTGAAGCAGCAGCCTGGTCCATCACGGGCTCTCTTGTTAGCACAGCTCCGGGCTCTCCGCTGGGTCCAGCAGTAAGAGAAGCACATGGATCTTCCCCCTCCACATGCCGCGATCCCAGGCTAACCCCATTTCCCACAAGGACACAGGCAGAGCTGGGGACAGAAGCCAGCTGTCCAGACTCCTAGGCTAGGGCTGTGCTACCCCCCCTCCTTAGCACTCTCATTATTAGTGTCAGGATGGTAGTAGCAGGGGTCCTCAGCCAAGGATCGGGGCCCCAGCGAGCAGGCAGCTGTGCAGCCAAAGCAGCGACAAAGACACCCCTGCCCCGGAGAGATTCCCCTCTAGATGAGCTGGCCCTGGCGGGAAACTTGAGACTTCGCTACGTCAGCACGTCTGAAAATCACATCCAAGGCATCTCACATCAGGCTCCAGAGCTCAACAGAGGCTTTGAAATGGGGAGAAGGTCCAGCCTTTCGTAGGGCATGCTGGAGAAGTGACTCTGCTGAGTCATAAAGACCTTTACTGATGCTGCCTTACAAAGCCATCCTCCAATCAGGAAAAACAAGTTCTCTTCATCTTTAATTAATTACTTTGGGTTAATAAAATCATCACATTTCCATGCGGAGCTGGGATTCCTGGGTCCAGCCTGATATCTCAGCAATATTTGGAAATTAAACCAATAAATAATAAAAGTTGGCTTTTAATTAACTAATTTAAAATGGAGATAAAAATCCTTCAAAACTTTTTTTTGCGCTGAGGAAAGCAATTAGTTCCCACTTGGATATAGAATTAAGCCAGTGAACAGTAATCGATTCCCTTTATTAGCAAATTGAGAGGCCTTTTAATATTTATCAGCTTATGGTTCAGAGTTCAGCTGGAATTGAAATGACCCTTTCCCCTATGAAACCTCCTCTTTGAATCCCACTCAAAGTTTCAAGAATTAAATTTATTAGGGGGATAAATTTATAATAGCCTAACTTGCTACACAGATGGAATATATATTGCTAATGTAATTTTCCAAACCAGTGATGAGCACGTCTGAGGAATTTTTTATGGCAAAGTAATTCAGTCTAATACATTGCAGAACAGCAAAATATATTAAATATGTATATGAAACACATCAGAAAATAGGATGACAGATTGTCCTTTGCTCCAGTATATCCTGCGGCACTGGGGTAGAGGTGGCAGTAGGGGAATATTCCAATCCATCAAAGAGAAAGTTGCTTAGTTCAGACGCCTGCGAGCAGTGCGTCGCTGTGGTTCAGTCTGATGCATGCACATTCACACTCACACGCTGTCACCTAGTCAGAGGCCCCATTTCCTGCAAGGACGCTGTTCGCATGACCTCCAAGTACGATCACTAGCTGGGAGAAGCAGACAGGTCTGAGAGCTCGCTCTCTCCTTTCCAGGCCCATCAGAACAGTCTGTAGAGTCAAATCGCTCATTCCAGGCCCAGCTCTGTGCATGGCATCAGGCCAGCTGTGTGCCAAGTCAGTCTCCCTGGCATGAGACTTGGGAGACCTGCATCCTATTCCTGGCTCTGCCCTTGACCTGGTGTGTGACCTTGGGCAAGTCCCTACTATGCTCCCTGCTTGTCTATTTAGACTGTAAACTCCAGGGGCAAGGCTGTGTCCGTGCAGCATTGTCACAACGGGGTCCTGATCTCAGTCAGGGTCTGGGCAGCACCCGGCACGATGGGGGCCTGATCTCAGTCAGGGTCTGGGCAGCACCCGGCACGACGGGGCCCTGATCTCAGTCGGGGTCTGGGCGGCGCCTGGCACAACGGGGGCCCTGATCTCGGTCGGGGTCTGGACAGCGCCTGGCACAACAGGGGCCCTGATCTCCATCAGGGTCTGGGCAGCATCTGGCACAACGGGGGCCCTGATCTCGGTCGGGGTCTGGGCAGCACCCAGCACAACGGGGCCCTGATCTCAGCCGGGGTCTGGGCATCACCTGGCACAACCAGGACCCTGATCTCAGTCGGGGTCTGTGTATCACCCAGAACAATTGGGCCATGTCGCAGTTGAGGCCTCTAGTTACCTCTGTAATGCAAACAGCTCAGAATGTTAATAACAAAGTGACAGTAGGGATTGGGGGGGCGGGGGGGGGGGGGCAGACGGGGTTCAAATTTTTTTTTCTTTTACAAATCCCATTTCTGAGTTGATGTGCTGAGTAGTGTAAGAGGACGAGTGAAATGGCTCAGAAACAATGAGAACGAGCCTAAATTTTCAACAGCTCCCCATAGCAAATAGATGAGGAAGCCAAGGAAACCTCCCCTTCACTATCTGTTCCCAGGTGGCCCCCTACAACCGCTCCCCTGCACCCCAATGCCCCTCCCCCCTCAAAGATTGGATTCTTTCCCCTTCTTTTTCCTGATTTGCATTAACATTTGCCAAGGAGCCAGATTCTCTCTAGGGCTTAGAACAGGGGGGTGGGAGCCAGGACTCCTGGGTTCTGTTCAGGAGTGACTCCACTGAGGAAAATGGGGTTACACTGGTGCAAATCAGGAGTGATTCCACTTCAGTCAACAGGATTACTCTGGTCTAAAGCTGGCACAATTGGAAGCAGAATCCAGGCCTCTGTTTCTAATGTCCGTGAGTCGCCCGAGTTCGGGGATTGCCCATGGCTGGTTGAAAAGGCCCCAGCCCTGCCAGCCCCGCGTGCCTCAGGGGAGCAGGGAGAAGAGGGGCCCGGAGAGAGCCGCACAGACTGTGCAGGAGGGAGAGGGAGTTAATTTGCCTTTCTGGAAAGCATCCTTCAGCATGCAGAATGGGGCAGGGGAAACACCTCCCACCCGCACCATCTAGCAGCAACCCAGGGCCCTGCGCTCCAGTGCCCGTCGGCAGGGCCAAGTCCCGCAGATCTACCTTCTCCGTCCCATTCCTGCTTCTGTCTGCCACTCTCGCCCCTCACGACAGCAAACAGCCCCCAGCGGCAGCAGCTGCCCGGAAAAGCCCTCTCAACGCTCAACAGCTGCCCCCCAAAACTGCCTGTTACTCCAAAGAGTTCATTTAAATGAGGCGGAGGCTCTGGAGCGCCTAAATTACACAGGCTGCTGCTGTTTCCTCCCTGTTTTGAAGGGGGGGTAGGCGGGGGGGGGGTACTGTTCAAACCGCGCCCAAGTGGCTCCAGGAGAGAGAGAAAAAGAGACGAATGGGGATCTAATTTGCGTAATGGGGTCTAATTTGTTTTCAAAAGCCGCTTCTCTCCTGACTCGGGGAACTGGCATGGCGTGAAATATACCTGCGGCATGTGAATGAGGAGGCTCCCTCGGCAAGTTTATGGATCCTGCTCGACAAAGGCCTCTCTTTAAATCAAACCAGAGATAGCAGAAGAATTAAAGTGTCAAGATAATGCACGTTTATTGGTTTTTGCCAGTCAGCAGGAGCTGGAGCATTCTGGTGTGTGGGCCCAGCCCAGATCCCCGCGCCACCAGGACGGTGTCCTCCGGCCCCTGCCTTGGCAAAGGCAGGCATCAGTCCAGGGCTGTGAGCCCCAGCAGCCAGAATTATTCACCAAACCCACGGAAACATCAGCTTTGCTTCCTCTCCTACCAGAGGGGCAGCAGTCAGAGGATGCTCGCGTGCCCCATAATAATCTGCAACATACAAGAGAGAGCACCTCCCCCACCCTGCCTTGGCTACTAAGACATGCGGAGACCCGGGTCCCATTGTGCGGGGCGCTGCACAGATGCACAGCGGGAGACAGCCACTGCCCCAAAGGGCTCACAGACTAAACAAACAAGGGGCGGGGGGAGGCAGGGGACTGGCTCGGGCTGGGAGGCAGAGGTGAGACAAGACCCTACCTCCCTGCAAGCCCACTGCAGCCCCCTGTCCCTGCTCCCTTCCTCGTTTAGTTAGTGGGGAATCTCCTGGGTCACTCTTTACCTGAGCTGCTATTTAAGTCTGTGAGCTCTGTGGGCCAGGGGCCACCTTTGCAGACAGCACCTGGCACAACGGGACCCTGGCACCTGGCACAACTGGGAATTGGTCCTGCTTCGAGCAGGGGGTTGGACTAGATGACCTTCTGGGGTCCCTTCCAACCCTGATATTCTATGATTCTATGACCCCAGCCCCCAACAGGGGTCTCTAGGCGCTACCCAAATGTCCATAAGTAATAGCACTCACCCATTAACCTGCCATCTCACCGGGGAGGCAACGGTAACACCACTGGCCTCCGTTGCTAGCGACAAGCCTGCCGAGCGGAGCCAGGTGGCTGCGGCAGGTGCCCCCTGCTTGGAAGCTGGGCTGTGCAGGTGAGTGATTCGTTTGCCCAGGCTCAGTCACCAAGCTCCAAGGGTTCTTGTCCTGGAGAGACTTTTCTCTCATGCCCTGCCCACCCATCTCCCCTGTATGACTTCTTGCCTTCTCGTTGCATCGTGCCCAGAATTAGACACCCATCCTACCTCTGGGTCTGCACAGACCAATGGATTTCAGCAGGACTGGAAGACAGTCCGATAGCAGGGTCCCGGCCCTAGACGATAAGTGATTCGGAATCTGCATAGATCCGATTGCAGGATCAGGGCCTCAGATGGCCAGTGACGGAGGAATAGGGAGCTCGGGACTGACTCCCTGTCTGCTGCCATCACCTGCACCCCGTGAGCGCACAATGCTCCTGTTCTGAGCCGGGAGCGTCTCCAGCCGCTTGGCTCTGGTTTTAATGACACAAGCGGCCAGGTCCCACAATCAGGCCCTTGTCACTTCATTGCTGTGACGAAGCGGGATTGTTCTTAATGTTTCCTCTGAATATTGTGGGGGTGCCTCAGTTTCCCCTATGCAGTTCTTAAGTCTCTAGGTGGTGGGATAAGGGTGTATGAACGTTGCAGAGCCCTAGAGGGCAGGTGTGGGCAGGGGTCTGGACACAGAGAATGGCCGACACCCTGTTTCCTGGCCACTGATGGCCTGGGCCCTTCCCCCCTGCAAGGTGAGAGCTAAAGGGTTGGAGAACAAAGGAGTAAGGTGACCTCCTGGCCGGGGAAAGGGACAAAGCCCAGAGGAGAAGGCGCTGGAGGGAGTTTCAGTTTGGGGCTGGCTGGGGACATGGAGTGAAGGGCAGACGTGGTTGTCTGGCTCACTACCCCCCAAAATGGACCCAGCTGAGGGGTCCTGTTCTCTGCACCTGCAAGCTCTGTGTTAGACCATGTCCCTGTCGTCTAATAAACCTTCTGTTTTACTGGCTGGCTGAGAGTCCCGTCTGACTGTGGAGTTGGGGGGCAGGACCCTTTGGCCCCCCCAGGACCCTGCCTGGGTGGACTCGCTGTGGGAAGCGCATGGAGGGGCAGAGGAGGCTGAATGCTCCGAGGTCAGACCCAGGAAGGTGGAAGCCGGGTGAGCTGTGTGTCCTGCAGACAGGCTGCTCCCAGAGACGAGATTCCCCAGAGTCCTGCCTGGCTTCATGGGGAGCAGTTCCAGAGCATCGCCCGGGGACCCCGTGACAGCTGCTTTCCAGGAGGTGCCTCACAGACCTCTGGGCACTGCAGATATAACGTCTCATTACCCGTCTCTGCGTCCATCTCCCCAAGGCCAAGAAGGAGGGGGCTGCGTTGGCCAGAGCAAATTCCAGGCAGGTAAATGTGAAACCCCAGCAAGGAAGGGAAAGTCACCAAACTCCAGCTCCCTCTGCACACATGAACTCAATCAGTGATCTCACCCCACCTGCCAAGAGGCGACTCCCACGAAGAGTGATTGCCATGCGGCATGCTGGCTGTAATAACTGCCTCTAGCCATCAATTATTATCTAATCTGCCGTGCGGTTTCATTACCGGTGTCATTTGTGCTGCTCTCATGGGTTCCGCGTGGGGCAAAAGTCCTTCAAATTAAACGGGGAATGTAACAGCTTCAAAAGCAATAACTCTGGTGCACACGCAGATTAGATGGGGCGGGGGAGGTGTTAACGTGTTTGGGACAAAGGCAGCATTAGCGTTTCACGGCGTGGCCAGGAGCTCGGAACGGGGATTGGAAACACCACCACCCTCAGCACCAATGCTCTGCGGCACCCCTGAAACTTGCTTTCTGGAGGGTGGAAGCAAGAGTGAGGCCTGGGGGTGGGGGGTGTTAATCCAGCTTGCAGACCTGGGTTCTATTCCCATCTCTGCTACTAACCCCGGGGGTGACGTTGGCCAAGTCCCTCCCCTGCCCCTTTGCCTGTTTAGGCTGTAAAGTCTTTGGGGCAGGCACTGTCTCACAGGCTCTCTCATGCCTGAAGAGAAGGCAAGCTTGGATGAGAGCAGTCACACCGTGAAATAAAACCAGGGCTGCACTGTGTGGGTGTGTACACAGCTGATGAGCCGTAGCCTACAGCCCCCCAGGGGCCAGCCAGCCAACTCGCAGTAAAAGCACCACCGCACTCGAGTCCAGGGTGTTTGCGTGTGGACAGGACTCCAGTTAGGGCCAACGCTCAAATTAACTCTGCACTGAACCGGAGCCCTTGGGCTGTTTCCATGCAGTGCCCAGGCACTGGGGCTCCAGGCACCCCCACAATAACAACTTTGCACATCTCTCAGGACTGGGCATTAACCTGCAGCATGTCAGGTAGGGCCCCCGGAGGGCGTCTCTGGCCGGGGGCCCCCGGAGGGCATCTCTGGCAGGGGGCCTGCACTTTGTCCGTCCACACGCCTGCACAAAGCATAAAGTTCCCGGGGAGGGAGTCTCTGCTGGAGACTGAGTCAGATCCTCCTCTCCTCTGCTTTCTCTGGGGCTGACTTTTCACTTTGTATTTTCTATCAATTTTTTATCCTCTCTTTTAATGAATGTGTGTTGTCGGAGGGATGTCGTTGTCCGAACTCTCTCTCTCTCTCTTTTGATCGATTTGGGGACAAATTGTTTTATAAAATGCTTTAAATTATTGAACGCACGATCCCCGGGGGACCCTCACGTTCGCATTCTCTCTCTCTCTCAGTCAATAAGCGATATGGTCAGCATCACGCTGGACAGATGCCGACACACAGTGAAGTAACATTGGATGTTAGACGCGGTTAGTCCAACCCCTCCCTGAGCTCTCTGCTCTCCCAGCCCTGGGCTCCCGCTCAGCCCAGCTGGTGCCCCTCACTCACGACCCGCAGCCCCCTATTATCCCAACTCCGAGCTCCTCCCTCCCCCACAGCTCTGCTGGTGCCCCTCAAGCTCAGGACTGGAATTTTAGGGAGAGTATAGGTCCACGTTAATGGTGCAGGCTGTTGCCAGTCAGGGCAGAGCGGCGTGTGTGCTCACGTCAGCATAAACCCAGAGCTGCCGCATGGTTGGCAGGGTAAAGCCCTGGTGACGGAGAGGAGAATCGGGCCTGTAACGAATGCACCCACTTTGTACACATGCAGATGTCTGCACACGGTGCCCTGCAGGGTGGGCACAGCCCCGCAGCGCCTCACAGACAGTCACGGGTTGGGGACTCCTGCTCTGGCGGAGGTCCCCCGCTACAGCGTCTGTCACTGCTCCCCACTGCCCCTGTGAGACGTGACCCTTTGCTATCTACAGCCACTCCTTGCACGGCTCTGCTGGAACGTTGCTGGCCCCGGGGGGGTCTCTTTAATCACACAGCCAAAGCCCAATCAAAGCTCCCATCTTGTTTCTTATGGCAGAAAAGACAAACCACATTCACTGTTCACCCACCCCTCCGCCTCGGCCCTTTGTTCCCACCCGGCCCCGATGCGGCCTCCCTGCCTCTCGCTGCGTCGGGGCATTTCTCTGTGTCCCCGCTGCCCATGCGCCACTCAGAGGTGGCGAAAGCCGAGCCATGGGCCACGCGCTGGCATAGCCGGGCACCCGCGGCGCTGGTGGACGCATGTGTTGGTTTGATGGTGGCAATCGACAGCGTGCAGAGGCCGTGGAGGAGGGGACTTGTGAAATGCAAAGAATAAAAGACACAAACAATGGAGAAGGATGAGGCCAGTCACGCTCCAGCAAGAGGAGCTGGGTCTTTGAACACGGCAGCCCGCGCTCGAGCGGTGACGCTGGGGAATAACCTTGCTGGGCTGCTGTGACTCCATGGGGAGTCGGCGTGTGATGAGTGCCTGGCTGCCCACTACACTTCCAAGCACAATGGCCTCATTACCTTGAAAAGAATCAAGTTCCAGAGGTCTCAGGGGACAGGGCCTCACATGGGCTGGCCAGACCCTCCCAAAGCCGCTGCGGCTTTGGGTTTCATGCCAGTAGTAGCCAGCAGGCCTCCCGGTGCCAGGTGCTGCCCAGACACACAATGAGGGGCAGGCCCTGCTGCGAAGAGCCTGAACACGCACCAGAAGGACTGTTATCCCAGGGCATCTAGTGACTGGCCCAAGGTCGAACAAGGTGTCTGTGGCAGAGCCAGGAATTGACCTCACATTCGCTGCAGCAGGGGGCCTGAACCCCACAGCCACCCCTCCTGTGTCAGCGCTGAGCTGGGCTCTGTCTGGCAGCTGACATACACCTGGCTCTGAAGCCTCCCCGGGAATTGACCTTGAATTCAGCCACTGGCATCCCCATTCTGCGCCAGACCCTAAGCACTGACAAGCAGAGCCACTGTTTGGACTGGGGCAGCCTGGCTTTGCCCCAGTGCATCTCGCAGAGGGTCGCGCTTTGCTCTGTCTGGAGCGGGGGCGAGCACTGCTGCAGCTGGGCTGAGGCTTCCTGAAACCTGCCCTTGGATGCTTCCATCTGCAAGCTCCTCACGGTATTCTGTGGAGTGGCAGCCTGTGGGGCTGGGATGCTGGAGCAGGGGCAGCTTGGCTGAGAGGCCCAGCGATGCCCACAGCCAGAAGGCCAGCTGCAGAGCCCCAAAACCATCCCTGGCCTTCTCCATCTGGCCCCGGCTGGACAAGGGAAATGTGCATTGGTGTGACGACCCCGATGGAGCAGCTACCCCTAATGCAGACACGGCACAGGTGTACAGTGGGGCTTGCAGTGAGTGTCTCACCCTCGTCCTGCACTGGCATGGCACAGCCAGGGGCTGTGCTGGCCCATGGGCCGCCCCCACAACATGTCATAAAAAGCAAATGGCCCCCCCTGAGCTGGGTGGGGTCCTAAGCAATCGCTTAGTTTGCTTCTGCCTAGCGCCGGCTCCGGCACCCTGGATGGAGATGAACAGGACAGCCAGTGGCCTCAGGGCTGGCTCCACCCACACCTGAGCACATGGGCGGGGCAGGGCTATATCAGGGGCCCAGGTGGCCTCTACTCTCATGACCAGCTACGTGGATCTGCAGGGCGAGTCCTGAGGGCAGTGGGAACCGTCTTCCTCCCGAAGATGTGGCCCCGGCAAAGCAATAGCTACAGTCGCTCTTTCAAGCAGAGGAAGAGCCTGGGTAAATGCCTGGGGGGGGACTGGGGAGAAATGCAAAAGGGGGAGGAGAGCCGGGGTGGAGGCCTAGACATGACCCCTGTACATGTGTGTCTGTTTCTCTTGTTGCAGCCAGTAGGATGCGGGAAGCAGCTGAAATCCGGGCAAAGTACCCCACCAAGATCCCGGTAAAGTTCCTCTCACTCTGTCTGCCCTGTGGGAGTTAAACTTGTCTTGAGCTTCCCTAACAGAACTCAAGGCCCCCCAGCTATGCGTGGTTCTCCCCTCCTGCCCCACTCCCATTTCCTGCCACTAAACAAACATACCCTGGTATCTGCACACCAGGCACGGTAGCCTCAGGCCAGCACGGGAGACATGGGCAGGGAAATTGAGTGGATGAAGTGACTGACACCCAGTGAGACCTGCAGGTGAGCGAGCATGCAGGACAAATTCTGCACTGCGAAGGCAGCATGGCTGACTCCCATGAGTGCGTTGTGGGTTGTGCGATAGCTTTTTCCCTGCGCTCATGGGGAAGCTGTGTTTTGTTGGGGGAGCCTGAAAATGAGACCTGTAAAGGCTCAAACCATCTAGCAAACAAAAACCATGTCAACCTTACTTTATAAATACCTTGGCTGTCTGGGGCCTGATTTGGATGGTAGGGCTGGGTAATGGTGCAAATGAGACCCTCAGAAGAGGCATTTCTAATCTCAGCGTGGGCCCTGTGGGCTCTCTGCTTCTCCTGAGTCTAGTGCCTCTCTCCAGGACCGGGAAAGCTGGTCTGCAAACTCCCTAGGTCCTGCTCTGACCTGTCTCTTGTCTCTGGCTCCAGGTGGTGGTGGAACGTTACCAGAAGGAGAAGCAGCTGCCCTGGTTGGACAGGACCAAGTTTCTGGTTTCCCAGGACTCGTCCATGTCTCAGTTTGTGATCACCCTGCGGTAAGGAATGAGTGCCAAGGGGGAGAGGGGAGGAGTTGCTCTTTCATGTGATCCGGATCTGGGAAAGGGCAAGCCCCATCTCTTTTTCCCTCACACCCTTTTTTAAAATATAAAGGGCTTGTTCACATTGGAAAAGCTTCATCAATCTAACTAAATAGGTTTAAGTATAGTTACACCTTAAACCTGGCTTAATTTGGGAACCATGGTGACTTTAGGGTTGCCAACCCTCCAGGATTGGCCTGGAGTCTCCCAGAATCAGCATCGATCTCCTGGTGACTATTGAAAGCAATCCAGGAGATTTTAATAGGATATTTTAAGGAAATGACCTTGTCATGGGGGTGGGTTCTCCTGGAATCGCTTCAGTCGGAATTGGCAACCACAGGTGAGTGAGGCTTAAACTCTAAGTGCATTTGCATTAGGGGTTTCACAGGTGAAACCAGACAAGCTTTACAATTCCACCAGGGCAACTGGTGTCACAAAGACCAGGCACCTCTTCCCCTGACTGGGAGGGGCTGCTGCTGTAAAGAATCCCCTGCTGTTTGCTGGGATGGGAGGCGGAGAATGGCCTTATTGCTGAGGCCTGGCACACTTGCTACTTGGCTTGTCTGCTGTATTATTTGAATGATCTATTTGAAGTTGCAAACAGGCACAGGTGAATAGCTGATTAGAGGCAGGCAATTAGCAGTGATGCAAACAAGCTGTAGCTGGTGCCAACAGTGGTTAGTGATGTCTGAGAGAGGCTCAGAGTGCTAATTAGCAGCATTACACCTGATCAAAGAAACTCCCTCTAACTAGAGACCAGAAATGCGGAACTTGCAAGGCTTAATAAGACAGACAGTCCTCCTGGATCCCAGCCCTGCAGACTCATCTGAGATGATGAATGTAACTCTTTTCCCCAAGCTGGCTTATTACAGATGCCTCAGTGAGAAGGGATGGATAACTAGAACAACAAAAGGTGAGGGGGGCTCATGGAAAACAGCAGCCCATTCCCCCCACCCCAACACACACGGGCCGGGGCAGCAGCTCACTGTGCTGCTCCATGTGTGTTTGGGGCTGGCCTTTCCGCTTCGCCACTCAAAGCGGCACCGCCAAGGCTGTCGGAGGCAGACTGTGTCCCTGGCCCGCGCCCAGTACAACATGGCTGTGTCGTGCGGTGAGGCTGCCTGGTTCTCGCTGCTGCTTTAAATGCTGTGGCAAACCTCCCGCACACAAGCAGCACCCTGGCTTTGACTGCCCAGTTGCTCTGTGCAGGGTGACCAACGTTCTTCTGGTGTTTCCCCTAAAACCATCTGCCCTGTAGTGTCCACCAGCCCCCTGGCTCAACTCTTAAAGGAGCCACTAAGTTTGTGACTTCCCTGAAGAGACCGTACCCAGCCATTCATTAACTTAGCTGGGGTTAACAAACACGCTGCTCTCATCACAGCACTGAATTGGTTTATAGCAAAAGTAAAACAAGTCCCTTAAACAAAAAGACAGGGGATTAAGTGAGGTTAAGTATAAGGAATAAAAACCAAGTGGCGAGTGCTTGGTTCCTTTGGTCCGCTCCAGTGAAGGAGGCCAAATGGCCTTTCCTCTCTTCCCAAAGGTCACTGACCCTGCTTCAAGAGACAGGAAGCCCTCCTGGGGTCCCAGCTTGCTGTTCCCACCAAGGAACTGACACCACACTAATTTCTGCAGTTTCCACCCCCATGATGCTTCTCTGAGGCCCATCTGCCCATTCGCTAGGTTGATGCTTTTGTTTACCTGGGATATAAACATACCTTCCTTGTCGCTGCCTGGTGACCCGGCAGGTCCAACAAGCAAATACACATTCCATTGCCAAGGCAGACTGGGCTGAGGCATGTCTTGCCAGAAAGACTCTGAGAGCAATTCTAGCACCTATTTATAACTTTTTATACACCCCCTGTATGTATGCTGGTTCCGAAAGTCATTGGGTGGGGTGTTACCTGCTAGTATGTGATGCTGTGCCTAACAGGCTGGCATCCGGTCCGACACACCTTCTGGGAAGAGCTGCGGATGCAGACTAGTGAACCACCACTGGGCCTGTGTGTCACGTACCTTGTTAACCACAAACGCTCCAGTAGGATTAACCACCACAAACAGCATGCATGCAAGCCAACCCTACAATCACAGCACAGAATGTGTGCAAGGGAGTGGTGAATACCTCTTTGAAGCATGCTCCATGCTCTGTGAGGACTCTGAGAACACGTGGCAGAAGGGCAGAGCAGGGGTTATGGGGGCTAGCCTGGAACTTGGGAGAGCTGGGGGGTCAACTACCTGCTCTTCCACAGACTTAGTCTCTCAGGACCTCAGCTCCCTGTCTCATGGAGATGATTCTTCTCCCTCACATGCATTCAATGTTGAGGCTTGGTGACTGTGGGGAGAGCCAGAGACCTCGCATAGTGATTGAGAGTCTTTAACTGCTGTATCCACCTGTTCCATCTTGTACTCAGATGCCAAGGTCTCTCTGGCAGGGTCCATCCTGTCTGTACAGCAACTGGTGCCAATCACTGACATCGATACCGCCAGATGCTGCAATTCACGCTCCTGGGAGCCGCTGTGAGTCTCCTTATCTAATGGTCTCTGAAAATCTCCTTAAACCCCCAGAACTCGCATGTCCCTGACGGCGACCCAGGCCTTCTACCTGCTAGCAAACAACAAAGCTCTGCCCAGCATGAGCATGACCATGGGGGAGGTGTACCGTGACCACAAGGATGGGGACGGCTTTCTCTACATAACCTATGCTTCCCAGGAGATGTTCGGCGGCGGCTGCTCAGGTGGCCCTGCGGTGACTCAGTCTTGAACCTGCCTGTTGCCAGCTGGTCTCTGTCGTTGGTTTATCTTGTGATGCAAACAACTGCAGGGGCTGAAAACCTTTCTTAACCTGAATTTTTAATTAAACTGCTGTGTGGGGATAGAGGAGGAAAGCATGAAAGTCCAGGAGCTACTAGCAGGATTGCTCTCCTGCAACAGCGCTGGGCACTTGAGTCTCTCTGAACAGATGCCTGTTAGAAGAATAACTTGTGACTAAAGTGATGAGATGTTTTTAATGCCAGAACCACATCCTATTGAATCTTACTCTGATCCGCTGCAAGGTTATTCTCTTAACAGGCTTATTCCTCTCCCTTTTTAATGAATTTCACTGCTGGACTTTGTTCTGGTTAGCGGCACTGGAAACTTAGTTTGGTTTTTTAGCAAGTCTGCTCCTGTAACAGGGATTGGTGTACCAGGGTTCCACAGCTGGGATTTTTAAGCTTCACCTCAATTATCTGTAACTTCTCCTGTTTTTTAAGTTTGAGTCCTTGGAATAAAGCAATCAAAATGTGATTTACTCTGATCATTTAATGGGGCTCTTCCCAAAGATTGGGGGCGGGGGGCAGGGCTGGGTTGATAACCTAGTAGCCCATTATGGCCCTACTATGCTAGGGGCTGTAATGTGCCTAATCAAACTGCAGTCTGGGCTAAGTGTGCTTGTTTCCCCTCCCACCCTTTGCCTGGTGACTCCAAAGAGGGGAAGGGACTTGCCCAAGGTCGCACACAGGTCAGGGACAGAGCTGGGCATAGAGCCCTGGGGTCTACCAGCTGGACTGTGCTACCTACCCACTATGTAACTGTCACCTCTGTGTGCGGCATGTAGTAGGTTCTCTGACAGTGGGCACAAAACCTTACCAGCTTAGAGCAGCATCCAATGCCCACTCTGCACTAGCCTCTGACTGCAGGAGGGCAGGACAATGGCAGTGCCCTCTAGGCTGCATGAGAGGAGACACAGCTGGTGCCCATCTTTGCAGAGGAAGGGGGAGTTAGTGCCTAGTCTAAAAAGGTGAAACAGCGTTGAGGGGAGGCAGGGAGCTGGAGTATTTCCCTGCTCCTCTACTGGAAGAGGAGCTAAGGCAGAAGATGACGCGTGTCCTGCCCCTGCCAGGCTACACGGAGTGCATGTAACAAAACTTGCAGCACAGACTGGCTACACTAAATTTTAGGGTTGTGCTGAGTCGGATATAAATGTTTCCTGAGCTGACCGTGGTACCATGACATGTCTCTTAACTATCTAATTTTTCCATTGGATAAATATTCCATGTCCTTCAGTGTTAAAAACATTCATAAATATTACTCTAGCAAATTACCTGGTAGC
This sequence comes from Natator depressus, assembly GCF_965152275.1. Taxonomy (NCBI): domain Eukaryota; kingdom Metazoa; phylum Chordata; order Testudines; family Cheloniidae; genus Natator; species Natator depressus. The sequence continues at coordinate 27,029,469 of NC_134253.1, forward strand.
GTAAGCTGTTAAAGCAGGCACAGGGAGGGTCTGGCTCCAGTGTGAAATGCAGGGGAAAGTTAAATGGGGCTTTCCTGCTCAAGGAGAGAAGTCACTGGCCTGTGAGGTGGACTGTTGCTCAGTACAGTCACTGAGCTAGTGGCAGGAGGGAAAAATAGCCACGCAGAAGGAGGTATCGCAGCAGATTTGTGTCCCCTGGGCAGCGTGTAGCTGCAGTGTGGAAGAACCCCTATTGCTACCCTGAGCCTCCAAACAGGCTCCCTGGCGTTAGGGCTCCTCACTCGAGCAGGCAAAAGCATAGCAAGACCGGGAGCTGAAGCCCAAAACTCAAGGTGGGAATAAGGCACTGGCTTGGAACAGTAAGGACTAGGGCGGCTTCCCCAGAGACAATGGGGGTCCTCGCCCACTTGCAGTCTTTACATGGAAAGGGGATCTCTCTTCGTGTCCAGCCGCAAGTGCCTGGGCTCCACGCAGAAGTCAAGGTGTGGGATTCTCTGACCTGCACTCATGCAGGAGGTCAGACCATCGCACAGGTGCTGCTGGTCTTTATAAAATCCTACCGTCACAGGAGCTGCAGAAACAACAGTCCAGATGTCTCAGTCATGGCAGCTTTAGAAATAGGAGAGGGAGGTGCCGGAGACAGGAAGAGATCAATTGTATTTTCTAGTTCCATTCTGCTTTCAAGGCTAGAGAATATTCTGCCAGTGACTGGTGCGGGAGGGTCCCAAAGCACCTGGCACCTCTGGGTCTAGTCCCAGTTTGCAGAAGTGTTCTGTGCAGAGTAGGTCCTCTCTGCTTCTAATAAGAGAGAGAATTGCACAGCCTGGTCCAAATTCCCTTAGCCCACAGCGCCCCGCACATGGCTAGAGCTACTGCAGGGCAAAATGGTTCAGCCAAAGCTCTTTTTTGCCACAAAATGCAGATTCAGGTCGACCAAGACATTTTGCAGATTTGTGTTGCATTTGCTGAATTGTCTTGGTTTAAAAAAAAAAAAAAATTCCATGTTTCATTTTGACGTTTTCTAAGGAAACATTGGGATTTTTTTATCTCAAATGACTAATTGTCATCCTGACAATGACTAATTTTAATTCAATTTTATTTTAAAAAGAGTTTAAAAAATTCAAAAACAAAACAAACCCCATTGCCCTCGCCCCCAAACGATTGCCAACGTTTCGGCTGGGTGAGTGACCCAGAACATTCGTTAGTTGCTCAGCTCTAGTTATTGCTGAATGCGGGGACTCCCTTGCAGCTTGGCTGGTAAATCACCATGCAGGTCCTGAGCCCATTCAGTAAACTGGGGGCGGATTCTAATTCTAGATCATGCAGGATTTAATTTCTCGGGGGCAGGGGGGTGTTGTATGAGAAACATTTGCAGCGGAGCCTGGGAGCCCCATTAGCTGTGCTCTCTGGGGCGTGGCCACGGATTATGCCTCTTTATGGTGGTCAGATATTTCCACTGCACCCCCAGGACTCCCTTCACCTGGGCTCTGTCGCCCCGAGCCTTTTCGGTCTGTCAGCCTGGCGATGCTCTGTGATGGCTGGTGCCTCCCTGGCAGGTGCCCAGAGACAGCACTTGCTCAGGCACCTCCTCATGCTGGGTTTTCATAAACATACGTTTAACCCACAGGCCACTGACCCCCTTACCTCTGAAGCCTCCCTGAATAAGGAAGAGGCTGGCATGAATGGGTATGTATGTACCTATAGCTGCCAGCCACATCTTGCTTCCTCTCGCTCCTGTGATGCAGGGAAGTTTTGTTACCCACGTTTTACTGATGAGGGAATTGCACTGTCTGTATCACACATGACATAAACCCCTTCTGTTCTGGGTCTGTGCCACGCCTAGCACAATGGGGCCCTGACCCATGACATGAGTGGCCAGCTGAGATCAGGGCCCTACTGTACTAGGGGCTACCCAGACACAGTCCCTGCCCCGCAGACCCTCCAGGCTGGGCAGCCTAATCGCCTTTTATGATGAGATTACTGGTTCTGTGGATGAAGGGAAAGCAGTGGATGTATTGTTTCTTGACTTTAGCAAAGCTTTTGACACGGTCTCCCACAGTATTCTTGTCAGCAAGTTAAGGAAGTATGGGCTGGATGAATGCACCATAAGGTGGGTAGAAAGCTGGCTAGATTGTCGGGCTCAACGGGTAGTGATCAATGGCTCCATGTCTAGTTGGCAGCCGGTGTCAAGTGGAGTGCCCCAGGGGTCGGTCCTGGGGCCGGTTTTGTTCAATATCTTCATAAATGATCTGGAGGATGGTGTGGATTGCACTCTCAGCAAATTTGCGGATGATACTAAACTGGGAGGAGTGGTAGATACGCTGGAGGGGAGGGATAGGATACAGAAGGACCTAGACAAATTGGAGGATTGGGCCAAAAGAAATCTGATGAGGTTCAATAAGGATAAGTGCAGGGTCCTGCACTTAGGATGGAAGAATCCAATGCACCGCTACAGACTAGGGACCGAATGGCTAGGCAGCAGTTCTGCGGAAAAGGACCTAGGGGTGACAGTGGACGAGAAGCTGGATATGAGTCAACAGTGTGCCCTTGTTGCCAAGAAGGCCAATGGCATTTTGGGATGTATAAGTAGGGGCATAGCGAGCAGATCGAGGGACGTGATCGTTCCCCTCTATTCGACACTGGTGAGGCCTCATCTGGAGTACTGTGTCCAGTTTTGGGCCCCACACTACAAGAAGGATGTGGATAAATTGGAGAGAGTCCAGCGAAGGGCAACAAAAATGATTAGGGGTCTAGAGCACATGACTTATGAAGAGAGGCTGAGGGAGCTGGGATTGTTTAGTCTGCGGAAGAGAAGAATGAGGGGGGATTTGATAGCTGCTTTCAACTACCTGAAAGGGGGTTCCAAAGAGGATGGCTCTAGACTGTTCTCAATGGTAGCAGATGACAGAACGAGGAGTAATGGTCTCAAGTTGCAATGGGGGAGGTTTAGATTGGATATTAGGAAAAACTTTTTCACTAAGAGGGTGGTGAAACACTGGAATGCGTTACCTAGGGAGGTGGTAGAATCTCCTTCCTTAGAGGTTTTTAAGGTCAGGCTTGACAAAGCCCTGGCTGGGATGATTTAACTGGGAATTGGTCCTGCTTCGAGCAGGGGGTTGGACTAGATGACCTTCTGGGGTCCCTTCCAACCCTGATATTCTATGATTCTATGATTCTATGAAATGAGATGCCCAAGGTCACTGGCAGAGCCGGGAACAGAGCCCAGCTTTTCTTTTTGATTCCCAGGCCAGGGTCCTTCCCCCTGGATCACCACATGAACTGATCCCAGGGAGACAAGGGCTCCAGCTCTGCACGTCAAACCCCTCCATCTACACAGCACGTACAGGGTCCAGGTCTAAGTGACTCGCGTGGCGTCACTCAGGGTATCTGCAGCAGAATCAGGAACTGAACCCTGCTTTCCTGCAGCTTAGCTGAGTGCCACAAGGCCGGCAGGCTGCTCCTTTCTGGGCTTCCTGGGTACATACAATTACTCAAGGCCTTTGCTTCACCCACTGGCCCACCCCTGTGTGCCTTTGCACTACTCTCTCCATTCAAAAACAAACCAGACCATTCTCACACACTGTGATTTATTCTTCCCAGGGTGAACCTGGGAAGCGTTCTGCGGGCGCCTGGCCATGAATGAAAGCGCCGAGCACTGCAGGCGGCGGGGAAATTGCAATCCATCAATCTCCTCCCTCTCCCCACTCATACAGCTGAGGAGGGGGAGGATAAATGGAGCTGGCATTTACTAGATGAAAGCATATTCTTCATGAGCCATTCACAGGCCCAGCAAAACACATTTACCATAAAGCTTCTATGTCTCAAGGAAGCTGTCAAAAGCGAGGAGGAGTCCAGCTTCTGCTTTCTCCTTAAGTGCTGCTCACCTGCGGCTCCCAGCCTTCCCTTTGTGCATCCTACACCCATCCACGGAAGAAGGATGCGGTTCCTTCCGGAGCCTGCAAGAAGTCTCAATCAGAGGCTGAATAATGCTGGTTGGCTGCCTCAAGAAGTGGCTATTCATCCATTCCAAGCGAGTTGGATCCTCAATGAATTTGCCGTGGGAAATCATCTCTGAGACAACGGGGGCTGGTGGGGGTGCGTGTTCAAGTCAGCCCCTCATCTCAAATTTGCCTTTATGAATTTCCAGAGTGGTTAATTTGTTCTCCACACGTTTCAAATCCTTCCTCCAGCACCTGCTGCTCATGCTTGTCTCTTTCCATCCCTCCCCACTCCTTGCTATTTGCAATTCACTTGTGCCTGTACATCAAGAAGTCCAAAGGAAAAAGAACCCATTGAGATGCTCCCCCATCATGCTTCAGGCTGATTTCTGTCTACTGAAAAGTGCATCTTCCCTGCAGAGTTAGCTGAAGTTATCTGCACTCGAGCAACTTGTATCGAGTTAGTGCGTGCGGCCACCCTGCAAAATAACACACAAGTAGCTGCAATGCCCTGCATCCCTGCGGGCGTTAGACTCACTCCGGAGAGGTGCTGAGAGTTCTGGGGACACACACACACACACACACACACACCCCTCCCTCCCTCCCCCCCTCACGGTTCTTAGTGCTGCAGCAAAGCCGAGCCACTCCATGATTCTTTTCACGGTGGATTGTGGGGGAACCTATCTGTCCTTGCTGGGCATATGGGTGGACATTAAAGCAGACCAGGTCTGGCTTGAGGCTCCCCAGATTTCTGTCCACAGCTGTCATTCAGCCAGTGGGAAGGCATCAAACCCAGTGTTCAAATTACACGGGCAGTTTGAAAGGGCCGGGTCCCCTTACTACTTTTAGAGGCTACCTTACTTCTGTCGTATTCACAGTGCCGGGGGAGCGAGGGGGATAAGGGTTTTCCTTTTTCTTAAATACTTATCTGCTTTCATTAAGCACCCCCCCCACACACACACATACACACACTTTCCCCCCATCATTCAAGCACTGAGCAAACAAAGCTAAGACCTCCACCTGCCCACTGCAGGGCTCTTTCCTCCTTCTTCTGCAGTATCTGGTGCTGGCCACTCCTACAGACAGCCTGCTGGGCTGGATGGGCCCCGGGCGGCTCTGCTCCAGTCTGGCCGTGCCGTGTTCCCTCCTCCCTCAGGACTGAGTGGCAACACTCTGCTGCTGCTGCAATTCAGTACGACATGAGAGGGCAAAAGACCAAGAGCCCTGCAGACCCTGTCACGCTGTTCCCCAGAGGCCCCGCAAAGGCAGAGGCTGAGAGAGAATGCAGTGCTGTGTCTTTCTCCCTGTTCTCCTCAGGCTCCTTCATTCAGCTAGCCGGGAAAAGACACTGGCCTGACAATGGCAGACAACAGCATGGCAAGATCCAGGGGCTGGGAGCAGGAAGTTAGAAAAACTCCAGTTAGAAGGTTTCAGAGTAACAGCCGTGTTAGTCTGTATTCGCAAAAAGAAAAGGAGTACTTGTGGCACCTTAGAGACTAACCAATTTATTTGAGCATAAGCTTTCGTGAGCTACAGCTCACTTCATCGGATGCATACTGTGAAACTGCAGAAGACATTATATACACAGAGACCATGAAACAATACCTCCTCCCACCCCACTCTCCTGCTGGTAATAGCTTATCTAAAGTGATCACTCTCCTTACAATGTGTATGATAATCAAGGTGGGCCATTTCCAGCACAAATCCAGGTTTTCTCACCCCCCTCTCCCCCTTTTCCAAAAACCACACACACAAACTCACTCTCCTGCTGGTAATAGCTTATCCAAAGTGACCACTCTCCCTACAATGTGTATGATAATCAAGGTGGGCCATCCTGGCTTCTTGACTGCTAAGCTACTATCCTACCTCCTGGACCATACTGGCTGTGGCTGGACTTGTCTTTGCTTCCCCAGTCCCCACCTCTCCACATCACAGCAACAGCCGCATTTGCATCCTCGCCAAAAGGGGAGGCGTGGGGGCCCCCTAAAAGCGACACAGGTGCCCCAGTGTGCCCGATGCAGCATTACGACATCAAGGTGAGCTCCTTCTGCTTGTGTGATTGCTCTGCCCAGGCTTTGGCCCTGGCTAATCACAGAGAGGGCACGGGACTCCCTCTCTACTTGAAAAACACCCAGAGCATTTTGGGGGCTCTGCAATCTAAGGAACATGTGGTTGTAATCAGTACGAATCGAGGTTACTCCCCAGCAGGGATCCCACAAGGGAGGGCTCCTGTCTGGTGCTCTGGCTCAGAGCTAGAGACTTCGGCAGGGTGTTGCCTGGAAGCTGAACTGTTACCGGAGGCCAAGGCTGAGTTGCCAGCCAGCCACACCTGCAGACCTGTGTCGTGCCAGGCTTTCCCAGCGCAGCCTGGCAGGGACGGATGCTGCAGAGCGTGGTAAGACATTCCAGCTCCCTGGGTCAGGGCAGGATCTGCCAGCCACCCACTGAACACCAAAGAGCTGTAAATGCAGGCGGTCACCTACTGGAAGCTTCACACAGCCAGGAGCTACGGAGCACAATTCCCCATCACCCTGCAGTCATTTGCACCCACAGAAAGTGCAGGAAACACCTACCCGCTTTGCACTGGTGTAAATGGCTGCAGGTTGGAAGAGCAGAGGGAATCAGGTCTCTTGAGCTGCAGGTTCAGAGATGGCCTTGGCTTGCAAAGCATCTTGGTGCCGGTGCCCTAGGGTCCCTTTTCTGTCCGAGCGGGTGCTGCCTTTTCTAAATGTTGCCGGGAGGCTGCAGAGTTGCCTGAGAAGCAGGAAGTGCTGGAGTCACCAGCCTTAGGTAAGCCACCATGCAGGGTCATTTAGTGCCTGGTTCGCATGTTGTAGCCACAGGAATGTTGCGTCTAGGCTCAGAAACTCACCTGGACTGGCTCTGTGGCAGCCCAGGGCAGCTCCCCAGCACACTGCCCGGCGGACAGCACATGGCAAGGCACCATCGTCCACCATCAGCTCGCTCCACTCCGCACTCCCATACCCCTGCCCCCCGCTCTCCATAATCGCCTCTGTCCATATTTGCTGCGCTCAGCCAGGAAGTGGAGTAGCGTCTGTATCCTCTTATCCTCAAACCACCAATTTACACAAGGTGCTGGCAGGTCAGTCCTTCCTGGGAACATGTCCAGGGACTTGTGTTGGCTGGATTTCATTTCCTTGTTGCAAAGTACACTACTCTCCCCAGGGAGCACCTGAGGCCATCAGTACCAGACACTTCCTGTCATAATTCCAAAAGATTGTCAGTCCCCGTAGAAGAGAGTCAGTGTGGTTAGAACAGATAGACAAGAAGCAGTTCCGGGAAGGCAGGGTGGGCTAGTGGGTTAGAGCAAGGGGGGCTGGGAGCTAGGATTCCGGGGTTGTCTCCCCAGTTCTGGGTGGGGAGAGGGATTGAGTGGTTAGAGCAGTGGGGACTGGGAGCCAGGACTCCTGGGTTCTGCTCCAAGTTCTGTCATTTACTTTTTGCGTGACCTTGGGCAAGCCGCATCATTTCTCGGCACCTCAGTTTACCCACTCATGTTATGTTTAATTGATGACAGATTATTTAAGTGTTTTGAAGTATTTATTATTATTATTATTATTATATTATAATAATATATTATATTAGGCTCCCATTGGATCAGGGGCCTGTTGTGCTGAGTGACAGACAGCCCCTGCCGCAAAGAGCTTCCAGTGAGTGTCACTAGTTAAGCACCTAATACCATTGCAGGCCTCTTGCTAATTCCGCTGGGATTCCTGCCCAGGGCAGGCGGTGCAGTGGCCTTTGGAACGTTTGATGCCTCAGTGGGGAATGGAGCTGAGTGCCCTCAGATACTGATTATACAGGCAGCCAGAACGGCCGGCAGAGTTTAGTTTGAAGCTCATGATTGCTTAGAGCCGTGCAGCCCTTCCAGAAGGGGAGGTAATGAATTAAAGTGCCGGTACACAGGCTGCATGACAGGAGAGTGACTGAGTAAATGTATAAGTGTCCCCACTTCATTAGAGGAAGCACCAGGCTCCTGGAAATGTCATGTCATCAAAAGCAGCTGTTTGTGAAAACATCATTTATTGGGGGGGTTTTATACACCCCCCTCCAGGAAAAAAGGCACTCTCAGACTGCCCCCATCCCCACCCCAGAGCACCCGCAGCCCCCTGCCCAAGTTTTAGTCACAGCGGGTATTTTTAGTAAATGTCATGGACTGCTCACAGGCATGTGAATTTTTGTTTATGGCCCGTGATCTATCCATGACTTACTAAAAATACTCATGACTAAAATGTAGCCTTAGCCATCGCTCCATCAGAGTCATGGGGCCAGATCCCCGGCTGGTGTCAATGGGCGTAGCTCTGTCAGAGTCAATGGGGACAGATCCCCGGCTGGTGTCAATGGGCGTCGCTCCGTCAGAGTCAATGGGGACAGATCCCCAGCTGGTGTCAATGGGCGTCGCTCCATCGGTGTCATGGGGACAGATCCCCAGCTGGTGTCAATGGGCGTCGCTCCATCGGTGTCATGGGGACAGATCCCCGGCTGGTGTCAATGGGCGTCGCTCCATCGGTGTCATGGGGACAGATCCCCGGCTGGTGTGAATGGGCGTCGCTCCATCGGTGTCATGGGGACAGATCCCCGGCTGGTTTGAATGAGCGTCGCTCAGTCAGTCAATGGGGACAGATCCCCGGCTGGTGTGAATGGGCGTCGCTCAGTCAGAGTCAATGAGGACAGATCCCCGGCTGGTTTGAATGAGCGTCGCTCAGTCAGTCAATGAGGACAGATCCCCGGCTGGTGTGAATGGGCGTCGCTCAGTCAGAGTCAATGGGGACAGATCCCCGGCTGGTGTGAATGGGCGTCGCTCCGTCAGAGTCAATGAGGACAGATCCCCGGCTGGTGTGAATGGGCGTCGCTCAGTCAGAGTCAATGAGGACAGATCCCCGGCTGGTGTGAATGGGCGTCGCTCCATCAGAGTCAATGGGGACAGATCCCCGGCTGGTGTCAATGGGCGTCGCTCCATCGGTGTCATGGGGACAGATCCCCGGCTGGTGTGAATGGGTGTCGCTCCGTCAGAGTCAATGGGGACAGATCCCCGGCTGGTGTCAATGGGTGTCGCTCCGTCAAGGTCAATGGGGACAGATCCCCGGCTGGTGTGAATGGGCGTCGCTCCATCAGAGTCAATGGGGACAGATCCCCGGCTGGTGTCAATGGGCGTCGCTCCATCGGTGTCATGGGGACAGATCCCCGGCTGGTGTGAATGGGTGTCGCTCCGTCAGAGTCAATGGGGACAGATCCCCGGCTGGTGTCAATGGGTGTCGCTCCGTCAGAGTCAATGGGGATAGATCCCCGGCTGGTGTGAATGGGCGTCGCTCAGTCAGAGTCAATGGGGACAGATCCCCGGCTGTTGTGAATGGGCGTCGCTCAGTCAGAGTCAATGAGGACAGATCCCCGGCTGGTGTGAATGGGTGTCGCTCCGTCAGAGTCAATGGGGACAGATCCCCGGCTGGTGTCAATGGGTGTCGCTCCGTCAAGGTCAATGGGGACAGATCCCCGGCTGGTGTCAATGGGCGTCGCTCAGTCAGAGTCAATGGGGACAGATCCCCGGCTGGTGTGAATGGGTGTCGCTCCGTCAGAGTCAATGAGGACAGATCCCCGGCTGGTGTGAATGGGCGTCGCTCAGTCAGAGTCAATGAGGACAGATCCCCGGCTGGTGTGAATGGGCGTCGCTCCATCAGAGTCAATGGGGACAGATCCCCGGCTGGTGTCAATGGGCGTCGCTCAGTCAGAGTCAATGGGGACAGATCCCCGCCTGGTGTGAATGAGCGTCGCTCCATCAGAGTCAATGAGGACAGATCCCCGGCTGGTGTCAATGGGCGTCGCTCAGTCAGAGTCAATGGGGACAGATCCCCGGCTGGTGTGAATGGGCGTCGCTCAGTCAGAGTCAATGGGGACAGATCCCCGGCTAGTGTCAATGGGCGTCGCTCCGTCAGAGTCAATGCGGACAGATCCCCGCCTGGTGTGAATGGGCACTGAAGTCAATGGAGCAGCAACAGTTCACACCACTTGGCTCCATTGACTCCAATGTCATTCTGGCCAGTTGACACCAGCTGGGGATCTGGTCCATTGAGTCCAATAGAGCTATGATGGATTCACACCAGGTAGGGATCTGGCCCCACTGACTCCAATGCACCTACATTGAGTTAGACCATCTGGGGATCTGGCCCCACACATGGCTTTTCAGTGTGGATTACAGGTCTCACAGCACCATCACTCTGACATGTTCCAGGCTGGGTGCTCCCTGCCTGCCACAATGCAGCCTAGTCTCCCAGTTTTGATTCAGGAGGGAGGGATGGGACTGGATGGGAGCAGCATGGACGTGCTTAGCCTGCAATGAGAAGCTCATTAAAGGGAGTTAAAGGCCCCATTAGCCCTTCTGTCCTTGGGTCTGGAAACAGATGGACAGTTTGGATGGAACCAGATGGGAGAGATGTTTCATCTTTAAATTAAAGGGCATTTTAACAACGGAAACTGCCTGAAATTACAG